>NC_136418.1:171424372-171786872 GCF_052625555.1 Lactuca saligna | reverse complement strand
AAATCATTTAATTGAAATCATGCAATCAAGGAAATAAAGTAAATATATTTGACCTAGTCGTGTGTGGTAGAATACGTTCATCATCAGCATCAACACCATCACCAACACCGCTGCCCATTTCCTCTCTTCGCCGACCTCCACCAAATTTCATTGCAACATCCACCAAAATTCATCGGGAATCCTCTCCATAAACCTATCATCGATCGACCAATTGTTCTCACCATTGTCCAATCACCCAGAAAATCAGCACAATCGTCGCATGGTCGGTGCTTCCCTCCCCTTTTCGCCAGTGACACCCACCTCATGTGTCGTCATCTGCCAACACACCCCGTCTATGAGATTTTCATATCCGATTTTGAGTTTTTCATCTTCTTGTTATTTCATTCCGGTTTTTGTTATTCACAGGAAACCCTAAATCAAATTTTTCTCCAAAAAATAATTTTTGATTAGTTTTGAAGTTATATGAACTCGTTGGGTTTGGAATCACCAAGAAGTCAACGAATCATCTTAGATTTGTTGAAATTGATGTTTTTCATACTGTTATGTTCGATTTTTTTAGTTGTTTATCTGAAGAAATGTAGAGTAGGAGAGAATCGATACATGAGAAGTGACAGCATTTCTATATCAATCGTTATCTGTTGTTTTCTAACCGGCGATGCGTATCTTGGCCATTGTTTATTAGAAGTGAGTGCTAGAACTAGGAGCTTCAATTCTTCAGATTAGGTGATGAACATTGGTAGAGTACTTATATGATTAACTTTGATAGTTTCATTGCTTGTAGAAAGACCAAAATTCATCAAAACTTTAGTCTCTGTTTGGTTGATGTTAATATTTGTGTTTATATCCACCACAGAAATTGAGAATTTAGTAAAGAAACACAGCATCTTAGTGTTGGAGGTTATAGAATGGATAGCAAGCTTCTCTCGTTTCTTCTGTGCTCTGAGAAATGGTAAAGAACTTGTCACTCAACTAAAAGAGCCTAGTGTTTTTAAGCAAATTGGTATCTTCTTGGGTTAACCCCTTAATTTCCTTAGGTTATAGAAAGCCACTAGTTCTTGAAGACATTCCTTCTCTAGCACCTAAAGACCAAGCTATAGTTGCCAAATTAAATTAATAGTGTGATATAGTTTGATGATAATAAATGCCTTCCAAGTGTTTGATATAATGTCAAGAAGAGAAAGTTTTTGTGTAAAAGAGGCAAGCTTGATATGTTGGACTTATTGGGAAGATTTTGTCAACATATGTTAAGGTAACATGTTTATACTTATGTTGAAATATTTTGTTAGAAGTAAAGTAGATAATATTTTGTTAGACTTCTTAAGGAATTGAAGTTTAAGCAACAAATAGAAATGAAATATTTTTTTAGAATTGATGTTAATCTGTGTAGTTATGTTATTTTGGTGTTTTTATTTTATAAAAAAGATGTTGTAAATTCTATTAGAATATAAGTTAAAACTTGTGTTTATTCTGTCAGAATTTATTTATATAAATGCATTATGTCAAAAAGTTTTTAAGAATGTTTTATTAACAACAAGTATATTTGTTTAACTGGTAATGCATTCTAGCAAAATTATGAGTAATGCATGTTATTGGAATAACAATAGTATATTCAAGCAGAATAACTAGTAATGCATCTTGTTAGAATAAATTACAATTGTTTGATGTCTACTACATTCTACCTGAATTTATAGTTGTTATTCTTTTAGAATGCTCCGAATTTTTTAATATTTTATTTGGTCACACAGCAACTATTATATCTACCAATGTATTACCCAACACAATTTGTATATATAAAATACATACACTGTTTAAATCATTTAAAGCATGTATAAAATTATTCATCCAACATAGATAGCAAGTATACAGATAATATGCACACACAACACGTAATTTATATAAAATATTTCATATCTATGTGTAAGATGAAAGTAACTATGCACTCACCTGAGAAGGTGGTGACTCGGTACTCAGACATCGCTTCGTTTACTTCAAAATAATTTCCTTCGACGAAACATAGTATTATTACCACTAGATTTTAGTCTAATATTTACCGTGACTAATTATTAGTCTTATTATTATTATATAACCGTTTAAACAATACTTTCCAACCACTATGTACAGACATGGGCCAGACATAAAACACCGGAGGGCAAGACCATTTTGGCATATAACACTTCTGAAATCCAACAACACTATGCGGCCCTTTAAACCAGATTCCCCGTATCGCGAGTAGTTAAAAAGATATTATAACGACACTTATATAAGTCATAATAATAGCTCAAATATTTATTACAAGTTCATAATAACAATATTAATTTTAAATATAAAGTATATTTAAAATAGGGTAAGCATAACTTACTTACAAGGGGTTTTAGCTAGGAGTCGGGCTCTGCAGGGGCAGAACTTCATCGCTGAATCTTTCTAAGAAAGATTCGTGCAGCGCTTCGGCGCTCACCTTACTATACTAAAACTACAGAAAGAGAATTCGAATCACGAGGGACCAAAATGCTCGGGGGATAAGAAGAGAAAGACTCTTGAATCAAGAGAATGGTGCAAGAAATATGAGAGCCCAAGCCTCTTATTTATAGTAGTTGAATTTACAAAAACTACCCTCCATAATTACTTAATGACCTTATAGTTATATAAACGACTAAACACCCCTTCATAATACTAATTTAAATAGATTTAACGATATTTGTACTAAACTAATGTCAAAAGTACTCAACACTAGTCTTAGAATAACCGCATTGTCGATACCTTTCTAATGATATATACATTTGTGTGTGTGTGTGTGTGTGTATATATATATATATATATATATATATATGATTTATACTTTATTTTAATACATAAATATGCTATTATAATTTGTAGATCGTTCATACAAACTCCATTTTTGACGTTCTTTATATCCACGTGTTGGTGTTTACGAGTACTACAACTTTCATTTAGACGCCGTCAGCTAATTCATATTCTATCTCATATTTATAAAACTGTATCGAATTTATCGCGCTCGAAGAGTAGTGACCAAGTTTTGTCCATATCTTTAACATACGAGCTCTACTCTCGATATTCTTTATATCCGCATGTAGGTAAAAACAAGACCTAAAACTTTCATTTAGACTCCATCGGCTAATTCTCGACCGATCTTAAATTTAACAGTAGGAGGAGAGTATATTGTTAAATGTCCGCATAAAATTCAAAACTTCTACATACGAACTCCGTTTTCGTCTGTCTTTTTACCGTTGAGTTCCTATTAATGAGATATTCAACTCTCATTTAGGCCGCGTAGGCCAAAAACCGCTCGAACTAAAATTCGAGTTTCGGGTCGTGCACTACTATCCCAAATGTTAGAAAATTCATAACTTCCTCATACGAAGTCAAATTTGAGCGTTCTTTTTATGGACGCTCTCAGTATAACATATTCTACGACTTTTTTTAAATTACTAAGGCTAAAAAGACCTCCATCATAAATTCAGTATTTACGTCTCCCGGTGTCGTGCCGGTTTTGCCGTAAAACTTCGACGGGCCATAACTTCTTCGTTATAACTTGGATTTCGGCGTTCTTTATATGTACGGAACCCTCAAGACGTATTCTACAACTTGGATTTCGGCATTCTTTGGTCGAAAAGTCGTTTTCGACCCCTATTATCTCTAAATTGACTAGCCTAGATCTACGGGCGTTACAAACAGCCGTCTCCTCACAGATAACGACTCCCAACAATCTTAACCTATCAATGTGTAACTTTATCTCTAAGACGTGTGCACACACTAACTTTCCATCTTCATGTTTCATCGCCAACAAGGCTTGAGTGAGCTTGAACTTTTCAAGCCTTTGATCTTGTGGGTTAGGGAGAACAATAGGAGGAGGTGGAGGAAGTGAAGCATGATTTCTTGTTCCTCGATCGAATCATGGAATATCATATTCTTATGGAAGACTTGTTCCATGGGATTTGGGAAGATCAGAGTTGTCATACTTTGATATCTACAAAACGGGAGAAAATTCAAGTTAGTTGATTGATTGAGTCATTAATAAATCACCCAAATGAGATATTAAGGCCAGGATCCAACACAATACTCTACAACTTGGGAGGGGGATGTCGTAACCCAAATTGCAAAACATTTGAAGGTAAGTGAATGACAATTCACTAATTTTCCACCATGAAAAACGAAAAAGAGATTAAGTTTTAAATGTATTGAAAACTCCTAGATCCTTTGAGATTCATTGAACTTTTCAATGGTATGTTTAAATCTCAATATGCCCCTCGATTTGTGACTGGGATGCCAAGGATTACAAAACAGGGTGTAAATAACCATGCAAATATATATGGTGCCCCAAATGTTACAGTTACCTATTCGGTGTGTCGGTTAACCACACACGCTCCACCGAACTATGACAAACATCGAGTCACCCTTCGCCACCTTTGCTTAGAACCCATTTAGTGTGCCGGTTAACCATACATGCTCCACTAACGTCTTATCAAGGGTAAAAAGTGTAATTTCATGGAATTGCATCAATTCACTTTTGCCTAAAGTAACTAAGATTGGGAATTTTGTAAAACATTTAGTTACTTTATAATTCATTATACTTTTAATGAGGAGAGGGTTTGCCCTATCCTACACGTTCGGCTAACGCCCCTCCACCAATCAAGGAAGTGGTGGGTGAGAGTGGACACCCATTAAACGACCATTTTATAGGTCATAACCTTATACCCCCTTATAGATTGGCTTCGTGAATGATGCCTACTAACAGTAAGACTAGTAGTTTAAGTTATACATATATAATATTAGACTTTTAATTTATATATAGTATAAGGGTGTATTTTACACTTTTAAAATACTATGTGGTCTAATTTAATTAATTACACTTCTAATTTAATTAAATGTAAACCAAATTATTTTGGATTTATTAAGTTTCTTTTAATTATACTTTCTTAATTAATTAATAAAACCGTAGGGGTGTAATTTGAACTTTTTCAAAGTGCTAGGGTTTTAGAATTTAAATATTACTTAATTAAACTATTAATAAAAAAAAAATTAAATTCCAAAACTTAAGGACAAGTTTTGAACTTTTCAAAACATTATGGTTTAACTATTTAAATTTCAAAACCTAAAACTATTAAGTTGAAATTTAAAACTATGAAACCTAAAGGGTGTAAATTGAAACTTTTTTAAGCTTTATCAAGAACATTCTAGATCAACAATTCAAATAAAGGCAATTAACAATCAATTGATGGTTATCTAATTTTGACATAGTCCAATTACTTGCAAGATAATACACTAAATAACTTAAATAATTAAACATTATCTTATAAGGCAACAATTATTTAATTAATTGGTAATTATCTACTATTTTGGTAAGGATATTCACCCAAAATCAATAAAAATCGAATTTTACTAATTAAAAACGTTTATGGTAAGTATCCCAAGCAAAAATAGTACGAAAATCGCGAAAAATACGCTGCCAGACCATTTGACTCGTCGAGTTCAGTCGACTCGGCGAGTTCACCATGTGACTTGGCGAGTCAAACCCAAAAAAGTAAAAAAAAAAAAAAAAAAAAAAAAAAAAACTCCGATTTTCAGTCACAATTCGATCAAATATGCATCAACTTCATCAACAAACAACCCTAGGCTCTGATACCATTGATGAGAATTGAGCACTACATCATTCCTATGGTATATATGTAAACCCTAATGCTTTGGATCTAGTTTGTCTAATGAAAATGCAATTGAATCATCCAAAGCCATAAACCCTAGATCTATCATACTATGAACTGAATTAAGGGTTTAGAAATTACATTTGATTGTTATGTAGTAATAACAATCTATTCCTCCTTGTAATTGGCTTCAGAAAGCTTAGTGCCTCAAGTGTTGCATTGTGACATCCCCAAAATCACGGCTAGAAAAGACCGATTTCATTTATGCTTTTTAAAATAATTTCAGAGTAAATCCTTTTGATTTAATAGTGTTGCGGAATTTGTTCCCAAAACAAAACATGATCAAATAATATTTATCAAAGCATTTCATCAAGAGATGCATTTTCATTATATAATCAAAACTCGGGGTGTCATGTTCCGATACAGACCATAAAGCATAAACGATAACATTACAAGTCATTCAACAAATATATACATATACAGACTTGTAAACAAAACAACTCGATGATTCATCCATCTTACGCCCTTGTGCCATTTCCTGTAATACAAATAAAACTGAGTGGGTCAGGCTTGGGAGCCTGGTGAGCATATAGGGTTTTCAACCCACAATAAATAAATTATATTTAATTTCACCAACCAATCACTATCCCGATTACCCGTTCCCGTTATCCTCACTTTACGTCCCTAAAACAACATCTATCTCAAGGGACCTAATCTAGGATTTTCATCGGGACGGACATTACTGCTAAGGGATTTCCTCAACAATAAATATCCTAAAGGCAACCATGAGGGGGATAGAGTACACCGGTGAACACATCGTTCACAACACCTACAGGTTATGAACCTGCTAGCATTCCACGAGACTGTCTAGAAGGAGTCTGTGGTCGTTATCCATACTCTGCTGAATAAGTAGGTCAACAACAACAACATCGAGGCCTCTCATCTGTTTATTACACACCAACTATCTACCCATGTTTTACCCAACATATTAGTAGATAAAAATACATATTTTTATACATAGTTTAAAACATGTATAGCATTTTCATTCAATACATATTTCACATAACAGATGAGGCATACCCACATAACACGTATTTTATAGAAAACAAATAAGATCTATGAGATTGAAGAGAGTGAATATACATTCACGCACATAACAACAAAATTATACACATAACACGTATTTCGTATAAAATACTTCATAATTATACGTTAGAAGAAAGTAACTACACACTCACAACACTACGGCTTGTAGAAGTAGTAATCCTCAGCAGATCTGGAAGATCTCTACAAAAATCGAACTTCTCGCGGACAGAGCTTCGGCTCGGGAATCGCACTTCTTGGGATCTTCGGGCTTCGGGACTTGCTTCGGGGCTCGGGAATATTACCGGGGCTTCATGGTACTTCTGGCACGCAAATCGATGCAAAAAAGGAGAGAGAAGAGAGAAAAATAGCAAAAGAACCGGTTACCCTCGCATCCTATTTATAGGAGGCTGGATCCTCGGAGTACGCGGGGCGTACTACCTTACGCGGGGCGTAAACCTCCGAATTCGTCACTGCATGCGTCATCCGAAGAACTCGAGTGCGTGGCGTGTCATGCTTCGCTGTACGCTACTACGCTGGGCGTACTTCGGATCAGATCGGTGACTCCCCTTCGGATAACGCCGGTTTTAATAATTAAATTTAATTATTAATTATTTAATAAACTTCGAAAATTCATATCTTCTTCATATGAACTCCGTTTTCGATGTTCTTTATATCCACGCGAAGGTGAGGCTACGCTCTACAACTTTCATTTAGACTCTGTCGGATAATTTTGATTTATTTTTATGAATTATTTGTAATAGGCCGGGACAGAAAATTTCCATTATAAATTTATAACTTCTTCATCTGACGTCCGTTCTCGCCTAACTTTTCATCGCTTTGATACTAACAACAAGATCTTCGATTCTCGTTTAGATTGCTTCGGCTAAAAACAGCTCGATCTCAAATCGAGTATTTCGAGCTGCATACCACTAAGTCGAAACTTCAATAAATCACAACTTCCTCATACGAAGTCAGATTTTGGCGTTATTTTTATGTACGCTCTCGATTTAACAAACTCTACGACTTTTGTTTAGATCACTAAGGCTAAATATCGCTCTAACGTAAATTTCACTTTTTACGTCATTCAGCGTTGTCGGTTCTGTCGCGAAACTTCGACAGGTCATAACTTCTTCGTTATAACTCGGATTTCGGCATTCTTTATATCTTCGGAAACCTCGTTTCAACGACTACAACATTATCCAAAGATATCAAGTTTATTTTACACTTAAATTTTGATGCTTATTTTTATTCTTAATTAATCAAACCACATAATTAAACAGTTAAGCACAAAACACATAATACTCAAATAATACACTTCTATTATTTCAAAACGGGTTACAAAGGTTAACCTAGTCTATTATATCAACATTAATGACATGCCTAGAAACACAAGCGTTTCATGCACCTCTATTGGAGTCACAAACACCAAGAGCAATAAGGATGAAGAGGAAGAAGAGGAGAGGCACCCAAAATGTCTAGAAACCCTAAGGAAACTCTTAGCCACGTTTTTGGGGCTTAGGGGGTCCTTATATATAGTTAGACTATTAGGGTTTATAACTGGGAAACCCTAATCTGACTGCTTAATCCCTAAGCAGCCCATGGACTCCCTTTAGAACAACCCTTGGACCATTTCCTTGTGGTTTCCCATAAAATTCGTCCTACCTATGTTCCAAGGTGATCCATAGCCCAATTGCAACTATCTTATAATTACAATTCCAGTCCCCTAAGTTTAATTAATGTCTTTTAGTCACAAAACTAATTCTCAATTAATTCTTGACTAATATTAATTAAACAATATGATTTCTCCTTTAATATATTGTTCATATAATATATTAATAAATCATAATTAATCCTCTCTCTCTATAATTCATCCTACAAGTTGCTATGGTAAAGGCAAATCAAAAGGACCATGCTCATAATCGGGTCAAGTACATCCCATAATAGTTATGGACTTAGACACTCATCCAACGCTTACAATATCTTAGCCTAACAGTCTACATCTCCATGAATCTCTCAACATGCATGTATCTTTGTACCACTATCTATCATACAAAGAAGCTGAGTGGATTAGGTTGGGAAACCTTGTGAGTATATATGGTTTTAAACCCACAATAATATAGTTGATATGTTTAACTATCAAATAATTAACCCAATTATGCATCCTCATTTTCTTCTATATTTATTCTAAAATCGTCTCCTAAGAGTCATCACCTACACACCATTTTTTATATAATCATCACCTATGATTGCATTTTATATTTTCATCGCTAAGGACTTTTCCTAATGTTCATCGCCTAATCATTGCATTGAATACATGGTTCTTACAATGCCTGAACTCGTAATTCATCGGTAGAGTACATTGCATGAATACACAGTTCTTACACTACCTGAACTCGTAATTCATCGGTAGATTACATCGCATGAATACACGGCTCTTATATATCATAAACTCGTAATATATCACCTACAGGTTGCAAACCTACCGATGTCCTACTAGATTGTTTAGATTAGTTTGTGGTCGTCATCTATACTCTGGTAGACGACTACATCGCAACTAAGGATCATGACATATCCTAATCATTTTTCATCTCTCATCTCCAATCTCTCATCACCCATCACTACCATATATATATATATATATATATATATATATATATATATATATATACACACACACACACACACACACATGAAAATACTTATATAATAAAATCGAGTAAAATCATATGATATCATATAGTTTCATCCGACACATATTGCAGATAATAGGCACATATATTATTTAATTATCTAAATACTAATATCTATATGTAAGATGAAAGTATCTATGCACTCACTTAATAGAAGTGGATGACTAACGATTTTGGCACCACTTCGCTTCATACTTTGAAAAGACCTAGACGCAAAAATTACTAAGCCTTAGTCTACTTTCGTAATCTGGGTGATTATAATAATTATAGTCTAGACTCCTCACTAATACTAATGTCTACATCAATATCTATCAAGTAAGGATCATCCAGGCAGGACATTTGGGAGGCGGGACCATTTCAACATATAGCTTTTCTGAAATCCAACAACTAAACCAATGTGATCTTTCTAGACACCTCTCCCGTAAGTAGATCAATCAGTATTATGACTTGGAATCACGGTTAAATCTTATTTATAGGCTCATAATAATGACTTATGACTATAAATATAAGTTACACTGAAAGCAAAAGAGTGTAGCTTAACTTATAGAGGTTCTTCCCGACCAAAGTCCGAAAATCGCACTCGTAGGGCTCCTACTAGATGGCTATTACTTAGTTGAATACCTTAGGGGACGCAGGGCTCCGCTGGAGCACACAAACCTAAAGAAAATGGGCTAAAAATGAAGAGAGGACTCAAGACGAGGTTGTAAGAGTGTGAGGGTTGGAGAATATACGGAGGTGAGTATTTATAGCCAAAAAAGATAAGCGTGCCGCACCCTCTGACCTCCCTGGCTCTAATGGTCGTTTGCCACGTGTCGCCTTGCTGCTCGTCTGCATCATCACTTCTAGAATGTCGTATTTTTGTGGTGCCACGTTGCCTTGTCTCTGAGAGGAGTGTATTGCTAATTCACCATGTGGCACACTCTGGTGCTGCCACGTCACCAACACATCTATTTTCCTGAAATATTCGGACGACCATAACTTTCGCATACGAGCTTTGTTTTCGACGTTCTTTATATCTCCGGAATCCTTTCGACGAGATCTACAACTTTCATTAAGACATCAACATAATTCTTTCTCTAGCAAAAATTCATATTTGGAATGGTTTAGATTCTTAAAGTCTGTGTGAAATTCATGACTCCTTGATACGAACTCCGTTCTCGAATATCTTTTTATCGGCAGGTTCATATTTACGAGATCTTCAATTCTCGTTTAGATTATTTCAACTAACAATCAACCGATTAGAATTTCGATTTATGTGTCTACACTTGGTGGTTGTCGAGGCCAACACAAATAATAACCCTAAATGTTACACACTAAAATAGTGTATAGTGGTAAAGGGATCGAATCCACGGAGATTGGTTCAATTTCTAACTCTATGAAAAATCTCTTTGTAAAAATACTTGTAAAATGACAATAAAAATAAAATGGGGGGTTTTGGTGTTTTGAAATACTTGAAACTAACTAGAATTAACTATGATTTAAATAGACAATTGCAACAAAAATAAGAATTTGATGTAAAATCAATAAGGGAAAGATGGTTGACTTAAAGTTTTCTCACTTTGACTTTTGATGAACATATCATTAGAATTCAATGGTGCAATACTTGTTTTAAATCCTCAATTTGGCTATAGTAATCCAAGGAGCTTGAGATTACCTAGACTTTTCTTAATTGTTGAAATGACTAGAGAAGCTCATAACAATTTCCTTAGTCAAAGTCACTAATTCCAAATAGCATGTAATTAGTGAAAGTCAACTAGCATTAAGAACCAAAAAGTCACCAAATCCAAGAGGGGTCAAATACTTTCACCACCATGTTGGAGGGAATGTTTTTATGATTGTATGAAGCAAAAACAACACAAAAATCATTTGTTGCTTGCTAATTTGAGGATCCTTTACTTAATCAAGAAATTAGCCAACTAATCACCACAAACACATTTAAACTCATGAACTAAAACATACAAGTAATGATGAGATGTTAAAACACAAAACATTCCCATAAAGATTCAAGAACATGTTCATAGATTCTTCAACATTCAACAAAAGTTCAAAGGATTAACCAAAAGTCAACCAAGATTAGTTTAGCCAAGCATGGCTAAACACAAAGAAACAAAGTTAGAGAAAATTGTACCAAACATTAAGCAAGAATCAAGAGGTAAAAATATGATGTTCTTCAAGGGTTCTTGGCCTTCAAAAGTCTCCAAAACTCCAGAGAGAATCTTCAAAAATCGGATGTCCAAGAGTATGCAAAAGATGGGCACCAACCTTCCTCAAATAGCTCAAAAGAAGAATTTCCGAAACTACCCCTGCAGGGCCTTGCGCGACCCGCGTGCTGCTGCGCGGGTGGGTTGCACGGGTGGTGCCTGACATGGGCTTCTTTGAGATTTTGGGCCTCTAAAGCATATCCCACTAGCCCAGATCGAATCCAATCACCTCCTAGCCCATTTTCTTCAAGTTTTTCTTCATTTAAAGCCCAATTTGACCTCTCCAAATCCTCCAAAGCTCGTGAACTCGCCCGATTAATAATTTTCATACGCTTGAATGTTCCCCCGCATCTTGCAAATTTAAAGTTTATTTCTCTCCAAGTCTTCAAATAATCATCAAGATCACTCCATGCATCATCTCCACTACCCATCAAGCCCAACGTCATTTTTGTCTACCAAATCTCATCGCCTCCTATACGTCCCGAACACTCCCGCTCCGCTAGACCCGAAAACCTGCAATTATGCTCACAAGATTCGAGAGTACCCGAAATAGTCATAAAATAACAAAAAGGAAAATATGCATGGAAATTATCTAAGTTATGAATGAAATATGCTAAAATAAACTATAAAAAGAAGTAAATAAAATGAAGCTATCAACACTCCTGCACTGAAAACTCGAAAAATCATAACTTCCTCTTACTAAGTCATATTTGGACGTTCTTTATATGCCTGTTCTCGGTTTAAAGACTACTACAACTTTCATTTCGCTCACTTAGGCTAGAAAGTAAACTATCAAAATTTCACTTTTTACGATATGCAGAGTCGTACCGGTTTAATCGCAAAACTTCGAAGAAGCATAACTTTTTCATACAAAGTCGGATTTCAACGTTCTTTACGTGTACAAAATCTTTGTCACATGTACAATAACTTTGGTTAAGATTATTTATCATAAATAATATTCTATCAAAAAGTTATTTTAACGCTTATTATATCTTAATCGTCTAGCCCGAATCTACGGGCATTACAACGAATCACTTGTGGAAATAGTTATGAGTTGGTTGCCTAGTTGTATGGCATTTGCATATTTGTTGTCATGGAAAAGGGTGTAACATCCCGAAATATCAAGAGTTAAGTGGAAGGGCTAAAAGTGTAATTTGGGAAAGAGTGACTCGGCGAGTCCATGGATGGACTCGGCGAGTAGAGTCGCGACTTGGTCGCGTGTTAAATAGCCGACTCGGCGAGTCAATGAGATGGACTCGGCGAGTAGGCGCTGAGTGGAGAAAACCCTAATTCTCGGGGTTGAGCCCTATATAAAGAGCATTATGTTTCCTCCCCAGCCTCTTTATCACCCCTTTGAGTCCCTGAAACCCTAAAATCGTGGAGAAGCACCATTGTTGAGTGGATTGGAGCTTGGAGAAGTAATTGTTGAAGAAAGTTTGGAAGTTTGAAGGTGGGGAGCATGGGGCTTTGCTTGGATTCGAGTTTCCTTGCAGATTAGGGCATTCCTTGAAGGTAAAATCTCGTTCTTGAGCTGCTATTGTCTAGATTCTTCACTTTTGGGGATGTTAAGATCACATCTATTGGTGTTTTGGAGTCTAGAGGTTAGATCTGAGATTGCTACCTCAGATCTGGAATGGAGAAGGGTTGGAATGCCTGAAAGTCCTTGTGATTGAGTATGTAGTGAAGCTATCTTGTCCCAAACCTTAGCCCTAATGTGTATAATGCCTAGATCTTCATGGATTCACGTAAAGTTTGCCACTTTATGTGATGGATGGGTTGTAGGAGGCTAGATCTAAGTTTTGGACCAATTGCATGGCCTGGGATGCTTCTGTATGGATTCAGGTGGTACTCGGTGAGTCACATGGGTGGACTCGACGAGTTGCTTAAAGACGAGCTGAGACTCGATGAGTTGGAAGAACAACTCGGCGAGTTGGATGAAGATGGTCTGGGACTCGACGAGTTGGATGAACAACTCGGCGAGTAGGTTGAAGATAGCCTTAGACTCGGCGAGTCTTGTCGAAGAGTCCCAATATTGCCTGGCTGAGTCGAAGAATCTGTGAGCCAAGGGAGGACTCGGTGAGTTGTGTGCGAGTGGAATCATAATTGTTGGACTCGGCGAGTTAGGTCGCGGATTGAGTGAAGTTTTGACTTGGGAACTCGGCGAGTCATAGGGTTGACTCGGCGAGTAGGGTCAGTTAGGGGTTGACTTTGACCCAGTCTTTGACCAAGGGTTGACCAGTGGTTTCCAGGGGTATTTTGATAATTGTTGATTATGGTTTTGAGTTCGGTGCATTGGTGGTTGTCCAGTGGTGGAGATCGTATCAAGGATCGGAGCAGCTTGGGTTATCTGTTCAGACGGCAGTTTCGAGGTGAGTTATCCTCACTATATCTATAGGGTTTAAGGCACCAAGGCCGACCCTTCTATCGGATGGAAATCCGGGTAATTGTCTGTTGTATGATATTGCGGGATATGGGCCGAAAGGCGTTACGTTATGGGCCGGAAGGCAATGCAATGTGGACCGGAAGGTCATGGCCTGGAAAGGCGTATGTGCATAATTATTATGTTGGCTGAGTCGTAGGGTGATGTTATGCAAGTGATCGGCTAGGCTGGTATCTTGGTTAGGGTAATGATATGTTATGTGATATGTTGATCGATTTGCTAACTGTGAACTGTTATATGATTACATGTTATGTGCATGGTTGTCTGGTCTGGAGTGTAACCCGGTATGCATGGTTGTTCTATGTTCTGTCATGATATGTATGCTTTCCATGTTGCGGGTCGGAAGGCGATATGTTATGGGCCGGAAGGCAATGTGTTATGGGCCGGAAGGCAATACGCTATGGGTCGGAAAGCAATATGTTTTGGACCGGAAGGTTGTGGCCTGGAAGGGCGTATATGTGGTTGGTATTTTGGGGGTATCTCACTAAGCTTTCGGGCTTACAGTTGTGGTTTTTATGTTTTCAGGTTCTCAGGAGTCTGTAGCAAGGCAAAGGCGTGATCGTACCGTTCCTCGCGTTGGTGTTTTATGAAATGGACCTGGGAAATACTCTGTTAAATAATGTATCGAAAAACCTTTTTGTAACAACGTTATTAAAATGGATTGTTTTGAAAAGTTTTAATTGTTTCGAAATTTTTGGTCGTTACAAAGGGTTTCAAGACTCGACCAAACTTGAGAAGCTATGACGTTGCATTTTAGAATCATTTGTAACATGGACTCAGAAAACGTCCCATGTATCCAGATTTTGGCGAGAGAGTCAATGTCTGTCCAATCTTGATCATTGTTTGTTGTTGATCTTTTGTCTTCAAGGTGATTAGCTACTCCATAAAAGATGTAGTGAAAGTAGAATATTTATTTTCATGCGTCATAATTGAGATGCTCAAGGTCAATGATGAGAGAGGCGTATGATGATGTTTTGATTATTGGAGATTGGTTTTGGGAAAATATTACTTACGTGCTGAGCTGTTTTTTCTTATGCGGTATGAGTTCTTTGTCATTCAATTACATGGGTTAAATATGACTTGATTATGCTTAAAAATAGAATGGTGACATGGGTATTGGTACCTTAAAAGCCTTTAATGATTATCTTTTTCTAGAATGGCATTGGAGGTTTATTACGAATGGACAAGCTTCATGGGTTAAGTATTATTAAAGCAATTCATAGGAAGAGAGGGGGAGGGGACCCTTGGCTTTGATCAAGTGTAAGGGAGCTTGGTTATATTTATGCATGGTCGTGGTATTGTTCCTTTTTTGGATATTAAGAAATGTATTAAAGATGGTCAAAATACTATTTTATGGATTGAGGTTAGGTGGGGAAAATAGCTACTTTATGCATCTTTTCCCAATGCTTTTTCTTTATGAAACTAATAAGGATGTATCAGTTAAAGAATGTTGGGCGTTTATCACTGGAAGTGGCATTGGAGGAGTCCAATTCATGGGGGAAAAGAGGAAGATCGGTTCTTGACATTGATGGTAATTTTGGAGGACGTCATGTTCTATGCTCTCTAAAAGACAAGATTCTTCGAAGTATGAATTGGATGAGTGTGGTGAGTTCATAGTTGTGGATGTACGAAAGCATATTGATGATGCTATTTTTACACATTATTTGGTTATAACTAGGTGGTGCAAATATGTGCCAAGAAAAGTTAACATTTTTTATGGCGACTTTTGTTGGACAAGTTACCCACCAAACTAAAGTTATCAAAGAAATACATAGACATCTCTTCCATTTTGTGTTTAATTTGTCAGACGCAAGTAAAAGAGGCGAAGAATTTATTCTTGGATTGAGAGGTGAGGCAAAATATTTGGTCTTTGGTTGTTAAATTCTACAATTTAAGTATGTTGCCCCCCGACTCGATAAAGGAATCTTTTGATCAGTGTCGGCTTTAACCATGTGCAACATGGGCATTCGAATAGGGCCCAAAATCTTAAAGGGCCCAATTTTTTTTGGTAGTATAAGCAATTGTCACACCCCCAAACCAAGGATGGCGGAAATGTCCGGGGGTGGAGGACTTCATGTATAGCATCATAACCACAATTTCAATAGTAATTCAAGCAAACACAACCAACATATATATAATTGAAAAGTTACATCACTTGCATGAATTACATGTTTCAAAATCAATTACAATATGTTGTCAAAATATGAAAAGTTTGACGCCTCAACGTCCCATCCTCAAAAGCACTTGGTAACACGATTAATGCTTTCCTGTGAATACAAGTTGTTTGAAAAGTGTCAACACAAGGGTTGGTGAGTTCATAAGCTTTTATTAATAATCTTATTAGAAGTCTTTCACATGTAAATGTCGCGTTGTTTCAGAAAAATCCGATATTTTCCTTGAAATCCGAAAAATGTAGCCTTACAACCAAAGACTAGAATGTATGAAAAGTCATCGTTTCTTAGTAGGAATGTTGTGAGTTTAAAATGAATTGGAAAGTAAATTTATTTTATCAACCTAAAACCTACTTTGGTTTTTATGCAACCCCGTAAACTTTATGAATTGTTGTCTCCCTAAGTGAGTCGCTATAATCATACTGTGACTATGTGAACCTGCCACAACGTTTCTCAGGCGTTGCGAAAATGAAATGACATTTGTCACCCGTAGACCTGCAGGTCCCACTGTAGCTAGCAGCAAGGTGTGGGGTGTCAAACCCAATATAGATCTATATACAAGTATCACGTTCTCCCTCAAGGAGATTCTGATTATAACTACCAGGAATTATATCCCGCACTCGGACGTACGGGGAGAGAGAGAGAGAGTCTCACAACATAGGTTAACAAGTTTACTTGAAATGTGTGTGAATATAAATCTTTCTTGTATGAATGTACCCTTTTTGTACGAGTGCGTTGAGTGATGTATCATAAACTATACCTATTATAGTTTATCTAAAATGTATGTAATATGTATGAATTCTTTTATGGAAATGTATTAGTATTGTGAATTTATCAAACTATACATTTTATAGTCTAATAATACGTGTTCCAAAATGAATGAATAATATTTAATATTTAATATGAATGTCTTAATTCCAGTTCATAATGATAAACTAACACGGAAACACATTCAAATATTAGAACTTATGATTATACACTTTGCTCAACATAATACAAAGTGTTACGATATTTACATGCTGTTGGCTAACTTTAGCCATTCTGCCCTGTATTTGGAAAAATCATAGAAAAATCATACGAAGTCAAAAACTAGATCCGTAAATTCTGAGAGTTCACAAAATGTGTCTAGTTTGCTCATAAATTTTATCTCAATTTATAATGACCTCTAACTTGGGTGAAAAAGTCCAAAATCACAGACTGGTCCGGATTGTTGTTTGAAATGATAGGCAGTTTTGTAAAAATCGCCATAAATTGTAGAAAAATCGTATGGAGATGTGCAAGTAGCCATTTTAAAGCTAAAAACTTGAACTATTTGCACCTTGTACAGTTTTGAAAACAAAAATGTGTAAGATGCCCAAAACAGTCCGTGAATGGAGTTGAACTTTTCTGATGAAGGCTGTTAGAAAACTTTTGATAGGTTCTTAGTGTTTTAACTTGTATTCACCCCCTGAAAACTTGAGAAATCATGAAAATGTAGGGGTATGAACTCACCTTGAGTGATTTCAGTAGATGATTGTTGAAGAATGGAAGTGTTTAATTCAAGAACACTTGGAGATGCCTTGAAGGTTTTCGAGAATCTAACATCATAGTTAGGGAGTTTGTGTAAGCAACCAAAGATTTGAGTAGAATGAAGTGAAATAATAATAGGGAGGATGAATTTTTACTTACTAAGTGTGGAAGAACACTTGAATCCAGCCTTGGATCTCGAAAATTTGTGTAGAAGAGTTTGAGAGAAAAAGTGATGTTTGTTACTTAGTGGAATGAGAGAAATGAGAGAAAATGAGGAGTGTGGTTGATTGTTCCAGCTCAAAAACGTGGGAGTGAGTGAAATTTGAGTGTAAGGGAACATTGAAGTGACATAGGTAAGGTGGGGAGGTATGGCTGGTCATAGAGTGGGTGTGGGGTGGTTGCTTGTGACTTTGATTTTTTTTTTTTTTTTTTTTTTTTTAACTTGCAAGGCACAATGGAATATATTACTCCTATAAAGGAAATTGACTCAATCAAGGACGATTTCACAATTAAAGTTCGGATCATACGTCTTTGGACTCAAAAGTCAAGAACAATGTCTTATAATTGTCTATATCCCATTTTTAGTTTAATTTTCTAAATATATGTGTGGTTGTCTATGTGTGTGTATCTCTTTAAAAATTCTGCAATTTCATCATTTTATGACCCCCATTTGCGAAGTTGAGTATTTATTTCCAAAAATGCGAAACTCCAGGGACAATATTTGAAATCTTCTGTTTTCTTCCCCAATTCGCATTCTACTGTGAAATACTTCGCATCTTCATTCTTACACCCTTCGCATCCCTTCGCATTAATCACCTTCGCATTTTAACCTAATTAATCAAATGCGATTCACAAAATTTTTCATTCCAGATGCGAACACAGTTTAGTTCTTGAACTCTAAACTTGCGAAATCAAAATTTTCATATGTTGAACCCATATGCGAATATTAACCCAATTGACTTCAAATTGATTCATAGATGCGAACACTCGATTGTTTTACTTTCGCAAAATGAGCATCAACAACTCCACAATCGAGTTTTTAAATTCTTGCAAACAACAATTTCATAGTCCTTGACTTCGCGTTTTTCTTCACGAATCATCCCTCAATCATCAATCCAATTGCGAATCAAAAACTCATATGTTCTTGCTTTATCGATTCATCGACTACACTCATACAAATGCGAACAATACTCAATTTCAAAATCGATTGAAACTTATAGCAAAGCTAAATCCAACTTCGCATTCAAAGCAGTGTTATTGATTGCATTCATGAAATACTAACAAGATAATATATTATAATACAAATATACATATTTTAGGTGGTGAAATCGTAACAGCCTAACAATTTGGTATGCAACTTTATTAAATCAATAAAAAAAGTTATGCAAATTGGAAAAATAAATAAAAATATATCTTTTGTTGTTTTAATTAAGGAAATAAATATTTTATATGAATACTCACCAGGAAAAACGCATATTATACATTCCCGATGAGTATGCAACATGGTTTTCATCAGTTTAATTCATTGATTAGTACGAAGGCTTAGGAAATTTTTAACACAAACTTTTCTCCTGTGATGTTTTCCCATTAACATAGCAAGTTATACAATACGAACATAACACTAACCCTAATACACAAGGTTTAATAGAGTTGACCGGCTTGACTTGATGACTTGACTTGACTCAAGATTGACGATTGTCACATCTTCCCCCCGTTAGAGGGAATTTCGTCCCGAAATTTAAATTCGGCTGGGACTTCAAGGGTTTGGGAAAAGATGTGGATACTTTTGCTTCATTTGATCTTCACGTTCCCAGGTAAATTCAGGCCCTCGTTTCGCGTTCCAACGAACCTTCACTATGGGAATGCGACTTTGTTTTGTTCTCTTGATCTCTCGATCCATGATCTCGACGGGTTCCTCCACAAAGTGGAGATTCTCATTAACTTCAATTTCTTCGAGTGGTATTACGAGTGTCTCGTCAGACAGACACTTCTTTAAGTTGGACACGTGGAAGATAGGGTGCACATTACTAAGTTCTTGTGGTAGTCGGAGTTTGTACGCCACCGGACCAATCCTAGCAAGGATCTCGAACGGACCGATGTACCTTGGGTTTAGTTTCCCCCGTTTACCGAAACGTATCACCCCTTTCCAGGGGGAAACTTTTAGTAGTACCCGGTCTCCGACCTGGAATTCTAAAGGTTTGCGTCGCTTATCCGCGTAACTCTTTTGTCGATCACGAGACGCTTTTAGTCTTTCCCGAATTTGAATGATCTTTTCTGTGGTTTCCCTTATGATTTCCGGCCCCGTAAGGGTGCTATCAGGGACTTGCCCTCTGGCTAGCTGAGTATCTCCAACTTCGGCCCAACACAGTGGCGACCTACACTTGCGGCCGTAGAGAGCTTCGAATGGGGCGACTCCAATGCTAGTGTGATAATTGTTATTATAAGAGAATTCGATAAGCGGTAGATGGGTATCCCATGCCTTACCAAAATCTATCACACAGGCTCTCAGCATGTCTTCCAACGTCTGGATGGTTCTCTCGCTTTGTCCGTCCGTTTGTGGATGGTAGGCCGTACTCATGTCTAACCTGGTTCCCAGAGACTTTTGTAGGGACTGCCAGAAACGCGAGGTGAATCTACTATCTCGATCCGAGATAATGGATGTTGGTACACCATGTAGTCGTACGATCTCCTTAATGTACGTCCTGGTCAACTTTTCCATCTTGTCTGTTTCCTTTATTGGCAGGAAGTGCGCGGACTTGGTCAATCTGTCCACAACCACCCATATGGTATCCATCCCACCTGATGTCTTAGGCAGTTTGGTTACGAAGTCCATGGTTATTCGCTCCCACTTCCACTCGGGTATATCTGGTTGCTGAAGTAGTCCTGATGGCTTCTGATATTCCACCTTGACCTTGGCGCAAGTGAGGCACTTGCTCACATAAGTAGCAACTTCAGCCTTCATGTTTGGCCACCAGTATAACCTTTTGAGGTCTAGATACATCTTATCTGACCCCGGATGAATGGAGTATCGAGTCTTGTGGGCCTCATCCATTACAACGTCTCGGTATCCACCGAACTTCGGTGTCCAGATTCGATTCATGAGATAACGAGCTCCATCCCCTCTGACTTCCAAGTTCTTATCCATCCCCCTTAGTGCTTTGCTTGCCACGTTTTCTGGTTTCAGGGCTTCAAATTGGGCGTCCTTGATCTGAGTGGCCAGTTGGGAGTGGATGGTCATGGCTAGGGATTTTACTCGGCGACCCGAGTATTCTTTCCTGCTTAAGGCATCGGCTACTACATTAGCCTTGCCTGGGTGGTAGCGAATTTCACATTCGTAGTCATTCAGTAATTCCACCCATCTTCTTTGGCACATGTTTAGTTCTTTCTGATTGAGAATGTGTTGAAGACTTTTGTGATCAGTGAAGATGGTGCACTTGGTGCCGTAGAGGTAGTGCCTCCAAATCTTCAGGGCGAACACCACAGCTCCCAATTCAAGGTCGTGGGTTGTGTAATTAACTTCATGTGTCTTCAGTTGTCTTGATGCATAAGCGATGACTTTTCCCTTTGCATGAGCACACAGCCGAGGCCTTGATTTGAAGCATCGCAATACACCACAAAATCGTCAGTTCCTTCTGGAAGAGACAAGACTGGTACGCTGCATAGGGCTTGCTTTAGTGTCTGGAAGGCGGCTTCTTGTTTATCTTCCCATTCGAACACCACCCCTTTCTGAGTCAAGGTGGTGAGAGGCTTAGCGGTTTTGGAGAAGTTTTGTATGAATCTTCGATAGTAGCCTGCGAGTCCTAAAAACTGTCGGATTTCTGTCGGCGTTGTAGGTGTTGACCAATCTTCGATTGCTTTGATCTTCGAGGGGTCCACATGTATTCCTTCTTTGCTTATTACGTGGCCAAGGAATCCTACTTCTCGGAGCCAAAATTCACACTTTGAGAATTTAGCGTAAAGCTTTTCGGTCCTTAAAACCTCCAGAACTAGTCGTAGGTGATGTTTGTGCTCTTCTTCGCTCCTCGAATAGACCAGGATATCGTCGATGAATACGATGACGAATTTATCCAAGAAGGGTCGACACGCTCGATTCATCAAATCCATGAACACCGCGGGCGCGTTAGTTAACCCGAATGGCATCACTACAAACTCATAGTGCCCATAGCGAGTTCTGAATGCCGTCTTGGGGATATCCTCTTCTTGAACTCGCAGTTGATGATAGCCCGACCTCAGGTCGATTTTTGAAAAGTAGCTGGCTCCTTGGAGCTGGTCGAAGAGGTCATCGATTCGGGGTAGGGGATAACGGTTCTTGATAGTGAGTTTGTTTAGTTCTCGATAGTCTATGCACATACGAAAAGAACCATCCTTCTTCTTTACAAATAAGACTGGTGCTCCCCAAGGTGAGAAGCTTGGCCTGATGAACCCTTTGCTCAATAGTTCATTCAATTGGCTGGATAGTTCTTGCATTTCTGCCGGTGCTAAGCGATAGGGAGCCCTGGCGACGGGGGTAGCTCCTGGGATTAAGTCGATCCGAAATTCGACTTGTCTTGCGAGTGGTACACCAGGCAGATCGTCTGGGAAAACATCAGGGAAGTTGCATACTTCTGGAATTTCTTTGATGTCCTTCACCTCCTGTTTCTTATCTACGATGTGGGCTAAGAAAACATGGTATTGCTTTCGGAGGTACTTTTGGGTTTTAACACAAGAGATGATTTGTAGGTTCGCACTAGGTTTATTGCCATAAACGGTGAGAACGTTGCCATTCGGCAGATTGAGGCGGACGGCCCTTTCGTAACATAGAATGTCGGCACGATGAAGGCTTAGCCAATCCATACCAATGATTATATCGAAGCTTTTTATGGTGACCGGCATAAGGTCGATTTTGAACAAATGGTTGTCTAGAGTGAGAGTACACCCTATGTAAATATCATTAGCGCGCTCAACTTTTCCATTTGCCATTTCTACGATGTAAGAATCTTCTAGTGGTTGAGAATTTTGCTTAAGTATATGTTTGAATTGGTGACTTATGAAACTTCTTTCTGCCCCACTATCGAAAAGTACGCATGCATAAGAGTTATTGAGGAGGAACGTACCAGTAACCACAGAGGGATCCTTGACTGCTTCTCCCTGCCCTAAAGTTAGGACCCTCCCTACACCCCCAGCATTAGGGGCTCGTGCCTTGGGGCAGTTCCTCCTGAAGTGTCCCGTTTCACCACACCCATAGCAGGCTTGGCTTGCTCCAGTGTTGGCAGTCGTAGCGACTTGTGTGGTGGGTTGGGTAGTCGTTCTACAGAATCGTGCAGTGTGCCCCTTTTTGTTACAGTTATTGCAGTGTAACTCACGACAAGCACCGTTATGGTGGTAGTTACACTTGTTGCACTTGGGAAGAGTTCCTGTATACTGTTTCGGTGGCGCTGGAGCGGCAGCAGTAGTGGCGGCGCGAACAGCAACAATCGGTTGCTTTTTGGCGGGGTCCTGAATTGGTTGTTTCCTTTTATTTCCCCAGAACTTCCTCTTGTTGTTCCCTCCTTTTGTTCGGTCGGTGGTGGTTATCACGGTACCACGGCTAGCCCTGTGATCTATGAGTTGTTGTGCCAATTCCTTGGCACTCTCAAAGGTAGTGGGTTTCGAGGCCAAGACACTATCTTGAATCTGGGATGATAGGCCCCAGAGATATCGTTCCACCTTTTTCTCTTCTGGAGTGACCATTGTTGGACAGAGGAGTGCTAGGTCGTTGAAACGGGCAGTATAAGTTTCAAGATCAGTGCCTGTCATCCTGAGGTTCCAAAGTTCTTCTTCAAGTTTTTGTATTTCGCCCCTCGGGCAGTATTCCTTCAACATTAGAGCTTTCAAATCCTCCCAGCTGATCGCGTTAGCTACTGCAGGAGTAAGTGACTTAACTCGGCCATTCCACCAAGTGAGTGCTTTTCCAGTGAAAATGAATGCCGCATACTTGACCTTGCTCGCTTCGGGACAAGCGCAGATTTCAAAAACTGCCTCGGTCCTTTCGAACCATTGCACCAGTGTGATGACGCCCCCGCTTCCATTGAAAGGATCGGGTTTGCCATTCGTGAAGTCTTTGTAAGTGCACTCCCTCGTACGCCCCGTGCTGTCCCCATGAATGGAATTGGTAGCTCCGGATCCAGAACCGCCGGAACCATGGGTTCCCATTTGCGACATTGCTGCCGCCACGGCTGCCGTCACTGCAGCCTGGAACATTGCAGGATCAAACTGCGGAGGTGGTGGTGGAGGCGGCACTGGGTTGTTGGAAGGCCTTGGTCTTTTCCTTGGTGGCATGGTTCTGTCATAAAAAAAAATGACTAGTCGGTAAGACTTCAATAGTGATAACGAGTCGAGTGTTACTGGTTTCATCCCTCTTGTATTTTATCATAACTTTATTATTCGTAATTGTTTGTGTGATCAGGTTATGATGTATAGTGTCCAACATTCAATAAATAAAATACATGCCAAATTTCATTGATAACTTTTAGTACATAACGCTTAGAGAGAAAAGTTTGACCTCATAGGGGTCTACATTACATCGTTACAAAAGGTAGTTTTTTTTTTTTTTTTTTTTTGGCATTACAAAACCCCTTTGAATAGTGTAATCACATAATCGCAGGGTCGACCTACATACGAGGAGTAGCACCAACGCGTACTCATAAAATTCTACTACCTAGACGGGAGAATAGCAACGAGCTCTAATCACTGCGACCCTTCTTTGACGGAGGCTGCGATGATGTCGATGCGCCCTGTAGTTCCGCCAATTTGCGTTCGGCTGCAACCATTCTCTCTTCGAGTGCCATGTATCTTTCCCGATACTCTCTTGTTTCTGCTTGAGCCGCGAGAAGGTCTCTAATGAGTTGGTCTCGGTGGTGGGAGTCTCGTTCCAGGTTTCTGGTGCGATCCGTAGCAGACTGTACAATGGCACTTAACTCCCGGACCTGATCTGTCGTTGTCCTACCACGATCATCCATTCTTGCCATTCGTTGTATCGTGACGGGGAGAGCCCTATCAGCCGGTCCACCATGAGTGAGATCATAGTAACCTCGTTGGTAGCCATATGGTGACCGTTGGCGTTGTTGTCGGCTCCATCTTTCGATCGTTGTTACCCAAGGGGGTTCAGGTCCATTGTAACCAAAACGGTGCGCGGGTACCCTCGCGATGTAGGGAGGGTTGAATACTTCTGGTGGTTCCTCCGCTTCGTTCCCAACCATGACTACCTCATCACCTTCCTCTTCTTCCTCTTCTTCCTCTTCTTCCTCTTCTTCTTGGTTGTCTTCCTCTTCTTCCTCTTGTTCGTCTTCCTCCTCGGGCTCCTCCTCGGGATCCTCCTCGGGATCCTCTTCGGGATCTTCCTCGGGTTCCTCTTCGGGATTCTCCTCGGGCTCGTCTTCAATCCATCCCGCGTTTCCCTGATTGGGAAAGTAGGGGTCCCCGGGTATGTGAAATCCTGCCATGTCGTCTGCACGAGAAACGGGGTTAAGAAGTATGTATCGGAAAATAATAATTTGGCGCTATAGAAACGTACAAATACTCCTATAGTATTTTTAAATGTTTATATTTGGTTCTTAGCGTGTTCTTTATGGAGTGTTATTAGGTTTTCAGATTTGTCGCTCATTACGACTATTCCTTAGTGTGCGTAAGTTACTTCTTGGACGGATATAGTTGATCAGGCTATATCCTTCCCAGAACTGATTACACATGCTAAGGCGTATTAATAATGTTCGACTCCTCCTCTTTCAATTTACGTTCTCCTAAGTTATGACACCATGCTAGTATAGAATGCATGCAAGTATACTTTAAAACAAGAAATTATTTGTTTTCTAAAAGTACAACTCTTTAAATCACTTTAAGAATCAGAGACTTTTAGTCCCTAATGTGTTTATAGTTTGTATATCTTATGTGGTTGATATACTGAATTCACTATAAACCGTGCTCCGATACCAATCTGTCACACCCCCAAACCAAGGATGGCGGAAACGTCCGGGGGTGGAGGACTTCATGTATAGCATCATAACCACAATTTCAATAGTAATTCAAGCAAACACAACCAACATATATATAATTGAAAAGTTACATCACTTGCATGAATTACATGTTTCAAAATCAATTACAATATGTTGTCAAAATATGAAAAGTTTGACGCCTCAACGTCCCATCCTCAAAAGCACTTGGTAACACGATTAATGCTTTCCTGTGAATACAAGTTGTTTGAAAAGTGTCAACACAAGGGTTGGTGAGTTCATAAGCTTTTATTAATAATCTTATTAGAAGTCTTTCACATGTAAATGTCGCGTTGTTTCAGAAAAATCCGATATTTTCCTTGAAATCCGAAAAATGTAGCCTTACAACCAAAGACTAGAATGTATGAAAAGTCATCGTTTCTTAGTAGGAATGTTGTGAGTTTAAAATGAATTGGAAAGTAAATTTATTTTATCAACCTAAAACCTACTTTGGTTTTTATGCAACCCCGTAAACTTTATGAATTGTTGTCTCCCTAAGTGAGTCGCTATAATCATACTGTGACTATGTGAACCTGCCACAACGTTTCTCAGGCGTCGCGAAAATGAAATGACATTTGTCACCCGTAGACCTGCAGGTCCCACTGTAGCTAGCAGCAAGGTGTGGGGTGTCAAACCCAATATAGATCTATATACAAGTATCACGTTCTCCCTCAAGGAGATTCTGATTATAACTACCAGGAATTATATCCCGCACTCGGACGTACGGGGAGAGAGAGAGAGAGTCTCACAACATAGGTTAACAAGTTTACTTGAAATGTGTGTGAATATAAATCTTTCTTGTATGAATGTACCCTTTTTGTACGAGTGCGTTGAGTGATGTATCATAAACTATACCTATTATAGTTTATCTAAAATGTATGTAATATGTATGAATTCTTTTATGGAAATGTATTAGTATTGTGAATTTATCAAACTATACATTTTATAGTCTAATAATACGTGTTCCAAAATGAATGAATAATATTTAATATTTAATATGAATGTCTTAATTCCAGTTCATAATGATAAACTAACACGGAAACACATTCAAATATTAGAACTTATGATTATACACTTTGCTCAACATAATACAAAGTGTTACGATATTTACATGCTGTTGGCTAACTTTAGCCATTCTGCCCTGTATTTGGAAAAATCATAGAAAAATCATACGAAGTCGAAAACTAGATCCGTAAATTCTGAGAGTTCACAAAATGTGTCTAGTTTGCTCATAAATTTTATCTCAATTTATAATGACCTCTAACTTGGGTGAAAAAGTCCAAAATCACAGACTGGTCCGGATTGTTGTTTGAAATGATAGGCAGTTTTGTAAAAATCGCCATAAATTGTAGAAAAATCGTATGGAGATGTGCAAGTAGCCATTTTAAAGCTAAAAACTTGAACTATTTGCACCTTGTACAGTTTTGAAAACAAAAATGTGTAAGATGCCCAAAACAGTCCGTGAATGGAGTTGAACTTTTCTGATGAAGGCTGTTAGAAAACTTTTGATAGGTTCTTAGTGTTTTAACTTGTATTCACCCCCTGAAAACTTGAGAAATCATGAAAATGTAGGGGTATGAACTCACCTTGAGTGATTTCAGTAGATGATTGTTGAAGAATGGAAGTGTTTAATTCAAGAACACTTGGAGATGCCTTGAAGGTTTTCGAGAATCTAACATCATAGTTAGGGAGTTTGTGTAAGCAACCAAAGATTTGAGTAGAATGAAGTGAAATAATAATAGGGAGGATGAATTTTTACTTACTAAGTGTGGAAGAACACTTGAATCCAGCCTTGGATCTCGAAAATTTGTGTAGAAGAGTTTGAGAGAAAAAGTGATGTTTGTTACTTAGTGGAATGAGAGAAATGAGAGAAAATGAGGAGTGTGGTTGATTGTTCCAGCTCAAAAACGTGGGAGTGAGTGAAATTTGAGTGTAAGGGAACATTGAAGTGACATAGGTAAGGTGGGGAGGTATGGCTGGTCATAGAGTGGGTGTGGGGTGGTTGCTTGTGACTTTGATTTTTTTTTTTTTTTTTTTTTTTAACTTGCAAGGCACAATGGAATATATTACTCCTATAAAGGAAATTGACTCAATCAAGGACGATTTCACAATTAAAGTTCGGATCATACGTCTTTGGACTCAAAAGTCAAGAACAATGTCTTATAATTGTCTATATCCCATTTTTAGTTTAATTTTCTAAATATATGTGTGGTTGTCTATGTGTGTGTATCTCTTTAAAAATTCTGCAATTTCATCATTTTATGACCCCCATTTGCGAAGTTGAGTATTTATTTCCAAAAATGCGAAACTCCAGGGACAATATTTGAAATCTTCTGTTTTCTTCCCCAATTCGCATTCTACTGTGAAATACTTCGCATCTTCATTCTTACACCCTTCGCATCCCTTCGCATTAATCACCTTCGCATTTTAACCTAATTAATCAAATGCGATTCACAAAATTTTTCATTCCAGATGCGAACACAGTTTAGTTCTTGAACTCTAAACTTGCGAAATCAAAATTTTCATATGTTGAACCCATATGCGAATATTAACCCAATTGACTTCAAATTGATTCATAGATGCGAACACTCGATTGTTTTACTTTCGCAAAATGAGCATCAACAACTCCACAATCGAGTTTTTAAATTCTTGCAAACAACAATTTCATAGTCCTTGACTTCGCGTTTTTCTTCACGAATCATCCCTCAATCATCAATCCAATTGCGAATCAAAAACTCATATGTTCTTGCTTTATCGATTCATCGACTACACTCATACAAATGCGAACAATACTCAATTTCAAAATCGATTGAAACTTATAGCAAAGCTAAATCCAACTTCGCATTCAAAGCAGTGTTATTGATTGCATTCATGAAATACTAACAAGATAATATATTATAATACAAATATACATATTTTAGGTGGTGAAATCGTAACAGCCTAACAATTTGGTATGCAACTTTATTAAATCAATAAAAAAAGTTATGCAAATTGGAAAAATAAATAAAAATATATCTTTTGTTGTTTTAATTAAGGAAATAAATATTTTATATGAATACTCACCAGGAAAAACGCATATTATACATTCCCGATGAGTATGCAACATGGTTTTCATCAGTTTAATTCATTGATTAGTACGAAGGCTTAGGAAATTTTTAACACAAACTTTTCTCCTGTGATGTTTTCCCATTAACATAGCAAGTTATACAATACGAACATAACACTAACCCTAATACACAAGGTTTAATAGAGTTGACCGGCTTGACTTGATGACTTGACTTGACTCAAGATTGACGATTGTCACATCTTCCCCCCGTTAGAGGGAATTTCGTCCCGAAATTTAAATTCGGCTGGGACTTCAAGGGTTTGGGAAAAGATGTGGATACTTTTGCTTCATTTGATCTTCACGTTCCCAGGTAAATTCAGGCCCTCGTTTCGCGTTCCAACGAACCTTCACTATGGGAATGCGACTTTGTTTTGT
This sequence comes from Lactuca saligna, assembly GCF_052625555.1. NCBI lineage: Eukaryota > Viridiplantae > Streptophyta > Magnoliopsida > Asterales > Asteraceae > Lactuca > Lactuca saligna. Next base: position 171,757,631 of record NC_136418.1, on the reverse strand, counting down.
TCTCTTGATCTCTCGATCCATGATCTCGACGGGTTCCTCCACAAAGTGGAGATTCTCATTAACTTCAATTTCTTCGAGTGGTATTACGAGTGTCTCGTCAGACAGACACTTCTTTAAGTTGGACACGTGGAAGATAGGGTGCACATTACTAAGTTCTTGTGGTAGTCGGAGTTTGTACGCCACCGGACCAATCCTAGCAAGGATCTCGAACGGACCGATGTACCTTGGGTTTAGTTTCCCCCGTTTACCGAAACGTATCACCCCTTTCCAGGGGGAAACTTTTAGTAGTACCCGGTCTCCGACCTGGAATTCTAAAGGTTTGCGTCGCTTATCCGCGTAACTCTTTTGTCGATCACGAGACGCTTTTAGTCTTTCCCGAATTTGAATGATCTTTTCTGTGGTTTCCCTTATGATTTCCGGCCCCGTAAGGGTGCTATCAGGGACTTGCCCTCTGGCTAGCTGAGTATCTCCAACTTCGGCCCAACACAGTGGCGACCTACACTTGCGGCCGTAGAGAGCTTCGAATGGGGCGACTCCAATGCTAGTGTGATAACTGTTATTATAAGAGAATTCGATAAGCGGTAGATGGGTATCCCATGCCTTACCAAAATCTATCACACAGGCTCTCAGCATGTCTTCCAACGTCTGGATGGTTCTCTCGCTTTGTCCGTCCGTTTGTGGATGGTAGGCCGTACTCATGTCTAACCTGGTTCCCAGAGACTTTTGTAGGGACTGCCAGAAACGCGAGGTGAATCTACTATCTCGATCCGAGATAATGGATGTTGGTACACCATGTAGTCGTACGATCTCCTTAATGTACGTCCTGGTCAACTTTTCCATCTTGTCTGTTTCCTTTATTGGCAGGAAGTGCGCGGACTTGGTCAATCTGTCCACAACCACCCATATGGTATCCATCCCACCTGATGTCTTAGGCAGTTTGGTTACGAAGTCCATGGTTATTCGCTCCCACTTCCACTCGGGTATATCTGGTTGCTGAAGTAGTCCTGATGGCTTCTGATATTCCACCTTGACCTTGGCGCAAGTGAGGCACTTGCTCACATAAGTAGCAACTTCAGCCTTCATGTTTGGCCACCAGTATAACCTTTTGAGGTCTAGATACATCTTATCTGACCCCGGATGAATGGAGTATCGAGTCTTGTGGGCCTCATCCATTACAACGTCTCGGTATCCACCGAACTTCGGTGTCCAGATTCGATTCATGAGATAACGAGCTCCATCCCCTCTGACTTCCAAGTTCTTATCCATCCCCCTTAGTGCTTCGCTTGCCACGTTTTCTGGTTTCAGGGCTTCAAATTGGGCGTCCTTGATCTGAGTGGCCAGTTGGGAGTGGATGGTCATGGCTAGGGATTTTACTCGGCGACCCGAGTATTCTTTCCTGCTTAAGGCATCGGCTACTACATTAGCCTTGCCTGGGTGGTAGCGAATTTCACATTCGTAGTCATTCAGTAATTCCACCCATCTTCTTTGGCACATGTTTAGTTCTTTCTGATTGAGAATGTGTTGAAGACTTTTGTGATCAGTGAAGATGGTGCACTTGGTGCCGTAGAGGTAGTGCCTCCAAATCTTCAGGGCGAACACCACAGCTCCCAATTCAAGGTCGTGGGTTGTGTAATTAACTTCATGTGTCTTCAGTTGTCTTGATGCATAAGCGATGACTTTTCCCTTTGCATGAGCACACAGCCGAGGCCTTGATTTGAAGCATCGCAATACACCACAAAATCGTCAGTTCCTTCTGGAAGAGACAAGACTGGTGCGCTGCATAGGGCTTGCTTTAGTGTCTGGAAGGCGGCTTCTTGTTTATCTTCCCATTCGAACACCACCCCTTTCTGAGTCAAGGTGGTGAGAGGCTTAGCGGTTTTGGAGAAGTTTTGTATGAATCTTCGATAGTAGCCTGCGAGTCCTAAAAACTGTCGGATTTCTGTCGGCGTTGTAGGTGTTGACCAATCTTCGATTGCTTTGATCTTCGAGGGGTCCACATGTATTCCTTCTTTGCTTATTACGTGGCCAAGGAATCCTACTTCTCGGAGCCAAAATTCACACTTTGAGAATTTAGCGTAAAGCTTTTCGGTCCTTAAAACCTCCAGAACTAGTCGTAGGTGATGTTTGTGCTCTTCTTCGCTCCTCGAATAGACCAGGATATCGTCGATGAATACGATGACGAATTTATCCAAGAAGGGTCGACACGCTCGATTCATCAAATCCATGAACACCGCGGGCGCGTTAGTTAACCCGAATGGCATCACTACAAACTCATAGTGCCCATAGCGAGTTCTGAATGCCGTCTTGGGGATATCCTCTTCTTGAACTCGCAGTTGATGATAGCCCGACCTCAGGTCGATTTTTGAAAAGTAGCTGGCTCCTTGGAGCTGGTCGAAGAGGTCATCGATTCGGGGTAGGGGATAACGGTTCTTGATAGTGAGTTTGTTTAGTTCTCGATAGTCTATGCACATACGAAAAGAACCATCCTTCTTCTTTACAAATAAGACTGGTGCTCCCCAAGGTGAGAAGCTTGGCCTGATGAACCCTTTGCTCAATAGTTCATTCAATTGGCTGGATAGTTCTTGCATTTCTGCCGGTGCTAAGCGATAGGGAGCCCTGGCGACGGGGGTAGCTCCTGGGATTAAGTCGATCCGAAATTCGACTTGTCTTGCGAGTGGTACACCAGGCAGATCGTCTGGGAAAACATCAGGGAAGTTGCATACTTCTGGAATTTCTTTGATGTCCTTCACCTCCTGTTTCTTATCTACGATGTGGGCTAAGAAAACATGGTATTGCTTTCGGAGGTACTTTTGGGTTTTAACACAAGAGATGATTTGTAGGTTCGCACTAGGTTTATTGCCATAAACGGTGAGAACGTTGCCATTCGGCAGATTGAGGCGGACGGCCCTTTCGTAACATAGAATGTCGGCACGATGAAGGCTTAGCCAATCCATACCAATGATTATATCGAAGCTTTTTATGGTGACCGGCATAAGGTCGATTTTGAACAAATGGTTGTCTAGAGTGAGAGTACACCCTATGTAAATATCATTAGCGCGCTCAACTTTTCCATTTGCCATTTCTACGATGTAAGAATCTTCTAGTGGTTGAGAATTTTGCTTAAGTATATGTTTGAATTGGTGACTTATGAAACTTCTTTCTGCCCCACTATCGAAAAGTACGCATGCATAAGAGTTATTGAGGAGGAACGTACCAGTAACCACAGAGGGATCCTTGACTGCTTCTCCCTGCCCTAAAGTTAGGACCCTCCCTACACCCCCAGCATTAGGGGCTCGTGCCTTGGGGCAGTTCCTCCTGAAGTGTCCCGTTTCACCACACCCATAGCAGGCTTGGCTTGCTCCAGTGTTGGCAGTCGTAGCGACTTGTGTGGTGGGTTGGGTAGTCGTTCTACAGAATCGTGCAGTGTGCCCCTTTTTGTTACAGTTATTGCAGTGTAACTCACGACAAGCACCGTTATGGTGGTAGTTACACTTGTTGCACTTGGGAAGAGTTCCTGTATACTGTTTCGGTGGCGCTGGAGCGGCAGCAGTAGTGGCGGCGCGAACAGCAACAATCGGTTGCTTTTTGGCGGGGTCCTGAATTGGTTGTTTCCTTTTATTTCCCCAGAACTTCCTCTTGTTGTTCCCTCCTTTTGTTCGGTCGGTGGTGGTTATCACGGTACCACGGCTAGCCCTGTGATCTATGAGTTGTTGTGCCAATTCCTTGGCACTCTCAAAGGTAGTGGGTTTCGAGGCCAAGACACTATCTTGAATCTGGGATGATAGGCCCCAGAGATATCGTTCCACCTTTTTCTCTTCTGGAGTGACCATTGTTGGACAGAGGAGTGCTAGGTCGTTGAAACGGGCAGTATAAGTTTCAAGATCAGTGCCTGTCATCCTGAGGTTCCAAAGTTCTTCTTCAAGTTTTTGTATTTCGCCCCTCGGGCAGTATTCCTTCAACATTAGAGCTTTCAAATCCTCCCAGCTGATCGCGTTAGCTACTGCAGGAGTAAGTGACTTAACTCGGCCATTCCACCAAGTGAGTGCTTTTCCAGTGAAAATGAATGCCGCATACTTGACCTTGCTCGCTTCGGGACAAGCGCAGATTTCAAAAACTGCCTCGGTCCTTTCGAACCATTGCACCAGTGTGATGACGCCCCCGCTTCCATTGAAAGGATCGGGTTTGCCATTCGTGAAGTCTTTGTAAGTGCACTCCCTCGTACGCCCCGTGCTGTCCCCATGAATGGAATTGGTAGCTCCGGATCCAGAACCGCCGGAACCATGGGTTCCCATTTGCGACATTGCTGCCGCCACGGCTGCCGTCACTGCAGCCTGGAACATTGCAGGATCAAACTGCGGAGGTGGTGGTGGAGGCGGCACTGGGTTGTTGGAAGGCCTTGGTCTTTTCCTTGGTGGCATGGTTCTGTCATAAAAAAAAATGACTAGTCGGTAAGACTTCAATAGTGATAACGAGTCGAGTGTTACTGGTTTCATCCCTCTTGTATTTTATCATAACTTTATTATTCGTAATTGTTTGTGTGATCAGGTTATGATGTATAGTGTCCAACATTCAATAAATAAAATACATGCCAAATTTCATTGATAACTTTTAGTACATAACGCTTAGAGAGAAAAGTTTGACCTCATAGGGGTCTACATTACATCGTTACAAAAGGTAGTTTTTTTTTTTTTTTTTTTGGCATTACAAAACCCCTTTGAATAGTGTAATCACATAATCGCAGGGTCGACCTACATACGAGGAGTAGCACCAACGCGTACTCATAAAATTCTACTACCTAGACGGGAGAATAGCAACGAGCTCTAATCACTGCGACCCTTCTTTGACGGAGGCTGCGATGATGTCGATGCGCCCTGTAGTTCCGCCAATTTGCGTTCGGCTGCAACCATTCTCTCTTCGAGTGCCATGTATCTTTCCCGATACTCTCTTGTTTCTGCTTGAGCCGCGAGAAGGTCTCTAATGAGTTGGTCTCGGTGGTGGGAGTCTCGTTCCAGGTTTCTGGTGCGATCCGTAGCAGACTGTACAATGGCACTTAACTCCCGGACCTGATCTGTCGTTGTCCTACCACGATCATCCATTCTTGCCATTCGTTGTATCGTGACGGGGAGAGCCCTATCAGCCGGTCCACCATGAGTGAGATCATAGTAACCTCGTTGGTAGCCATATGGTGACCGTTGGCGTTGTTGTCGGCTCCATCTTTCGATCGTTGTTACCCAAGGGGGTTCAGGTCCATTGTAACCAAAACGGTGCGCGGGTACCCTCGCGATGTAGGGAGGGTTGAATACTTCTGGTGGTTCCTCCGCTTCGTTCCCAACCATGACTACCTCATCACCTTCCTCTTCTTCCTCTTCTTCCTCTTCTTCCTCTTCTTCTTGGTTGTCTTCCTCTTCTTCCTCTTCTTCCTCTTGTTCGTCTTCCTCCTCGGGCTCCTCCTCGGGATCCTCCTCGGGATCCTCTTCGGGATCTTCCTCGGGTTCCTCTTCGGGATTCTCCTCGGGCTCGTCTTCAATCCATCCCGCGTTTCCCTGATTGGGAAAGTAGGGGTCCCCGGGTATGTGAAATCCTGCCATGTCGTCTGCACGAGAAACGGGGTTAAGAAGTATGTATCGGAAAATAATAATTTGGCGCTATAGAAACGTACAAATACTCCTATAGTATTTTTAAATGTTTATATTTGGTTCTTAGCGTGTTCTTTATGGAGTGTTATTAGGTTTTCAGATTTGTCGCTCATTACGACTATTCCTTAGTGTGCGTAAGTTACTTCTTGGACGGATATAGTTGATCAGGCTATATCCTTCCCAGAACTGATTACACATGCTAAGGCGTATTAATAATGTTCGACTCCTCCTCTTTCAATTTACGTTCTCCTAAGTTATGACACCATGCTAGTATAGAATGCATGCAAGTATACTTTAAAACAAGAAATTATTTGTTTTCTAAAAGTACAACTCTTTAAATCACTTTAAGAATCAGAGACTTTTAGTCCCTAATGTGTTTATAGTTTGTATATCTTATGTGGTTGATATACTGAATTCACTATAAACCGTGCTCTGATACCAATCTGTCACACCCCCAAACCAAGGATGGCGGAAACGTCCGGGGGTGGAGGACTTCATGTATAGCATCATAACCACAATTTCAATAGTAATTCAAGCAAACACAACCAACATATATATAATTGAAAAGTTACATCACTTGCATGAATTACATGTTTCAAAATCAATTACAATATGTTGTCAAAATATGAAAAGTTTGACGCCTCAACGTCCCATCCTCAAAAGCACTTGGTAACACGATTAATGCTTTCCTGTGAATACAAGTTGTTTGAAAAGTGTCAACACAAGGGTTGGTGAGTTCATAAGCTTTTATTAATAATCTTATTAGAAGTCTTTCACATGTAAATGTCGCGTTGTTTCAGAAAAATCCGATATTTTCCTTGAAATCCGAAAAATGTAGCCTTACAACCAAAGACTAGAATGTATGAAAAGTCATCGTTTCTTAGTAGGAATGTTGTGAGTTTAAAATGAATTGGAAAGTAAATTTATTTTATCAACCTAAAACCTACTTTGGTTTTTATGCAACCCCGTAAACTTTATGAATTGTTGTCTCCCTAAGTGAGTCGCTATAATCATACTGTGACTATGTGAACCTGCCACAACGTTTCTCAGGCGTCGCGAAAATGAAATGACATTTGTCACCCGTAGACCTGCAGGTCCCACTGTAGCTAGCAGCAAGGTGTGGGGTGTCAAACCCAATATAGATCTATATACAAGTATCACGTTCTCCCTCAAGGAGATTCTGATTATAACTACCAGGAATTATATCCCGCACTCGGACGTACGGGGAGAGAGAGAGAGAGTCTCACAACATAGGTTAACAAGTTTACTTGAAATGTGTGTGAATATAAATCTTTCTTGTATGAATGTACCCTTTTTGTACGAGTGCGTTGAGTGATGTATCATAAACTATACCTATTATAGTTTATCTAAAATGTATGTAATATGTATGAATTCTTTTATGGAAATGTATTAGTATTGTGAATTTATCAAACTATACATTTTATAGTCTAATAATACGTGTTCCAAAATGAATGAATAATATTTAATATTTAATATGAATGTCTTAATTCCAGTTCATAATGATAAACTAACACGGAAACACATTCAAATATTAGAACTTATGATTATACACTTTGCTCAACATAATACAAAGTGTTACGATATTTACATGCTGTTGGCTAACTTTAGCCATTCTGCCCTGTATTTGGAAAAATCATAGAAAAATCATACGAAGTCGAAAACTAGATCCGTAAATTCTGAGAGTTCACAAAATGTGTCTAGTTTGCTCATAAATTTTATCTCAATTTATAATGACCTCTAACTTGGGTGAAAAAGTCCAAAATCACAGACTGGTCCGGATTGTTGTTTGAAATGATAGGCAGTTTTGTAAAAATCGCCATAAATTGTAGAAAAATCGTATGGAGATGTGCAAGTAGCCATTTTAAAGCTAAAAACTTGAACTATTTGCACCTTGTACAGTTTTGAAAACAAAAATGTGTAAGATGCCCAAAACAGTCCGTGAATGGAGTTGAACTTTTCTGATGAAGGCTGTTAGAAAACTTTTGATAGGTTCTTAGTGTTTTAACTTGTATTCACCCCCTGAAAACTTGAGAAATCATGAAAATGTAGGGGTATGAACTCACCTTGAGTGATTTCAGTAGATGATTGTTGAAGAATGGAAGTGTTTAATTCAAGAACACTTGGAGATGCCTTGAAGGTTTTCGAGAATCTAACATCATAGTTAGGGAGTTTGTGTAAGCAACCAAAGATTTGAGTAGAATGAAGTGAAATAATAATAGGGAGGATGAATTTTTACTTACTAAGTGTGGAAGAACACTTGAATCCAGCCTTGGATCTCGAAAATTTGTGTAGAAGAGTTTGAGAGAAAAAGTGATGTTTGTTACTTAGTGGAATGAGAGAAATGAGAGAAAATGAGGAGTGTGGTTGATTGTTCCAGCTCAAAAACGTGGGAGTGAGTGAAATTTGAGTGTAAGGGAACATTGAAGTGACATAGGTAAGGTGGGGAGGTATGGCTGGTCATAGAGTGGGTGTGGGGTGGTTGCTTGTGACTTTGATTTTTTTTTTTTTTTTTTTTTAACTTGCAAGGCACAATGGAATATATTACTCCTATAAAGGAAATTGACTCAATCAAGGACGATTTCACAATTAAAGTTCGGATCATACGTCTTTGGACTCAAAAGTCAAGAACAATGTCTTATAATTGTCTATATCCCATTTTTAGTTTAATTTTCTAAATATATGTGTGGTTGTCTATGTGTGTGTATCTCTTTAAAAATTCTGCAATTTCATCATTTTATGACCCCCATTTGCGAAGTTGAGTATTTATTTCCAAAAATGCGAAACTCCAGGGACAATATTTGAAATCTTCTGTTTTCTTCCCCAATTCGCATTCTACTGTGAAATACTTCGCATCTTCATTCTTACACCCTTCGCATCCCTTCGCATTAATCACCTTCGCATTTTAACCTAATTAATCAAATGCGATTCACAAAATTTTTCATTCCAGATGCGAACACAGTTTAGTTCTTGAACTCTAAACTTGCGAAATCAAAATTTTCATATGTTGAACCCATATGCGAATATTAACCCAATTGACTTCAAATTGATTCATAGATGCGAACACTCGATTGTTTTACTTTCGCAAAATGAGCATCAACAACTCCACAATCGAGTTTTTAAATTCTTGCAAACAACAATTTCATAGTCCTTGACTTCGCGTTTTTCTTCACGAATCATCCCTCAATCATCAATCCAATTGCGAATCAAAAACTCATATGTTCTTGCTTTATCGATTCATCGACTACACTCATACAAATGCGAACAATACTCAATTTCAAAATCGATTGAAACTTATAGCAAAGCTAAATCCAACTTCGCATTCAAAGCAGTGTTATTGATTGCATTCATGAAATACTAACAAGATAATATATTATAATACAAATATACATATTTTAGGTGGTGAAATCGTAACAGCCTAACAATTTGGTATGCAACTTTATTAAATCAATAAAAAAAAGTTATGCAAATTGGAAAAATAAATAAAAATATATCTTTTGTTGTTTTAATTAAGGAAATAAATATTTTATATGAATACTCACCAGGAAAAACGCATATTATACATTCCCGATGAGTATGCAACATGGTTTTCATCAGTTTAATTCATTGATTAGTACGAAGGCTTAGGAAATTTTTAACACAAACTTTTCTCCTGTGATGTTTTCCCATTAACATAGCAAGTTATACAATACGAACATAACACTAACCCTAATACACAAGGTTTAATAGAGTTGACCGGCTTGACTTGATGACTTGACTTGACTCAAGATTGACGATTGTCACAGCAATGGGCCCATTAATCTAAATTAATCAATAGAACAAGGCAAGGGAGTAGTCACGAACATAAGCCGCAATTTGCAGCACTTCATGATCAATCGGCAAAGAAAAAAAGCAATCTGCAATTTGCAGCACTGCATTATTCGTTCGTTCAAAAAAAAGCAATCGGCAAAGACAACAACTTAGCGGCTCAGTGTCATTCACTCATTCAGCAAGGGTAGACGATCTTTTATGAGAAATTGAGGATTATCAAGGGTCAATTATCTGATTTTATCTCCTGCTAATCAACCAATCAGGTAAGATTTATGAGAATTGAGGATTATCAAGTTTATAGTTGTCAATTGCATACTTGAATGATTCATACTTTCATAGATTACGAGTTTAATAGAATATTGAATCATTTAATGAATTTAATATTATTTAATGAATTTAATATTTGATTATCAGTTTATCTACTATAGAAATCGGTTTAATAGTCAACAGAATAATGAATGAATGAATTAGTTTCTAAGATTCATAGAAACCGGTTTAGTAGTTTAAATTATGAGTTTATGTTTATTGTAAAATTGTTTATAAAATTATATTTATTGTAATTGCTTGAATGTTGAAAGGTTAAACTTATGAACTTGTAGTGATGAAGTCTAAACAACCATCCGGTTATCAAAAACGTAAAAAGAGAAAACTAGATGAAGAAAAGAGAAAGGTTGATGTCGGTGCTCTAGATAAGTTTATCCACAGACAACCTGTTGAAGAGCACATTGAAGACCATGTTGAAGAGCACATTGAAAAGCATGTTGAAAAGCACATTAAATAGCAAGAGCATGTAGAAGTAGAAGAGACAAAAGAGCATGAGCCTATTAAAGACCTTGTTGATATATATGATCTAAGAAGGTGGGAAAAACTTAATTCGGATGAAATTAAAATTTTGGTTGAGAAAGGTCCTAAAAGAGATCGTAGTATTATGTATGGTCCCTACGATAAATTTGGTACACGCTTTTCTGGAGCTTTGTGTACAAGAACTTTATCAAATTTGGAGAAGTGTGATAGAGAATGGCTAGTATATTCGAAAGAGCTAGACAGGGTATTTTGTTTTTGTTGTAAAGTGTTTAGAAAAGGGATTTCAAAAGGTAAATTGGATGGTGAAGGTTATGCAGATTGGCACCATGTTACCACTAGGGTTAAAGAACACGAAATTTCATTGGATCATCTTACAAATAGGAATAAGTGGTTTGACATGCGTAAAAGATTGAACTTGAATGAAACAATTGATAAAGTTCAACATGAGCAATTCAAGAAAGAAAGAGATTATTAGAAACAAGTGCTTTTAAGAATTATTGCAGTAGTGAAGTTTCTTGCTAAACATAATTTAGCATTTCGTGGATCCAATGAAAAGTTGTATCAAAAAGGTAATGGAAATTTTTTGGGTGTCATTGAAATGCTGGAAGAGTTTGACCCGGTTATCAAAGAGCATGTGCGACGGATCACAAGTGAAGGGCTTCATGTGCATTATCTTGGCCACATTATCCAAAACGAACTAATATCTTTTCTAGCCGAAGAAATTAAAAAAGAACTCATCAAGAAGATAAAGGAAGCAAAGTATTACTTAATCATACTTGATTGTACTCCCGATTCAAGTTACCAAGAACAAATGACTATAATAGTGAGGTATTTAAAGTTATCATATAATTTTCTTACTATCGAGGAGTCCTTTTTAGGTTTTTTGAATGTTGATGATACCTCCAGAAAAGGATTATTTGATATTACACTTGAGGAGTTAAAGTCTCTTGGTCTTCAAATTGATGATATGCGTGGTCAAGACTATGACAATGGGCAAACATGAAAGGAAAACACCAAGGAGTGCAAAAGAGATTTTTAGATATAAAGCCTAGAGCGTTTTACACTCCTTGTGGTTGACATTCTCTTAATCTAACATTATATGATATGGCTAACAAGTGTAATAAAGGAAAGAACTTTTTTGGATCCATCCAACGTATTTATACTATCTTTGCAAATTCTACTAAGAGGTGGGAAATTTTGAAAGATAATGTTAAAGCTTAGAGTGTTAAGTCTTTGTGTTAAACTCGTTGGGAAAGTCGGGTTGAGAGTGTAAAGGCTATTAAACTGCAACTTGTGGATGTACGAGAAGCTTTACTTCAAGTTAGAGAAAAAGATAATGATGCCGCAAGTGCAAGTGAAGCAACTTCACTAGCAGAAAAAGAACTTAGTGACTTTGAATTTTTGGTATCAACTGTTGTTTGGTATGAAGTACTAAACCATGTGAATATTGTGAATAAGAAGTTACAATCAAAGGATATGCATCTTGATAATGCTATTACAGAAATAAACAAACTGATTGGGTACTTCAAGGATTATAGAGAAACTGGTTTTTCATAAGTGATTGTTGAAGCTAAGGAGATTGCTATTGAAATGGGTATTGATCCAATATTTCCACAAAAGCGTTTGATTGAAAGGAAAAAAAAGGTTTGATGAGAGTTCAAGTAGCGAAGAAGTTTCATTTACACCTGAAGAGAATTTCAGAGTCAATTATTTCTTATACATTGTTGATCAAGCTATTTCTTCTCTTGAGACAAGATTTGAACAATTCAAAGAGTATGATAAAGTATTTGGTTTTTTATTTCCACAAAACTTGAGGGGAATTGAAGATAAAGATCTTAAGTTATATTGTCATCGTCTTGAAAAAGCACTCAAGTTTGAAGACAGATCGGATATTGATGCTGAGGAACTTTATACGAAGTTGAAATTATTTGAGATATTGGAAACCAATGAATTTAGCAACCCTATAGATGTTTTGAAGTTTTTGAAAGAACTTGATTATTTCTCAAATACAAGCATTGCATATAGAATATTGTTGACTATTCTAGTAACGGTCACATCTGCACAAAAGAGTTTTTCCAAATAGAAATTTGTGAAATCTTATCTGCGCTCCACAATGACCCAAAAAAGACTTAGCGGTTTGGCGATGATATCTATCGAGAACGGAATTTTAGAGAGTAAAGACTACGAAGAATTGATCAACCAATTTGTAATCAAGAATGCTAGGAGAGCTTCAAGGATCGTCGGTTAGTTGTTAAGGTATTTTATTAGTCATTAAAATACTTTGATTTTGCTATGTTTATTGCTATAAGGTTTATCGTCATTTTAATAAATAAATTAGTTTATGTAATTTAATTCGTTAAAATGTTACACGTTAAGGTCTAAGGGCATTTTTTCTCCATTTCGTCCTGAATATTTGATTCCTCAGAACCGGTCATGTTTTTTATTATGTTGAGTCGCTTTGTGTTTATGTAAAGAAGTGTGCAAATGAGGCTACGTTTTGACCATGTGGTGGCACATTTGGAAGTATCGCAAGTCGGTTACGTTCGGTGGTAATAAGGTGACAAAAGATATATTCTTTGATAATGTTGTGATTAAGTTGTTAATTTGAAATTTCAGAAACTAAAAGTTAGCTGGGTCGGGTGGATGCGAAACCTATAGAGGTTTATTACTTTGTAATGTTCGTAGCTTATCACTAGCTTTTTGTTGAGAAACAATAAAAAGTTACAACTTATCATAATCTTTGTTTTGTTCTTAGGACATTAATTCTCAGTAACTTCTTTTTTCGAAAATGATTTCGGGAAACAACCACATTTTCCAACTATTTATAACATTTTTTTTTCAAAAATTCCAATATTTAAACAATTTTCATATTTCCGAAATATTTTTTTTCTCTCCATCAATTTTTAATTGTTACTTTTTCTCTTTCCTATTTTCTCCTATCTATTATATATTTCAATGTGTATCTAACTTGCACAATGATATTGGTTCGAAAATTATAAACGAGTTAACTAATTCCAAAAAGACGAAGAAAATTTTGAAAACTACGAACAAATTATTTAAAAAAAATTACAAATTTTCGAAATTAATGTTTTTTTTGCTTTTTAAAACATATGATTAATATACGTTATGAAATTTGGTTATTTGTGTAAATATCTTTTACTTTTTGTAGACCTACCTTGTTAGTCGTTCACCGCAACATATTTTACATAAGTTCATGATTATGTTCCTCCAAAATTATAAATAAATGTCAAACGCATCCCCATAATTATCTTTTTTTTTTTTTATCGTATAAAAACAAAACAAAAGAAAAAATCGAAAGAAAAAATAATTAAACAAAACAAACTGATAAATTTAAACCCACATGAAGAAACAAATCTTGCAACTTATAGCGACTCATAATTGAGATCTTCTAGCCGATGCCCCAAAACGTGCTCGCTGGATATTACTCCGGCGCTTCATGTACACAACAGTAGCAAACCCAATTAAACCAGCACCCGCCAAAACCCCAAGAGTTATCCCCGCCTTCTGTCCCCCGCTCAGTCCAGAAGACCCTCCACCATTATCCTTTGTCGGCACACCACCACTACCGCCACCACCGCCTCCTCCGCCTCCGCCAGTCGAAGGTGGTGGAACGACTGGTGGTTGGATTGGTACCGGTGGTCCTTGTGAAGGAGTCGAACCAGGCGCAAACCGCCAGTATGGAATTGGAGAGGGGGCAGATGCAGGTGCTATGGCATGGAGTGTTCTCGCAGAAACAAAAAGAACTAGAATGAAAAGGGGAAATGCTTGAAATTGTTTTGCCATTGTTGTATGTAAATGTAGTGTTACAAAATTCATCTGAAACGTGTTTTTTATATAAAAAAAGATGTGATAAAAACTATGGTTTTGGCGACAAGAAAACAAAATGACAGGTAAATAGTATGAATTGGAGAACCCGTCAAACAACACATAACAACAAAAACATAATACAATGCTTATATGTCGACAGGCAGAAAGATAATATATAAATATCCTATAAAGCTTTGACATTTTACATAAGTCAAAAAAAAAAAAAAAAAAAAAAAAAAAAACTGAAAATTTGACTTTCGAACTTTGACCACTACATTATTCGATTTTGGTAGAGCAACAACATATGCTAATTTTTGAAGTTAGAAGATATGGAAAACCTCATAAATCATAATTCATCCTTCAGATCTTGATTGCTACTTTCCTGTGTTAACTCGGGTTTCTGAGTTGACTCAGTTTCGGGTTTCTGAGTCGACTCAGGTTTCTGGAGCTTGAAAGGAATGGCTGCGTGTTGCTTGAGAAACTTGTAGAAGGCTTTCACTGTTCTATCTGTATCAACTGTGATCTGCAAAACCCAAGTAATAAATTTTAATGAATGAGTAGAAAAAAAAAATTAAAAAAAATGGTGGATTTTGTTAGTTGTTTAACGGATACTTACCGGGTCAAAACTCTTATTGCCAGCCGGGAAGAAAAGAAGAGTCGGGAATCCATCGGACTGGAAAAGGACAAAGTGTAAAACATCAATACCGCAAAAATCATGAAATACTACGGAATGGAATCACGAATTCCAATTCCATTAAAAGTACCTTGGCACGAGGGTGTTCATTTGTGGTGCCATCCATTTTGGCTATAACAAGGGAATCGATCCCTCTAAGATGTTTTGCAAGTTTATTGTATGTTGGTTCGAGTGCTTGGCAATGGCCACACCATGACGCGTATATCTAACATGAAAAAAAAAAATGTAAATTATTTCATCATAATCATAATCATTATTTTTTTTTTTAATCTTTTTAATGGTTTGAACAAAAAAAAGTACCTCTAGAAGAACATCCTTTGACTCGTCCAAAACTATTTCATCGAAGTTATTACCAACAACTACTTTTACATCCTCATCATTCTGGAATAAACAACATGAAGAAAGTTACAATTAAGAACATGACTTAATCTAGTAAGCTATATATATGTTGTCCTTTTCAATTATTTTTTAAACATCATTTATTCAGAAAAAAATTTATTCATACAGATAGAAATACTTACAGTCTCTGGGATTGGATCTGACTTGTAGAAGGGCTTGAGGTTGTCTTCTAGGAAATTTTCACCAAATGACTAAGAAAACACATAGCAAGCAGTGTTTGTTATCTTTCATTTGTTTTTTCTAATTTATATAAATCAATAACAACATGATCAAATGTTATGTTGCAAACTGAAAACCTTGATGTTGTTCAAAGTCAATTCTCCTTCCAAAAAGAACTTTCTGGAATCTTCATTTCCAGTGAACGCTATAACCTGAATAAAAATGATGTCATGACATGATCATGTTCTGAAGGAAGTGAGGTGGAGAATGCATGATGATGATGATGATGATGATGATACTCACTTTTGGAGCACTTCCTTCAATGCCAAAGTATTCTGCAACTGGTTTACCAGCATCTTCTTCGTCCATTGGAACGTATACAAAAAGAGCCTGTGTAAACAACCGAAGAATAAATGTAAGATTTGAACAAAAATGAAAAAAACATTATAGTATTGAAGCTTCAAGGCCATGTGATTAAATGAGAGACTATAAACATTATACTAACCTTTCCCATAAAATATTTTGCTGCTTCTTGGAATATAGGAAGGTACTTCTCGGTTTCATTCAAAGTAGTAAAAAGAATCACCTGTCAAAGAACAAGATTTAAAACATACAAAATTAAGCACCCTTTTGTTAGAATCAACAATCACATAAAAAAGTTTAGAATATAATCGTATATAGTATTTGGTAGCACATGATACCATTTATAAGCAAAAAATTCTACCTGATTTTTGATTGGGTTCTCAAATACTTGTGAAGAACTTGCACGAGTGAAGTAAATCACAAGAGGGAGCTTGTTCTTTGAGACAAACTCTGTTATTGCTGAATTTACAAACTGACCCCCTGTAGTTTACATATTGGTTAAGATTTTGCTTGAAATTTCGTGATTTGGAGAAGAAAAAATGGTAAGAAACGAACCAAAGTGGCTAACTTTCTCGTCTTCCTTCTTTACCAATACCAAAGCTGGTCGTTTCCCTTTTGGGTCAATGTGGAAAAGCTTTGCCACATCAGCACTGGATGTTTGGTAGAAGCTTACTTCATCTTCTTGTTTTGAAGCTGCAGCAAGTTCTTCACTATCTGGACCCTACACAAAAACAAAATTAATCATGATCTAATGTTACATTTGTGGATATTTGACACGGAGTCGAACCCTTTAATGTTGTATTTACTTTAAGATTGAAGGTGCAATGTTTTAAACTCGCTAATAATTGAAAATTTAAGTGGAAAATTTCAAGTGTAAAAGAAGATATACCACTAAATTTTCCACAAAGGCCACAACTACTGGTGATTCGCTGGTTAATATGCTTTCGGCTTCCTCGGTTGTGGTCAAATTGTGTAGACCAGGACCAATCTTCTTCTTCACCCAAGTCACAATAGCATCCCTATGAAGAAAGAAAGAAAAAAAAAACACAAAAGAGCAATTAATTCTAAAATTCTATATTTATTGCTTGATAGATATCTTATATTAACCCAAAATTACAATCTCTCTTTGCTCAATGGATACAAAGCATGCTAGATGTACCAATTGCATTTCCTTTGGTGCTAATTGATCACAGATTTACCCCTCTTCTAATTTCCGTTTATCAAGTTAGGCAGAAAAGGAACTCCAGATTAGATCACAAATAGAAGTCACATATGAATTGACTGTTCTTCACAGCAGAATCAAAGCTACAGACTATAATTTTTCAAGAAGATAAAATCAATTCACAACGAGAGAGATAGAGAGAGACTAACTTGTTCCTCGCACCGTTGTAGGGCTTATGAACACCATCAATAAAGAATAACACAGTAGGATACCCTTCAACATTGTACTTTTGGGCCAGTTCAGTCTCCTCTCCAGCGTCCATCTTCGCCAGCGCTACCTCATCCGTCTTCAACTCCGTCGCCGCCGCCGCATACTCCGGTTTCAGAGCTTGGCAATGCCCACACCACGGCACGTAAAACTCCACCATGGCATACCTATTTTTCTCCAAGAAATCACTGAAATTTGACCCATTTAGCACGACTACATCACTCTCGTCGATCTCAGCTTCGGGAGCCGATTCTGAATCTGGGTATTCTCCCTCCCCGTCTCCGAAATCATCCAAATCATCATAGTTCTCGAAATCATGGTCCTCGTAACCGTGAAGGGATGATTCGGCGGCGTCGTGTTCGTCTTCCTCGAGGAAACTAAGATCTTCTTCATCAAGATCAAGGGTATCTTTGCAAGAAGCGTTGAAGCAAAGTAGAAGTAGAATAGACAAAGAAAGAAGAAGTGATCTCGTAGCAGCCATTGTAGCCGTTGAGACCTTGAAAACACACAGAGAGAGGGTAGAAGAAAGTGTTGTAGTTTGTGAATTTGATGTGAATATGTGTACATCTAGCCCTTCGATAATTTTTTCAAAAATTCATTTCAGCCTATTAATTTTAAGAAATATCAGTTGACACCCAAACTTAACATTCCTTCCTTATTTAAGGCAAACTTCATGTCCCTTGTTAGAAAGTATTTGGTAAAACATTTGATAATGTGTTGGAATATCACGTGCATTTATAAATGGCTAGTAACATAAACCAGAAAGATGCATAACGTGCAACAACCAATTATTTGAAATATACATCGAACTAAATAAATATGAGGATAATTTTACTAAAAAAAATTTAATTATATTCAAACAATACGGTGGAAAGGCAAACTTAATAACGAATAGCTATAACGAGAATATGGAATTGAACTAATAATATAAACACTTAAAATTTATTAAACTGGATGTAAATTGCAGTATATTTTGTTTCCTTATTTTGTGATGACAATCAAAACGTGGGTTATACATCAAATAAACTAAGAGCCAGGGACTGAAACTAATATATGGTAAAAGTGAGGGATAAAATGTGCATATTTGGTTCTATACATTTGATGCGAGAAAGTCGGTTGCATTTGCACTTCTTTCACCGCTTCAGCCGTTCAGCGTTAAGGTTGATTATTTTTATGTCCGACGTGGCGACTAACGTTTGACCTTAAATGTCCATAGCATGTCCATTATAAATCTTCAACGAATAGGCGTCTGCCACGTTGTCATAGTGAGTCACGATTTTGTGAGAAACGTAGATTTGACTTCCGGGAGATGGAAGTGGACCTGTCTTTAGGTACTGTTCCAGTTATGATCGTCGTTAAGTCAGCCGGGTGAAGCGTTGTTTAATTCGGTATCTTATGATATTAATTTTTTTAAATAGAAAGAAAATATAGGATGATGTTTACTCTCTCATATATTATTTCAACTAAACAAAAATCAAATAACTGAAAATTAAAAAAAAAAATTAAAAAATGCAGACAAATAACTGTACTTAAAGTTAAAGATGTAATTGGCAATGAAGTTAGTATTGGGAAAGGGGGAATAGGAGAACATGAAATGAATGGAAGGGGGAAGTTCACATATGTGAAATTTTGTTATTTACATGCTAAAACTTGTGATTACACTAAAATCAGAAAATAATAAATAATAACGGTAAGATCTTATATTAAATATCGTACTTATGCAATACACTTACGTATAAAGATCATACAGTTTGAGAAAAATCTCAAGGGTGATAGACGCATCTGAAAGAACCTTTGGTAATTGAAGCCTTAACGTCTAACTTCAAAAACAAAAACATGAATAGTTAATTTAATATCATAGAAGAAATTACATAAAAACATTAAACCTTATTGTCTTTGTATCATCACTATATGTTCTTTTCTATTTTCATTTAGGTGAATCAATTTTTTTTGTCTTACAATATAATATCCTAGTTATTTTTTAGACTATCTATCTTCATAGCTTCAACATCTTTTAAGATTCATTAAAGTTACTTGCTTTTTTTCTCAAAGAATTCCAACTCAACTAAACTAAGGTAGGACAATGAATGAGGCTCCATAGACGAGGTTGGAGTGAGCGGGTTTTATGTTGTTTTTACGAAAAAAAATTGTTACTATTTTCCTTATTTTAAAAGATATTGTTAGCTTCGATTCAAAATGACTTATTAACAATCAGGTCATTTTCATATATACTTAAAAAATAATTTAAAATAAAAATTAAAAATGTTCTTATATTTTCTTCTTAGTCATCTCTTATCCGTGTTAAATGTTAACATGTGTCATATTTAATGGAATTAATAATATTTTAATACATTTATCACCATTTAACATTAATAAGAAGATAGGTAGAAAGAAAATATAGGAATATATTTAATTTCTCATAATATATGTGTATCGGTTCGTTGGTGTCATAATATGGAAACGTCAACACTTGATTAGATGTTTGGTAGATAATTACCGCACCAAATACATTCTTTTGGTAAATAAAGGCACAAATAACATTAAATGTTATGGGTGGTGTGGTGTGGGACCGCTTTAGAAGCTATGCTCTCAATAATTTGAAGTTAATTTCTCCATCCTTTGATTCAACAAGCATAAGGGTATAGATGGAAATGAGATGAGTATGAGGCGGGATTGATCATCTTTGTCTTCATCTTCGATCTGTCGTCGATCTATCAACATAATAACCTCAACTTATATAAAAAAATAATTTCAAGTCTAATAAGTTATCAAAACCAAAGGTCATACTTAGATTATTTTTACATTAATTATTAAGTTTAACACGTATAAAAAACGAGAAGTAACGATTTACAATATGGACCGTCAAACGAAGTGAAGATTGAATATCTCTTGTAATTGGGAAGATAATTTGATGTAGAGACTATATCCGTGATGGTCTAATACAAAATAATTCATGCTTAGTATATTTATTTCAAATTCAGTAAATTATCAATATACTAATATTATATATATATATATATATATATATATATATATATATATATATATATATATATATATATATATATATATATATATAATTTCATCAAAGCAGGATCGGGGCAGGTTGGAGAATGGTATAAGCGGCCCCACCTCATCCTCGATTTTAGCATGATGGGGATCCCAGACCCCATACCCGTACTCGTTTTTGCAATGAAACCTCGTTCCCGATTGGGGCGGGTCAATCGGGTTCCCCAACGAGTCGGGTAAAAATTCCATGCCTACATAAGGGTAAATGGAGTCATGCATCAGGTCGGAAGATTGTATGGGATGTATCGATGATACCTCCAAAGCACCCATTCTTTAGTGGGTTGAGAGTGGTGGGTTGAATGAGGTTTGATATCCGGCTTCACTAACCCGATCCCTCCATTTTCAACCCATACAATGACCGGCTATACATTATGTTTATATATTTGTACTGAAGCAATTTTGTATGTTTTTAAATTAGTTTTAGATGTTTGGTAAATTAGTTTTGTATGATTTTTATTAATTTGTGTTTAATAAAAATTAAAAATTGAGTGGGTTGGGAAGTTACCATTTTCATGTGTTGTGTTGTGGTTTGAAAAAAATGAAAGAGAGAGAAGATAAAATCTGATGCGACAGTGGATTAAGTGAGTTTGAAAATATGGAAAAAAGAGAGAGAGAGAGAGAGAGAGAGAAAATCAAGCGATATTCCTTTGAAAATCCGTTATTTGCTAATTTTTAGCGCTAATTGCAATTTAGCAAATATCAACATACTTTTTTTGCCTGCAAGCGAATATATTAAAAAAAATGGCAATAAGCGAGAAACTCAATCTACTATAATAAATGAAAATTTTTGCCACATATCATCTTTTCATTCATTTAGACACATGATATTTTCTAAAATTTTTAAATTTTCTATTTTCCACTTGTCATTTTATTGTATTTTTCATTTTGATAAATTAAAGTTCTACATTTAATATATAAGGTATTTATTAGAAAATGGTTTATATATGTAATGTATTCAATACATTAAAACCTCATTAATTTTAATAATTCAAAAAATTTCTCATTTTTCTTATTAATTCAAAATTTTCAAATTGTTAAAATTTTAAAATTAATTTTTTTTAAATAAACTCATGTAATACATAGATCTCATACCTAGTGTAGAATACAACAAGAACTTGAATACATGAGACATTCACCATAAAGACTAGTCAAACATAGAACAATTGGACATATTCTTAAGCCATTTACTTTTATTTAGTTTCTATAATAGCATCTTATTTCCACTTTCCATTATATATATATATATATATATATATATATATATATATATATATATATATATATATATATATATATATATATAGAGAGAGAGAGAGAGAGAGAGAGAAAGAAGATCGGGTGATTTTTTTTTTTGTGTGATGACTCGTGAGGACACTTTAACAAAATTGAAAAAAAAATCTAAAAAAAATACAAATCATAAAATTAAACATAGTACTATAACGGAGAGAAAATTGGGGAAAAAAAAGGATAGTTAAAATTGAAGCATAAATCATTTTTATAATCCATGATTCACTTTTTATTATCCATGATTTAAATTTAATGATCCAAAAAAAAAATTAATTTTTTTTTCTCTGATATAGTATGCTCGATTTTATAATTTGTATTTTTCTATAGAGTTTTTTTATTTTTTAAAGATGTCTTCACGAGTTCTTACCGAAAAAAAAGTTATCATCGGAACCGGACTATATATATATATAGCGAAGTTTATGTTTTTACAACTTTTTTTGTGATTTTTTTCATTTCGGTATGTCACTAATCTACTAATCTTCAAACATAATGATTTTTATTATAAATTTCATGTTAATCAAGTGTATATGATTTTTCTAGGGTTTGTGTTGGACGAGCTTTTGTTACATTTAGGGTTTTTTTTTGCAATTTTAACATGATCAACATAAATATAATGTTTTTTTCAGTCCATAATGGATTTCATTCTTTAATGGATTTGATTCTTGTAGAATATGTATTTAAAAAAAGGGTTTTAGTTTTTTTTTTCGATTTTAACATGACCGACATCTGTAGAATGGTCTTTCATTCTGTGATGAAATTAATTGTGTTATTTTTTTTAAGGTTCATTAAAAAACCAATAAATGAAAGTAAATGATTTTTATGTGAATTTCTATTTATGAAGTTAAATAATATTCTTGTAGAATATAAAGTGTGAAATTCTAATAGAATGATTGTAGGCAATTTGTTGTTTAGTTTGTGATAATAACATTCTAACATAACGATTGTAGCATGGGGTAATATATCTAAATCTTGTAGAGTATGTAATTTCGTTTAAAATGTGTCTTAATGAGATTCTAACATAATCATACTATGATTTAATCAGATTCTAACATAATCATACTATGATTTGTTATTCTGTGTTTTTTTATGGTAAATAAAGGGCAAGTAAATTCCAAATGAATGATGTGATATTCTAATAGAATGGTATTACTTAATTATTTGATTATTTGTTAAATATTTTATTGTGTCAAAATATATTATAATATGTATTATGTTCTTTATCAAGGAAATTAAATTCTAAAAGAATGAAGGATGTGAAATTAAATTATATTTTTAATCATTTTATGATTACAGTAGAATATATTTTAATATGCATGTTGTTCTTTATGTGGAGTAGTACAACAATAATAAGAAGTGGACCAAGAAATAAGGACAAAGAGAAATTTTGAGAAATCAACTCTAGAAAAGAACGCTCCTAAACCTTTAAATGTGCTTCTCATGGAAAGAGAGATAAGGTCGAAGAAGAAGTTTGAGAAAGTTTCGGTTATGAATAAGTTAAAGTGTAACAACCATATTCCAGGTATTTTCATTTATGGCTTTAAGGTTAAATTTGTTTGCAAAATGGTCCTTTCGCATGGTGTAGGAAGGCCCTTACACTAGGCGTAATGCATTGAACTAAAGACGGGATTTAATTGATCTACACTGGGCGTAGATCAGAGTATGCAGCGCGTACTCGCCCAGGACCAAAACCATAATTTTTAGGGTTTAGAACCTATTTAAAGGACCTTAAGTCCTTGAGACATGCCTTATCACTAGCCTTCATCCTCTCCATCAATCCTCTCGAAACCCTAGCCTCCTTGTATGGTATTTGAACCTTTTGAGTGAAACCCTAGCCTCCTTGTATGGTATTTGAAACATAAAAACTAACAACCACGAGAGTAATGAACTATCAAACTATCAATACTACACGAAAGTAATGAAGTCTCCAAAATACGACTTGTTTTCACAGATAGAATTTGAACAAAGTAATAACATGAAATGAAATTGAACTGATTTTAACAATAAATCTTTAGGATTAATACTTGATTATTATGATCGTTCCAGTAACACCTGCACCAATTCCCAAATTCCGCAATTGAGCCCCAATCTGAGCAACGATACCACATTGGTCCTGATTGGCAGGGTTATCAACTGATGGTTCTTCTTTATTCACAATTGTAATGTTTTACAGATTCATGATGGCGACGTTTTCCTGATTCACGGCGGTGACATTACTTTGTTAACCTAATAAGATTTTGGGTTGTATCTTGTATTGAGTTTTATGATTCGGCCTTTTAGCTAGGATACTCTAATTATCTAGTCTATATATTATGTCTTTCCCTTTCTTTGTACTTCTACTTATCTTTGATAATAATATGAAACTCTAGTTGTTGTATGTTTTTCACTTGTTAGTTTTCATTCTTCACTCAGATTATTTTCTGCTGCTTCCATTCCTACTTTGTAAAGCTGTATTACTATAAAACCCTCTTCTTCTTCGCCTTATTATTCTTGATTCAGACATTTAGGGATCAATTCAACCATAATGAGAATGTAAGGTGCGTCATTTCCCTTTGGGCATCATCTCCAACGCTAATCCATGTTGGATTTGTGGGAATCTCTCGAATCGGCCCTGGAACTGGCGCTTGGTTATCAGGATGAATGTTAACAACAATGTTCGGGGAAAGTGGAACATGGAACGCTTCATGGCAAAGTTGTCTAAGTTCTGCGATCTCGTTTAATTGATCATTGAAAAACCTTGCCTCTAGATATCTGATACGCGTTCGGAGTACTCTGTGTGAGAATCATAGCTCTTCATTTGGAATGCCCATGTCAAGGTTAATATTTTTGGAAATTATATGAAAGGATACATTCTTAAAATGAAACTGAATCTTTTTCCGAGTTTGTTTTTCCTTTAGAACAAACTGCATAAATCCCATGTCGTTAAGACCATTCATTGGCATATATGGATCAAGCTCGTCATCAACCATAACCAAACAGGGGAGAACTGTGAGTTGAATAAAGAAGACTATCGATTGGCATAATGGAAGAAGTTTGTTATAACGGAATATATATAGAGCAGTTCAAATAAGAACAAAAAAATATTAAGAACTCTAAAAACCATTATTTTATTTTATTATTAAAGACATTTTGAATATATCAAACATTAATTTTATATGAAAAAACTCTCATTTTCCCAACTTTACAATCGGCTGCTAACAACTGCTGTTGAACCACCTCCATACTATCACCCAGAATGTTGTCGGACTAACAACAAATTCAATTATATTTTTCTGGTCGTATTCAGATTTTAACAGAACAAACACTATGAAAAAACTCTCATTTTCCCAACTTTACAATCGGCTGCTAACAACTGCTGTTGAACCACCTCCAGACTATCACCCAGAATGTTGTCGGACTAACAACAAATTCAATTATATTTTTCTGGTCGTATTCAGATTTTAACAGAACAAACACTATAACTTCCATGTCTCTAATAATATCTTTAAACACAAAAATCATTTCCTTTTTGCAACCAAATATACAAAAATTTAATTAAATAAAGAGAACTATATATCTTGATAAATTCAAATCTTTCTTAGAATTTAGATCTCTTTAAAAATATTATTTTATAAAATATATTTATAATTCGAAATATCATATTCACAGTTTTAATAAAGATATTAATTCACTCATTCACATTTCAAAACAGAAATTTATACAAAATTCATAAGTTAACACAATCTATTCATATTTTAATATACAAAATTCACAAATTACAACATAAATATTCACACCTTACAACATTTACAACATAATAAAGAAAAAAGACTACATTCACAGCTTAATAAAAAAAAATACATTCACAGCCTAATAAAAAAAAAATACATCCACCGGTAGCAAAGTCCAAAAATCAAATTTGGAGTTAAAAAAATAGAAATCACAATTTAATATTACATTATAGAGTTTAGACACTCGTTTACATATTCACAACTTAATAAGACTACTTCAAACACTCACTAACAACTTAAAAAATAAGTTCAAACATCAGTTCACAACTTAATAAACTAGGTTAGACACTGATTGATCGTATTCATAACTAAAAACATACATTCATTTTATTACGATATTTCATCAAACACCTTCAATGCAATTTGTTTCTAGATCTAAGAGTATTTCATATCTTCATATCCATGACCACCGTTAACACAAACCATTGGTGTTGCTACCGCCAACATCCTTCTCTTAAAAATCAAATATGGATACAAAGAAAAAAAATTAGAATTCACAATATAATTAAACATTCCAGATACTAATTTGGAGCTTAATACATCAATTCATAGATCATTCACTCTTTAATATGCCAATTTATATGTCGTTCACAATTTAATACAAAAATTTATACACCGTTCATTCTAGCAAACGCCAAAAACCATATTTAGATAAAAAAAAAAAAATCATATTTGGATATTTAATACAAGCATTCATACACTAAATCTTAGTTCAATATATCAATTTGCTTTTAATTCACAGTTGAATACACCTGATCAAACACTAATTCACAGTTTAATTCACCAGTTTTGACATTTATTCACAATTTAATACATCAATTCTCATACTCACTCATAATATTCACAACTTATCATCATAGTTCGTACTTATCTCATTATGCAACAAACACATTGTATGTATATGATTTAATAACCTTTTGACAAATTCTCAATAATCTCTCACAAATACTCCAAATTAAATTAACATAAATGAATTTGACTGTTTAAGTGGCCAACTAAATAATTAAATAACTTCCAAATGAAATATTTTGTAAAAAATATAAATTAATGAAATCTCTATTTAACTAGCGTCACTCACCGGTTAAGCACACTTGCACTAATTCCTTTATAACTAAAGCTAACAAAAGCATAAGCCAAATCATACCAATAGAAAAGGAAGTATTTATAATAATAGTTTGAGGATGCAGAAAATCATGAGCCATTAAATTCATAATAAATTAGGTTGAAAATTAGTAAAAAAACTGAATGCAACAACTTGTGCTCATGATCTAAAAACTTGATCTACTTTTATTATTTTATTTTTTTGTAATACTCCATTGCATCATTTAACACTTACGTAAACATTCTATCAAGATTTTTTTATTTAATAAACAATTGAAGTATATATATATGCCAATTACATCACAGTTAAAGAGCTTAATCGAATTACTTACTTGTCGTTTCTTCTCATTCTAAGCTGTAGTAAAATATTAGGCAACAAGATCCAAGTGTTATTCCTAACAAAAAATAAAATCCACGTTAGTCTTCCATTTAGATATAAGTTGTAAGAGTAGGAAGACTGTGGTGAAGAAGAGGAACGACAGTGGAGGTTGCGACTAGAGGAGAAGGGCGGTGGTGATGGATTTTGACTAAGCCTAAGAGTAATTCCCGATGGCTAATAAATCTCAATCTAAACTTCGATTTAGATCCAATTTGTTAGAAGAGAGAGACGATAGTGAAAAAGAGGTGCGTCCGCAACGGAGGCAGAGAAAGGTTGTAGTGGTGGATATTGGTGCAACAAAGGGAAAGGATAAGATTGAGGATTTTCTGGAAAGATGAAGAGAAAGAAACAGAACGAATGAGACCGAACATATAAGATCAGGGAAATAAATTAATTTCACTTTATTTACAATAATGCCACCGATATTTATTAAGGTCCCGTTTGATAATTGCTGACTGAGAAATGTCTGTCTGAGTAAGAAATTATGACTGAATAAGAAATCATGATATTTGATTATACATCTGACTGAACGTACCGATTAATACAAAATAATTATTTTACCTTGAAGCATTATTCATTTTTATGCAATATAATAATAATAATAATAATAATAATAATAATAATAACCAGTGTTACACATTATATAAAATAATTGAACAAATATAACAAAAAAAAAACATTTTAATGTAGTGGAAAAGATGTGGTTTTGTGAATGTAAGGTTATGAGTTTTATTCTTATTGCCCTCTTTTCTGTGCACTAAATTTTTAAGGGTAGAATTGAAAAGTCTTTATTCCTTTCTAGTCAACCATTCACCCATCTCTTTCCCAATTAGATCTTGGTGACTGAATCATACACCAAATCAAACACTTTTAGCTGATCGAGTCAGCCAAAAATATCTGATTTGATTCGGTCAGATGCATATCAAATATGATCTAAATAATTTAGAGTGGTTCTTAAGATTCTTAAAGTTCTTAATATTTTTTAATTATTATTTGAACCTTTACCTTCTCATAAAACAAACACCTCCTAAACAAAAATAATAAAACAAACACCTCCTAAACAAAAATAATACAATATCAATGTTTTGGAAAAATGACGTAAACCTGACTTTTGGAAAATAAACTTTTTGTAAAACCTGACTTTTTCGACTTTTCCTTAAAAAAAAAAAAAAAAAAAAATTCACCCCTTGATGGTTTTTACATACCCCTATCGAAATAATAAAGGAAAAGTGTCAAAACGAGCCCTTGAATGCTTCAAAACCTCAAGAATTCATGTTGTCCCACTGAAAAACCCGCTTTAGAATCACGAGCAGTCGAATACCTAACCCTAGTCATGATCGCCAAACTTGATAGAATCGGAGAAAGCTTCACTGACTAATCGGAAAAGCTACATACATTTTTCTTTTCATCTAGGTATCATTCTCTTTTCTTCGAAACTTTTTTCGATCATCGACTGTCGTACTTCTTATGTTTTAGAAAGATAATTATATTCTTTGTTCCTCGCGTACTCCTCCAGCTACTTTTAAATACGAGTAGTTGTCGTTGTTTTTCCCATTTTCGTAAATCGTTTTGATTTTCATGGAACATCCCGCAGCAAATTCAATACTTGCATGTGAATCATTCTGATACGTGGTTACCATTATTTGTGTATTGTTCGAACTTGAAATTGTGAAGATAACGGTTGTTTGTCTTTTGGGTTCATTCAATATGTTTTGCTTTAGTTGTCGCGACTATGTTGTATTTGTAGAAATTTCACCAAATTCATCTAAACTCGTATTCGATGAAATTAAATGTGAAGCATGGCTCCGATTACCTTGGGCTGTACTGATTAGAGTAGCAAAAAATTGTTAATTGCTTCATTGACTGTTTGCTTGCCCTTTTTTGTGCTTTTCTTTTGGACAAAACTCGGGATTTGATATATGTTAGGGTTTTAAACCACAAATATATTGTAGAAGGGCTGAATCATTAACTTTTCATTGTTCTCTGTTTCAGCATTGGGCATATTTGGTAGTGAAGACTGAAGAGGTTTTGAAAGAAGCTGTATGTATTGATACCAATGGACACATATTGTAACACTAACGGTGTCATGGAATCAAAATTAACACCAGATCTAAGTGAAGAATTCCTAGAGGATTTCTGTAAAAAAGCATCAAGATCCTTTTTCAAACAGCATGGTCTTATAAGCCACCAGATCAACTCTTACAATGAATTCCTCAAAACTGGAATTCAAAACGTCTTTGACTCATTAGGTGAGTTCAATGTTGAGCCTGGATACGACCCATCTGGAAATGAAACCATAAGGAGATGTGCTTCAGTCAAAGTTGGAAAAGTCAACCTAGATAGACCAATGTTTTGGGCAGGTGATAGCTTCTCAACAGAAACTGGTAAAGGATACTTAATCCTCTTACCCAAACATGCACGCCTTCAAAACATTACTTATTCATCCAGGATGAGTGTTCATATTCAATTTCAGGTTAGTAATAGTAAACCTTTGTGTTTTCCTTCAGTTTCTCTTATTTCAAGTCATTTCTAGCTTTTTGATCTGTAATGTAACAAACATTTTAGGTATATACTGAAGAGCTGGTTAAAATTGACACTTTAGAAGCTGGAAAAGAGCTTATTGAAAAGAAGGTTTCATTAGATGATAGTAGAGAAATCACAATTGGCAGATTGCCTGTTATGGTCAAATCTGACTTGTGCTGGATGAATGAAATGGAGAAAGGAGACTGTGAGTTTGACTATGGAGGATATTTCTTAATCAAAGGAGCTGAAAAGGTAACAATATTACCATTTACCCCCTCCTTTTATGTTCTCAATTAAAAATTTGTTTGAAAATAATTTATATCTACTTCTTGGATCATACATCTTATTGCAGACTTTTATTGCACAAGAGAAAACTTGTCTGAAGAGACTTTGGTTGGTCAACAGTCCAATCTGGACAGTCAAATACCGGTCAGTTTCTGGAAGGGAAAGGGTGTATGTAAAGCTTGTGGACACTCATATTAGAGGGGGCGGAAAGGTCATTACAGTGTATTTGTTTAACTCAGTAGAGATTCCTGTATGGATGCTATTCTTTGCTCTTGGTGTCACCTCAGACAAAGAAGTCATTGATTTAATTGATGCTGATGCTAATGACAACACTATCATGAACACACTTCTTGCATCAATCTACGATGCTGATCAAAAGTCAAAGGACTTTAGGAAAGAGGGGAAAGCTTTAAGTAATCTTTCATATGCACTCAAGCAAAAATGGACCTATGCACCTAAAGGAACATTCAAAAACTGCATAGAAGATTTACTATTTCCAAATCTTCACGGGTTCAACCGAAAAGCTAGGTTTCTTGGGTACATGGTGAAATGTCTTCTAGAAGCTTATACAGGTCGTAGGAAAGTTGATGATAGAGATAGTTTTAGAAGCAAAAGGGTAGAATTAGCAGGAGAGTTACTTGAGAGAGAACTTAGAGTTCATTTAAAACATGCTGCTAGAAGAATGGTGAAAGCTTTACAAAGAGACCTTTGGGGAGATCGACCTTTACACCCAATTGAGCATTATTTGGATGCTTCCGTTGTTACTAATGGGCTTTCAAGGGCGTTTTCGACCGGTGCGTGGGTCCATCCTTATAAACGGATGGAAAGAATTTCGGGTGTGGTGGCCCACCTTAGAAGGGCAAATCCTCTACAGATGATGGCTGATATGAGGAGGACACGTCAGCAGGTTCAGTATACAGGAAGAGTTGGAGATGCTAGATATCCGTAAGTAGTAATATTTTTATTTTTTCTTATTACTTTTTGGTTTTATAAGTTAATTGTGTAAGTTTTTCAGGCATCCATCACATTGGGGGAAAATCTGTTTTATGACTACTCCAGATGGAGAGAACTGTGGGTTGGTGAAGAATTTGTCTAGTGCTGGTATTGTGAGCACAAATGTCCAAGAAAATCTGGTTGGTATATTAATGGAGTCTGGAATGAAAGAATTGGCTGATGACACGTCACCATTATTTGGTGGAAAACACAAAGTTTTTGTCAATGGAGATTGGGTTGGAATTTGTGATGATTCTGCTTCACTTGTTGGTGATTTCAGAAGCAAAAGGCGCAGAAAGGAAGTTCCTTATCAGGTTCCCACTCTCTCTATTCCATTCCCACTTTTTTTCTTTTATATCAGTCTCAGTCCAATGCATGTCAAACACAGTATAACTACAACATGTTCTGACATGAATTTGTTAGGTGGAGATAAAGCGAGATGAGAAGAATAAAGAAGTGCGTATATTCTCGGATGCAGGAAGGCTCATGCGACCTCTTTTATGTGTCGAGAATTTAAAAAACATTAAATCTTTAAAAACGGGAGATTATTCATTCCAAAGTCTTGTAAACAACGGAATCATCGAGCTCATTGGAACCGAAGAGGAAGAAGATTGTTACACAGCATGGGGAGTCAAACACCTTTTTAACAAAACTTCACCTCTTTACACTCATTGTGAACTCGACATGTCATTTCTCTTAAGTTTAAGCTGTGGAATAATCCCATTTGCAAATCACGATCACGCGAAACGTGTCCTTTTTCAATCTCAAAAGCACTCCCAACAAGCAATCGGATATTCAACCACAAATCCAAACATTCGAGTCGATACGCTTTCACATCAACTATTTTACCCTCAAAAGCCGCTTTTTCGCACGGTTCTTTCCGATTCTCTTGCAACACAGAAACACGGGAATAATATTAATGGAAATGAATATTACAATGGACAATGTGCGATTGTTGCTGTGAATATCCATTTGGGATATAACCAAGAGGACTCATTGGTGATGAATC
The DNA here is from genome assembly GCF_052625555.1 of Lactuca saligna. NCBI lineage: Eukaryota > Viridiplantae > Streptophyta > Magnoliopsida > Asterales > Asteraceae > Lactuca > Lactuca saligna. Next base: position 171,726,078 of record NC_136418.1, on the reverse strand, counting down.
GTGCTTCTTTAGAACGCGGGATGTTTAGATCAGAACATGTTAGGAGTTACAAAGCGGATGTGTCTAATAAGGAATCGTGTGGGAGTGGGAAGAAGGGAAGGTTTGATGATGATATAATATTTGGGAAAATTCAAAGTAAAATCGGACGTGTTGAAAATCTTGATGAAGATGGGTTTCCGTTTGTTGGTGCTAGATTGAACAGTGGTGATATTGTTATAGGAAAGTATGCGGAATCTGGAGGTGATCATAGTATTAAATTGAAGCATGGTGAAAGAGGATCAGTGCAGAAAGTTGTTTTGTCTGCTAATGATGATGGAAAAAACTTTGCTACTGTTTCCTTGAGACAGGTAATTTTCTCCCTAAACACCAACATATTTATATTTCTTACAAAACCTCTGTTTCATGGTTTCTTGATTATATTAGGTACGCACACCAAGTCTTGGTGACAAATTCTCAAGTATGCATGGGCAAAAGGGCGTTTTGGGGTTTTTGGAGTCGCAAGAGAATTTCCCTTTTACCATACAAGGAATAGTCCCGGATATTGTAATAAACCCTCACGCCTTTCCTTCTCGACAAACGCCAGGTCAGCTTCTGGAAGCCGCATTAGGTAAAGGGATTGCCATGGGTGGCCCACTAAAATACGCGACCCCGTTCTCCACTCTCTCAGTTGACGCCATAACCAACCAACTTCACAGGTAAATAAAATAAACAATTGGTTTAATTTATCCAGTCATCACTTAATGTCTTAACCCATTCAGCACAAGTGATTGACCGATTGATTTTTCAGGTGTGGATTTTCAAGATGGGGAAACGAGAGAGTTCACAACGGGCGAACAGGGGAGATGGTGGAGTCGTTAGTGTTCATGGGTCCCACGTTTTACCAAAAGCTGGTCCACATGTCGGAAGACAAGGTGAAGTTCCGGAACGTGGGCCCGGTCCATCCGTTGACACGTCAGCCGGTGGCGGACAGGAAGCGGTTCGGCGGGGTGAAGTTTGGGGAGATGGAGAGGGACTGCATTATAGCGCATGGAGCAACTGCTAATTTGTATGAGAGGCTTTACACGTTGTGTGATGCTTCACATATGCATATTTGTAGGAAATGTAATAATATGGCGAGTGTGATTCAGAGGTCGGTCCCACGTGGGCCCAAGATCCGTGGGCCGTATTGTCGGGTTTGTGAGTCGGTTGAGGATGTTGTGAAGGTGAATGTGCCGTATGGGGCCAAGTTGCTTTGGCAGGAGCTTTTTAGTATGGGAATTGGTATTGAGTTTGAATCTGAGCCTTGCTGAAAGAAAGGTATTTTGTATTGTATGAATTAGGGTATGTATGTATGTAAGTGAAATATGGTAACTACTCGTTTTGGTGCCCTAATGCAATGCTATCTATGATGCTATGTTTGTTGATTTTTATTGTTTCTCTTCATTTGTTAGTTACTTGTGGGCGATAGCATGAAAACAAGTTTAAAAAAGGAAATTTTGTCTAAATGGTACTAGCATTGTTTGTTGGTAAATCATGTGGTGATTAAATATATACATAAATTGTTTTATTATTTTTTATCAAATGGAAAATTGTTTACAAATTTTCAATTTTAAACATTTCTTAAATCAAGTCATTCATTAGTCAACATTATTTTAAAAAAAGAGAAAAAATATAAAATTTTCTTGATCACCTTTGATAAAATTACCAAAAATTATGAAAATTCCAGTTTTAACCAGCAAAACTAAAGGTGAGTAGGCCTTGCGTTTAATCTCGGGCTGCAGAATCGTTAAGTGGCTATAAAGATGCTTCATTCAAAATCTTGAAAACTAAACAAAATTTTCTACCTAAAGTCTTATGAAATTCATTCAAAGTTTTAAAAATGATTAAGAAAAGTGGCTATAAAGATGCTTCATTCTTTTTGGTCGAAATGAATACCCAAGTTCATATGATATATAGTTTCCATGGGACTCTTTCTGTACTATTTCCTATTTTCCTAATTCAAAGTTAACTGCTCAATTATATTTATACCCTTCGACAAAACACATCTTACTAACCAAAAAACAAAACAAAAAACAGAATACATATATGGGCAATGATCAACTTTCAAGTCAACAACTGTATTAACAAAATAGACCTTTATACATTCATTGTAATTGCAAAATCAATAGCATTCACATATGGTCACCAACGAGAAGGTCTGAAGAAGACTAAAATACGACACTCTATCATTTCATCTAAAATCTTGTTTGTACAAAGCTGTTTCCACTTTCCATGGTCAGCATATCACTCACTAATCAGTACAAGCTGCAAAAACAAACTTACATGGGTCAGATCCGATCATCCGAATATCATATCACTTATGATGTAATTTAATAAGCTTTAACAGGATCTAAATCATCACCAACCATTTATAGCTCATCAATATACAAAATTAATGCAGTTGGTATTCTAGCACAATCAAAATTTACGTTTCTTTATGATTTCAAAGACCGGTTGATTTCTAACAGAAAAATAGAAATCAATTTCTATCAATATGATCTTATTCATACAAATCGGCATAGAACCCCTTTGCTTCTACTCTAAATTCAAAGAACGAACGCCGACATGACATAGGCTTGGTCGTAAAACGAGATTGCAACTTTATTTATTCATCACAAAAAGCTAGAATTCTAATGGAAAAAAAAGCACAAAGCACACGGGAGTAAATTTGGATTTACCTCCACAGCAGTAACAGCAAGAGAATATGATAAGAAGATCCCTGAGAACAGCACCACAAGCACGAGAACAATTCTTACTATTTCGATTCTGACTACTGGTATCATCACTTAACAATTTCTCCTCGTTGCTGCTCCCCGAAGATTGATTCTTGTTATTTTTCTCACTTTTCATCCTCCGTAAGTTCCATTCAAGATTATTCAAGTACTCTAACTTGAACGAAGCCCTTAATGTCTTCGATGGCCATAGATGCATCTCTTTATCTTAGTAGACACCAAGAAAATGAAATAAAATTGAATAGATGTTTAGGATTTTAGGGTTTTATTTTGTATGTTGGGAATTTTGAAAAACTGGAGCAAACAAATGAATAATTTGTTCGTTTGTTCCCTTATGTTTGAAACTTTCTCCGTTTTTGCTACTTAATGATGTTATAAATGGTCTCTCAACACGTTATAGCCAACGAAAAGGATAATGAAGCAAGAAGTCATGTCCTTTATCTATCGATTCATTAATTATCCATCAGTCCATCTTGACAAATGAGTAAATTATAGAAATTGTGTCAGTAAGGATTCGAATAACAATAAATGTTTGGATAATTTCTTAGATCGTGTTATAATACGTTATGCAATATGATGTTCGACTTTATATTTGGAGTTACACGAATTTTGATTGTGGGATAATCTGAAAAGAATAGAATTACGGTTCTAATTCGAATCTCAAATAAAGAATACTTGTTGTGTTTAGAGGGTGTTTGAGATTACTTTTTAAACCTAAAAGTTGTTTTTTTTAGTTTAACTTTTGAGAAAGCAAAAGCAAAAAATTGTTTTTAAGAAGTGTTTGGGTAGTATTTTTTAACTTTTAAATGTGATTTAGCTTTAAAAATCCAACAGTTACAAAAAATCACATTTTTTTAATTTTTGTAAACCCACCATTTTCTTCTTTACAAAAGTTATTTTGAAAAGAACTTTTTTGCATCTTCCAAACATCTTTTTAACTTTTTAGAAAAGTTAAAAAGCAAAAACCATTTAAAAAGTAATCCCAAACACCCTCTTAATGTTCTTGTGAGACCAAAATCAGACAAAATAACAATATAAATTTTTTTAAGAGACAACAAACACCTTTTCTATCCTATTTTTAAACTGTTACCCTCAACTCCATATAGGAAAACACATTTTCAAATGCTTTGATAGGTTGGGCCAAAAGCTCTTTAGTACTTCATGACACAGAATAAAAAGATTGTTTTGTCTTTTTTATCAAAGGTTGTTTCGTCTCTTTATCTTTCATGATTCCCATTCCCAAACCCAATCCTTGCAAAACTAAGGGGCCTTTTTGCAATGCAACAGTCGCTTCTTTAAAAGAAAGCAAGAAAAGTGTTGCATACAAAAGCTTCCCTCCACAATCCGCATAGGAGCAAGTGCCATTTAACATGTCAATAGATATAGATGAATGTCTTCTTGAGTCACATCTTATTTTATTTTAAAGATACAAAATGACTATATGTTGTAATTTTTATTCTGTATAACATAAATTATAAATTTTGTTTTCTATATCACAGTTGCATTAATTTTCCATCAATTTACAACTACACCTAAATCCATAACAAAAATATGGTAGAGGAGAGGTTGTACATAATTAACCTCACCACCACATGCCACTTCCATAGAAGTCCTTCCATGGTGCACCAAACAAGGGAGGATAACATGTGAGAATTGAAAATCGTGTACAAATTAACAATAGAGCAAACAAAAAAAGATAACTAATTAACCTTAACTTCAAAACAATTACAGTATATGGTATTTGAAGATCAATTATATATACTCAAATTCTTGATCTCAAGATCAAGATGAGGCGGATGGTTGGTGTTACACTAACATGAGCCATCGACATCACCAACAAAAAAACTGTGGAAAGATGTTTTTTTGGTGATAAACCAAATACATGACTTTAATTCAGAAAGGATGTATAGCATCAAAATGAAAATAAGCATCACCAATTAGAGGATTGTTAGCAATATGGATCAAGTATTGTCGAGCAGAGTGATAGATTGAAGTAATTGAGGTGATGAAACTGAGTAAGAACGTGGTGGCGATTGGTGCCATTGTTGAGAGCTAATTGATCAAGCGCGTACTGTGTTTTTGTGTGTGTTTCATGATATTCCTGGCCTTTAAAATAAATGTCAACTACCTGCTTCAGTTCGTTGTGTGTATTTGCACTTTATTGCCTTTAAATTCGATTTCAACTACCTGCTTTTGATAAAGAAAATGAAAAGGATAACTGGGGTTCGCCTTTATGATATTCTGAATTCAGAAAGGTGTTTTTTTTTTTTTTGAATAATTAAGATGTTGACATATGCCTTAATCCATCCTTATAGCTTCTTTTCTAGTGGATAAACATTTTGATATTGACATAATCTTATTATTTCAACATGGCGTACAATGGAAGTGCAAACATTGGTTTATTGGAATGTAATGTAATTGGGGGATTGGAATCCAATTTTGGTGTTTGATTCAACTTTTTGAAATAAATTAAATTTTCAAATGAAAGAACTCTCAATCATAAAAGTGAATTCGATGAAATTAATTTCAAATCATAGGGAAAATGCAAGATTACTATATTATATTCTACCACCAACCGGCAACCGCCACTGCCACCACCACCGCCCCTACAACCACCACCATTCACCACCACCGTTACCACCACTACCAACGCTGCCAATACCACCACCACCCGCCACCACTACCACCACCAGATCGACATCATTGGCTCGGTGTTATCGTATTTTACTTAGTTTTTTTTTTCCTTATGAGTGTTTATTTGTTTTATTTGAATTATAACTAAGTATAAGATAATAAAATGTTGTTTAGAAAACATTTGGAGGTAAAAAAACAAAAAAACAAAAACTTTAACAAATGAAGATGAAAATTGTCATACCAAAGAAATAAATATTGTTAAGGCCTCATTTTTTGTTTTCCACCCCGAGATCTCTAAACCAAATTACCTTTTTTCTGTTTTCACATGAAGATAAACAAAAGATCATACAAGTCAAATTTCAAATAACAACTAGAAGCAAAATTATTACTATTGTAAATGAATACGATTCTACAAAAACAAAGGCGCGGATGCAAATACTCACACTCACATGTGCATTTAACCATCCATGTACACGAACGAGACTTGAATAATGTGTATATACACATTACTTTATGGTTATTTTTTAGCATTAATATTATATTGACAAAAAGTTAATATTAAAAACAATACGCTCAAATAGTTAACTACCAATAAGTATTTTAAAATACAACACTAAAAGAAAAATACAAAATCCATTTCGTGAACACCAACTTTTACAAATTAAGCTTAATATTAATTTTTATAATCCAGCAGAAGATTAACTCGACGTGTAAACGTTTTGAAAATAAACTACGTTAAAGAACCTGGGATTTGAATATCAACGTATGACGTATTTATACTCGGATTCCCGATCTGAAGATCACGATTAGACGATCATGGATACTTGGTTTGAGCCACTAAAGTCACCATAAAAACTCGGTCCAAAGATCTTAATTTTGGCTTAGCTATAAACTGAAGTGAAGTATTTCAGAAAAGATGCATCACGCCAAAATGAAGATAAGCATTTCCAAGAGGACTGTAAGCAACATGGACTGGGTGTCGACGAGCAAAATCGAAGATGGAAGAAATCGAGGTGATGAAGATGAAGAAGAAGGTAGTGATGGGTGCCATTGTTGTTGAGTGTGTGTGTGATATTGGAATCAAATTTTTTTGGGTTTAAATTTAATTCAAATTGCTTTGCTTTAACATAAACAAATGAGGGAAAAGATTTAAGTGGGGGGGGTGCTTTAATTTTAGTATTGTGAAAGTCGGTATTTGAATTATGTGGATGCTTACACGAATTGAATAATGTCATTTTTATCAATCCCATTAACTAAGTAGATGTTGGCACGATTCATCCTTGTTCTATTTTTAATAGGCATATTAAGTTTCTTAAAGAATTTTCTTGTGCTAATTCTAGTAGTTTACGTTTTGGCAACAACCAACAACCAGGTTTTTATAGTTGAATCGTTTTAGTGAACATATAAATAAATAGGTAAATCACCTACTCTTCCTTAGAATATATATAACCATAGCTTTTTCGAATAAAAAATTATTGAAAATTAAATTAAACTATTGAAAGTAGCTTTTTCAAACTGAAGGTTTTTTTTTTTTTTTTTTTTTTTTTTTTTTTTTTTTTTTTTAATATAAATTTTCTTAAATAACAAACTCTTAACATGAATTTCTCAATAATTGTGCGGAAACATTGTAAATAAGACAACACATACAGACAACTTATCTTAACTAATCTTACCATCTAATTAAAACAAATTCTTTACTTAAACCTATTCTTATTAATTGAATTTTAAAAAGCTCTTAGATTAAATTGAAAGACCGCATAGAGTTTTATGAAACATTCACAATAATGTCCACTTTCTTTCGTAAGCTCAAAGGTGTTAAACATGTAATTTCAAGTTTACAATTAAAGTTAATCCTAACCTAGAACGTATTCTTGTTTGTTACTAACTAAAGAAGAATCTCGCGTTGTGGGTGTTAGAGTTTGGTCCTTAAAGTTTTTTTTTAATACATTAGGCCAGTAAACTCGTAAGTGACCTTTTAATTATACAATTTTATCAAGTTTTAGAAGGTTTCCCGGTTGACCTTTAATATATGTGAATTAATATATATTTTTTGTCTAGTCCAATGCCACGTGAGATATGCCATGTCAATTAATGATATAAGAAGCTTAAATCCTATCGTCTTCAACTATCGAACTTCAGTCGTCTTCATTAATCTGTTGTAAAAGAAACCGAGTTAGGGTTTGTGAAGCATTCCTGTGATCGAGCTGAAGAAACAAAGTAGTCGCAACAATGGCACAATCGGAACCTAATGGATTGTTTGCGATGGTGGAACTGAACTACCAAGGGGTATTTAATCGAAATCCTTTCTCTTACAATGGTGGTGTCAAAACCATGTTCACTGATGTTGACTTTTCTTCCATGACTTATCATGAGTTTGTTAACTTCTTCGAACGTTTCATGCATGAAGAGTGTAAACACTTTTACTATTGTGAACCAGGCAATTCCCTGATGGAAGGGCTTAATTCCATTTCAAATGATGTGGAATATGTTGCTTTTATTTTTTATGCTTATGGAACAAATGGTATAATTTCGGTTTATGTGGATCATATTGGGGTTGGTGTTGATGGGTGGCTTGATGATGAAGATAATGATGATGATGAACATGAGTCTTGTATTGATGGTGAAAATGAAGACAACATAGATGAACTTAGAAATGTTGCCTTTGAATTTAATGAGGATGTAGTACATATGAATAGGACATCAAATGATCCTTTCTTGAGTAAGTTATGTGCTGATGATGAGGATGAAAACAACATTGTAGATGATGGCAATGGGAGAGAAGTTAAAGTGAACATACAAACTCATTCCATATTTAATGAGCTATTACACTGGAAAAAACAAAAACCAATTCTAGGGATGAGATTTAAGGGTCCAGGGCAAGTAAAATCAATGTTGTGTTTTGAAAAAAATGATAGGACAAGACTTTTGGTGAGGTGTAGCAAGGGTGCTTACACATTTAGATTATGGGCTTCCTGGATGAGTGATGAAGAGAGTATCCAAATCAAGTCACTAAAAGCTGATCATAATTGTGCTAGGAACTTCAAGTTTGGATCATTGGTGACATATGCATGGATTGGGAGTCACTATACCAAAGATATTGTAGAAAGTCAGAAAATAAGTGTAAGGAAGCTTAGGTCAAAGGTAATGGCCAAGTTTGGTATCCAAGTTAGTATGGGGCAATGTAGAAGAGAAAATAAGTATGCACTGAAACTTGTTGAAGGTAGCCTTGTTGAACATTATGGTAAGCTATGGTCATATGGTCATGAGATTTTAAGGACAAAGCCTGGGTAACTGTGAAAGTAGATATGGAGGCTGGTCCAGATGGAAAGAAATATTTTAGCAAGTTCTATTGTTGTTTTCAAGGAGTTAAACAAGGTTGGATTGAAGGGTGTAGAAAGGTAATTGGTCTTGATGGATGTTTTCTTAAAGGTGTTTGTAAGGGAGAATTGCTTTGTGCTATTAGGAGGGTCGCAAATGACAAGATATATCCTATTGCTTAGGTAGTGGTTAATGTGGAGAACAAGTAGAATTGGAAGTGGTTTTTAGAGCTTCTCATTGATGATCTAAACTTGAATTTAGGCAATGGTTTCAGTTTAATGTCAGACCAACATAAGTTTAGTATTTTACATAGTAATGCATTTATGTTTATTTTACACTATCTGAATTAAACCTTTATACTACTACAGGGTTTGATAGAGGTTGTTAAAGAGTTGTTGCCATATGTAGAGCACAGGTAGTGTGCTAGACATATTTTCCAGAATTTGCAGAAGAGATTTACTGGTGCCATATATCATACCTTGTTTTGGAGAGCATCTAAAGCCACAACTGAGCATGCTTTTAAAGTTGCGATGAAAGAAATTGAGACATTGAACCCAAATGCCTATCAATATCTCATGGAGAAAGATCCTAAAACATGGTTAAGAGCTTTCTTTCAAACTGGAAGGTGTTGCGATGCAGTTGAAAATGGGTTCTCAGAAAGTTTTAATGCTGTAATAGTAGATGCCAAGAAGAAGCCCATAATAACCATGTTAGAGGAGATAAGATTATACATGATGGAAAAAATCTACAACATGAAATTAAAGGGACAACAATGGGGAAATCATATTTGTCCAGAGATAAGGGATAAGGGGAATTTGCTTAAAAAAACTCAAAGGCATTATCAGGTTCTACCAAGTGGATTAAACCAATTTGAGGCAAGGGGAGCAATAGATGTATATGAGGTGGACTTAGAAAGGAAAACATGCTCATGTAGGTTGTGGCAATTGAATGGATATGGATGTGCTCATTCTGTAGCTAGCATATCCTTTCTTAATAGGGATGTAGAAGCCTATGTAGACATCATGTTTTAGCACAACCACATTTAGGAAAGGATACAGTTACAAAATTAATCCCATGAATAGCAGTGACATGTGGCCAGAGACAAACTATACTCCACCATTGCCTCCTATTAATAGAAGGATGCCTAGTAGGCCAGCTACTAAGAGGAAGAAATCCACTACAGAGAATACATGAACACACAGGGTTTCTAAAGCTGGAAAGAAAATCAGATGTACTATTTGTTGGGTTTTAGCCATAAGAACTTTCCTATGTGCGCATGCAAAACCCTATTGCTTGGATCTAGGCTTTCTAATAAACATGCTTTTGAATCCAAGACTTCTAATAGCTAATTAGGTTAAACAACAACATTAAAACAGATCTAGAATCATACCTTTGAGTTCCTTGTTGATCTTCTTGTCTTGGAGCTTCTAGAGTCACAATTGTCACTCCTCTAATGGTTTACAAACACCAATAGCAAGCAAGATGATTTAGGAGAGAGGAGAGGGAATGGAATTCGACCAGAGGTTCCTTGCTTTAGGTTCTGAAAGGTTGTACACGAATTCCACATCCCAAGGGCCTATTTATACTTGTAGACTCCCTAAGGGTTTCACCCTAAACCCTAATTGGATAATCTTCACTTAAGGCTATCCAAATCCATTCCATAGATATCCTTATGGACTATTTTGAGCTATCCTAAAGCTCTTAGAAACCGTCCAAAGTCAACCCTAATGGATTTACAGTCTAAAGCTTAACTATCAAACAATTGACAGTTTATACCCTCTTATTTAATTAATCTCTTTAAGTCACCAAATTAATACCAATTAATTTATGACTTATATCAATCAAATAGCTAAATATTATTCCTTATAATATTTACTCTCTTAACAAATCATCCTTCAAGTTGCTATGGTGAAGGCAACCCAAAAGGACCATGCACAACCGAATATAGTTACAGCCTTAGACACTATTCCAACAGTCTCCCACTTGGATAAGTCTAGTAACCATACAAGTACAATTCGGTTTGCAATCGTAGCTCTCAAAGACGCTGTCAACTCTGATCTAATCAATCTTGTCCTTTAGATAAGGGATCGTACAGTCCTCTGTTAGATATCATGCTGACAATCCTATGGAATAGTTAGTCTAGCATTTAGATTTCTCGATCTTCGATTTATTTGACATAGAACTTAATCGAACACATCAATTCAGTTCTGACCGGGCCCGGCACATAAGTCAAATCAAATCATCGAGTGGCCAAGATATCTCTTCTACCCTCTTAGGATAAAATTTACAGATAAACTTCGACTTATATGCATTTACTTATTCATTAACCAACTATACACAACAATGCGTTTTATAACATCAAGTTACTGATGCGTTTTCGCATTATCAATGCACAATCAATTAACAAATAATAAACCATATATCTAGGTTTTAAGACCATATGATATTATCGTCTCGCGATCACCTTGTATATCGTATTCCATAAGGTGATTCCAGCAAGCGCGGGTTTATTCCAATGCTCAAAACTAGTTCGTAAGCACTCATGAACGTTGCAGCAACTCTTGCTATGTCTAACACCATTTAGACACTCTACACACCAATTCACGACAATCTTCATTCATATCTACTCCCAACATATGAACGATTGTGGACCATTTGAATAATTCGATTATTCCTAATAAACTCAATTATTCTGGAAGTCAAAACATGCAAAGTGAAACAATAGTTAAACAACTAACATGTGATAGTAACTTTACTCATAAATAAAACTTCTTTATTTAATCATCAAATGTTAATTACATTTATCCATTATACGTTTCTAATACTATCTAATCTATGCTAATATCATCCTTCAGCCCAATACTCCTAGCATGCTGTAAGTGCTTAACCCTACTCAGTCCCTTCGTAAGCGGATCTGCTGGGTTATCTTCTGATGATATCCTCTTCACTACGAGTTGTCCTTCTTCTACACGATGTCTAATGAAGTGATATTTTCTGTCGATATGTCGAGATCTACCATGATCCCTCGGTTCCTTGGTCAAGGCAACCGCACCTTCGTTATCACAGAAAATCTCCATGGGCTCCTTTATGGCCGGCACAACTCCAAGATCACCGATGAAGTTCTTCAGCCATATTGCCTCCTTCGACGCTTCGCTCGCTGCGATGTACTCTGATTCGCACGTTGAATCAGCTACGGTTTCCTGCTTGGAACTTTTCCATGTCACTGCTCCTCCATTTAGGGTAAAGACCCAGCCCGACTGCGAACGATAGTTGTCCCTGTCGGTTTGAAAGCTGGCGTCACTATACCCTCGCACCTTCAAGTCATCACTCCCTCCAAGGACTAAGAACCATTCTTTCGTTCTCCGAAGGTACTTAAGGATGTTCTTCACCGCAATCCAATGTGCTTTGCCAGGATTCCCTTGATATCTGCTAACCATGCTCAAAGCGAAGGCTACATCAGGGCGAGTACAAGTCATAGAGTACATGATTGAGCCAACTGCGGAAGCGTATGGTACTCGGCTCATTTCTGCTATTTCGGCTTCGGTACTCGGACTTTGAGTCTTACTCAACTTGGCATTTCTTTGTATCGGTAGTTCTCCCTTCTTTGAGTTTTCCATACTAAAACGTTTTAGTACCTTCTCCAAGTAAGTATTCTGACTAAGTCCAATTAGTCTCTTACTTCTTTCTCTTACTATCCTTATTCCCAAAATGTAAGAAGCCTCTCCGAGGTCCTTCATAGCGAAGCACTTCCCGAGCCAGGATTTGACCTCCTGCAGAGTCGGGATGTCGTTTCCTATGAGTAATATGTCATCGACATATAGAACGAGGAAGCTTACTACACTCCCACTGGCTTTGACATATACACAAGATTCGTCTTCGCTTCGTACAAATCCAAACTCTTTGACTTTCTCATCGAAGCAAAGATTCCATCTGCGAGACGCTTGCTTAAGTCCATAAATGGACTTCTCAAGCTTACACACTCTATTCGGATGCTTCGGATCCACAAACCCCTCTGGCTGAGCCATGTAAACATCCTCAGCCAACTTTCCGTTAAGGAAAGCGGTCTTGACATCCATTTGCCAAATCTCATAATCATGAAATGCGGCAATTGCTAGCATCACTCTAATAGATTTAATCTTCGCAACTGGCGAGAAGGTCTCATCATAGTCAACTCCGGGAGTTTGAGTAAAGCCCTTCGCAACCAATCGCGCTTTGTATGTGTGTACGTTCCCATCCACGTCGGTCTTCTTCTTGAAGATCCACTTGCACCCTACGGTCTTATGTTCGGGCACGTAATCAACCAAATTCCAAACTTGGTTATCGTACATGGATTGGATCTCGCTATCCATCGCCTCTTTCCATTTCGCAGACTCCGGGCCTGCCATGGCTTCCTTATAGCTATTAGGTTCATCAAGATTTACTAGTGTACCATCACTAATATACGTGTCCCCTTCGGTAGTAATATGAAAACCATAAAACTGGGGTTGAACTCTAAATCTATCGGAACGTCTAAGAGGTAAGGATTCGTCAATCGGTTCAACCGGAGTTTCCTCCTCGGGTTGAACGCCAGCGGTGGAGGTTCCTTCATCTATCGATTCTTGAATCTCTTCAAGTTCGATTTGCCTCCCACTGTCTCCTTGGCTTATGAGTTCTCGCTCTCGGAAAACTCCTCTCCTCGCAACAAAGATAACATTATCTTTCGGTCTATAGAAGAGATATCCAAAGGAAGTTTGCGGGTAGCCGATGAAAATACATCGCTCACTTCGAGGTTCAAGCTTGTCGTGAGTATCTCTTCTTACGAAAGCCTCGCAACCCCAAACCTTGATATGTGCCAACGAGGGAGCTTTCCTCGTCCACATCTCGTGAGGTGTGTTGGCAACCTTCTTAGTAGGGACTCGGTTAAGGATATGGGCGGCAGTCTCTAAGGCATACCCCCAAAAGAAGATAGGTAGTGAAGCACGACTCATCATAGAGCGAACCATATCCAATAAGGTTCGATTACGCCTTTCTGCCACACCATTCAGTTGCGGTGTCCTAGGAGGCGTCAATTGCGAAACTATTCCACACTCCTTGAGATACTCGTGGAATTCAAGACTTAGGTACTCTCCTCCTCGATCGGATCGAAGCATCTTGATTTTCCTGCCCAATTGATTCTCCACTTCACTCTTGAACTCTTTGAACTTTTCAAAGGTTTCTGACTTTTGCTTGATTAAATAGATATACCCATATCTACTATAATCATCGGTAAAGGTCACATAGAAGCGGTTCCCATCCTTCGTGGTTGATCTAAAAGGTCCACATACATCGGTATGTATTAGGTCTAATAGTCCCTCACCCCTTTCACAAGTACTCGTGAAGGGTGATTTAGTCATCTTTCCAAGTAAAGAAGATTCGCATGTGTCATCTTCCCTAAGGTCGAATGACTCCAACACTCCATCCTTTTGGAGTTGGGCTATGCGTTTCTTGTTGACATGTCCAAGACGACAATGCCACAAGGATGCTTTATCCATACTAGTGGAAGAATCAATATTCAAAACATCATTTCCTAAGTTATCAACAATCATAACAGTTTCATATATTCCATTACATGGTATAGCTTCAAAATAAAAGACACCATTCAGATAAGCCAAAATAGAACCATTCTCATTATTAAAAGAAAATCTAAAACCTTGTCTATATAAACCATGAAATGAAATGATGTTTCTAGCCATTTCTGGCGAATATCAACAATTGTTCAAATCTAAAACTAAACTATTCTTAAGCACCAAAGAATACACTCCATTCTTGGTCACAGGCGACGATCTTCTGTTCCCCATGATTAGATTGATCCTTCCTTGCTCCACATCCCTACTTCTTCTTAGTCCCTGCACATTAGAACAAATGTGATAACCACAACCGGTGTCAAGAACCCAAGAAATAGCATGATTAGAATTGTTAGATTTGATTGCATATATACCTGCGAAAGATGGCTTGATCTTTCCTTCCTTGATGGCTTGCAGGTAGTCCGGGCAGCTTCGCTTCCAATGTCCTATCTTGTGGCAGTGGTGGCACTCTGCCTCCTTCGGGTTAGAGCAGGGCTTAGAGGGATCAACTTTTGTCCCACTAGAAGAGGAACCATCTCGGGCTTTCACCTTTCGATAGTTATTTGAAGAAGCTTTCCTCTTCTTTCCCTTCCCTTGACCAATAGCCAAGACAGGAGCAGTAGACGGATTGGGAGTTGGTGCAACAGACTTGTCCTTGAAATTGCTCTCAGCAACCCTCAAGAGACCTTGGAGCTTACTTAGAGTGACCTCCTCTTTGTTCATGTGGTAGGTCATTCTAAATTGATTATACATCGGAGGCAAAGAGTGAAGCACCATGTCGATCGCCAAGTCTTCGCCGAAGTCAACGTTTAACTTGCGAAGGCGGTCGACATACCTTTGCATCT
The DNA here is from genome assembly GCF_052625555.1 of Lactuca saligna. Classification (NCBI taxonomy): domain Eukaryota; kingdom Viridiplantae; phylum Streptophyta; class Magnoliopsida; order Asterales; family Asteraceae; genus Lactuca; species Lactuca saligna. Next base: position 171,710,949 of record NC_136418.1, on the reverse strand, counting down.
TTTGCAAGTGCACGGTAAGAGATTCTCCATGACCCATCTTAGCGGAAATCATGTTAGTGAAGATCTCGTAATGCTCTTGTCTCGCGTTTTGGTGGTACCTCTCCAACAAGTCTTGATGCATCTCGTATGGATACATGTCCTCGTAGGACTTTTGGAATTTGGAGTTCATGGTGGCGATCATGATGCAATGTACTTTCGTTGCATCTCGCTCATGGGTTTCAAAGGCGGTGATTTCAGCGGGAGTAGCAATTTCGGGGTTGATTTTCTCGAGCTTCTCGTCGAGGACATACTCTTTATCCTCATAGCGAGCAATGGTGCGAATGTATCTTATCCATTCGCCAAAGTTCGTTCCATCGAAGGTGACCTTTTGGCAAAGGCTCATCAACGTGAAAGAACTAGCAGCAGCGTTGTTTGCGTTTGACATCTATAGAAAGGACAAAGATAGATTAGAACAAGAATCCCTAATTATCACCCAATAAGAAAAATTAGGGCTAGGATCCAACAATAACATTTACATACTAGAAAAGGGATGCCGTAATCTAACATGCAAATAAATTGAAGGTAAGTGAATGACGATTCACTAATTCTCCATCACAAAACTTAAACTTTTAGTCCTAAGTGTTTTTGAGAATTCCTAGGTTCGGATGAGATTCATTGAACTATTCAATGGCATGTTTAAATCTCGATATGCCCCTCTTGTTTGTGACTGGGATGCCGAGGATCACAAAGCGGGTGTGAATTACCATGCAAATTTACATGGTGCCTTCATTGTTACGATCACCTATTCGATGTGCCGGTAAACCACACACGCTCCATCGAACTATGATAAACAATGAATCACCCTTTGCCACCTTCGCTTAGAACCAATTAGTGTGCCGGTAAACCACACACGCTCCACTAACATCTTAGCAAGGTGCAAAGTGTAATTTCATGGGATTGCATCAATTCACTTTTCCTAAAGTAACTAAGATTGGGAAATTTGAAAAAGATTTAGTTACTTCGTATTTCTTATTATACTTTTAATGAGAGGATGAGGTTGCCCTATCCTACCCGTTCGGCTAACGACCCTCCACCAATCAAGCAAGCGGTGGGTGTGAGTGTACACCCATTAAGCGCCATTTTATAGGCCGCAACCTTATACCCACCTTATAGATCGGCTTTGTGAATGAGGCCTACTAGCGGTAAGACTAGCATTTAGTTATACATATATATATTATCCTAGTAATATCATATAAGTATAGGGTTGTATTTTAAACTTTTCAAAATCTAGGGTTTGAAATTTAAGTTGTCTAAATTAATGCTTTTAATCACAAATATAAATTTCAAAACTATAGGGTAGGTTTTAAACATTTAAAACATGGAGGATCAAATAACAAATAATTTCAATTAACAATTAATATCTTAATTATCTTTATTTGATTTATCTCTGATTTCTTTGAAGATAATTACCAAAAAATAATCAAAATAATTAATTAATTATCATATAAGGAAACTAAATATTTAATTAGTTGATAATTACCTTTAACTAGATCAAGATAACACTTATATTTATCAAAAAATCGGATTCATATTGATCTAATTAGTTTATGGAAAGTTTGGATAAGATAAACACAAAGAAATCCCGAATCTGGCCCTTCCTGACGCTTGGACTCGCCGAGTGCACAAGGGGACTCGCCGAGTCAGGCCTACTCGCCGAGTCCACCATGGAACTCGACGAGTCAGTGACTCAAAACCCAAAAAATCGAATTTTTGCAGGTTTGTTTCAGTTATTCAAGCAACAATTTAAAGAAAACCAATCTAGGCTCTGATACCACTGTTGGGTTTTAGCCATAAGAACTTTCCTATGTGCGCATGCAAAACCCTATTGCTTGGATCTAGGCTTTCTAATAAACATGCTTTTGAATCCAAGACTTCTAATAGCTAATTAGGTTAAACAACAACATTAAAACAGATCTAGAATCATACCTTTGAGTTCCTTGTTGATCTTCTTGTCTTGGAGCTTCTAGAGTCACAATTGTCACTCCTCTAATGGTTTACAAACACCAATAGCAAGCAAGATGATTTAGGAGAGAGGAGAGGGAATGGAATTCGACCAGAGGTTCCTTGCTTTAGGTTCTGAAAGGTTGTACACGAATTCCACATCCCAAGGGCCTATTTATACTTGTAGACTCCCTAAGGGTTTCACCCTAAACCCTAATTGGATAATCTTCACTTAAGGCTATCCAAATCCATTCCATAGATATCCTTATGGACTATTTTGAGCTATCCTAAAGCTCTTAGAAACCGTCCAAAGTCAACCCTAATGGATTTACAGTCTAAAGCTTAACTATCAAACAATTGACAGTTTATACCCTCTTATTTAATTAATCTCTTTAAGTCACCAAATTAATACCAATTAATTTATGACTTATATCAATCAAATAGCTAAATATTATTCCTTATAATATTTACTCTCTCTTAACAAATCATCCTTCAAGTTGCTATGGTGAAGGCAACCCAAAAGGACCATGCACAACCGAATATAGTTACAGCCTTAGACACTATTCCAACAGTCTCCCACTTGGATAAGTCTAGTAACCATACAAGTACAATTCGGTTTGCAATCGTAGCTCTCAAAGACGCTGTCAACTCTGATCTAATCAATCTTGTCCTTTAGATAAGGGATCGTACAGTCCTCTGTTAGATATCATGCTGACAATCCTATGGAATAGTTAGTCTAGCATTTAGATTTCTCGATCTTCGATTTATTTGACATAGAACTTAATCGAACACATCAATTCAGTTCTGACCGGGCCCGGCACATAAGTCAAATCAAATCATCGAGTGGCCAAGATATCTCTTCTACCCTCTTAGGATAAAATTTACAGATAAACTTCGACTTATATGCATTTACTTATTCATTAACCAACTATACACAACAATGCGTTTTATAACATCAAGTTACTGATGCGTTTTCGCATTATCAATGCACAATCAATTAACAAATAATAAACCATATATCTAGGTTTTAAGACCATATGATATTATCGTCTCGTGATCACCTTGTATATCGTATTCCATAAGGTGATTCCAGCAAGCGCGGGTTTATTCCAATGCTCAAAACTAGTTCGTAAGCACTCATGAACGTTGCAGCAACTCTTGCTATGTCTAACACCATTTAGACACTCTATACACCAATTCACGACAATCTTCATTCATATCTACTCCCAACATATGAACGATTGTGGACCATTTGAATAATTCGATTATTCCTAATAAACTCAATTATTCTGGAAGTCAAAACATGCAAAGTGAAACAATAGTTAAACAACTAACATGTGATAGTAACTTTACTCATAAATAAAACTTCTTTATTTAATCATCAAATGTTAATTACATTTATCCATTATACGTTTCTAATACTATCTAATCTATGCTAATATCATCCTTCAGCCCAATACTCCTAGCATGCTGTAAGTGCTTAACCCTACTCAGTCCCTTCGTAAGCGGATCTGCTGGGTTATCTTCTGATGATATCCTCTTCACTACGAGTTGTCCTTCTTCTACACGATGTCTAATGAAGTGATATTTTCTGTCGATATGTCGAGATCTACCATGATCCCTCGGTTCCTTGGTCAAGGCAACCGCACCTTCGTTATCACAGAAAATCTCCATGGGCTCCTTTATGGCCGGCACAACTCCAAGATCACCGATGAAGTTCTTCAGCCATATTGCCTCCTTCGACGCTTCGCTCGCTGCGATGTACTCTGATTCGCACGTTGAATCAGCTACGGTTTCCTGCTTGGAACTTTTCCATGTCACTGCTCGCTGCGATGTACTCTGATTCGCACGTTGAGTCATGGGAAGCACCGAGGTGGTGCTCGAGATGACCGAGAGGATCCAGCAGGTTCGGAGCAGACTTCAGACTGCTCAGAGTCGGCGGAAAAGTTACGCCGACAAGCGTCGATCTGACTTGGAGTTCCAAATCGGGGATATGGTTCTCCTGAAAGTGTCGCCTTGGAAAGGCGTCATTCAATTCAGGAAGCGGGGCAAGTTGGGCCCAAGATTCATCGGACCGTTCAGGGTTGTAGCCCGGGTGGGCAAGGTGGCGTATAGGTTGGATCTGCCAGCCGAGCTCAGTCAGATCCACAACACTTTCCATGTTTCCCAGCTGCGGAAGTGCCTAGTGGACGATTCAGCGGTAGTACCGTTGGAGGATATTCAGGTTGATGACAGCTTGAATTACATTGAGCGCCCAGTCGCAATACTCGACAGGAAGTCGAAGGATTTGAGGAACAAGAGGGTAGAACTAGTGAAGGTGCAATGACAGCACCGCAAGGGTTCGGAATGGACTTGGGAGCTGATGGACGAGATGATGGAGTATTACCCCGAGCTGTTTCAGGATCGAGCAGCAGACTTCGTGGACGAAGTCTAAAATAAGTGGGGGAGATTTGTAGCACCTGGTTCCTGGTATGTAAATCTTATTTGAGTATTTCCCATTTTAGCCTTGGACTCGACGAGTCATAGGTCCGACTCGCCGAGTAGGGATGAGACCCAAGACACGTTTAAGTTGGCGACTCGGCGAGTCCATATCCTGGACTCGGCGTGTTACCGCTGTTGGATGAAACCTTAAGTTTCAGGGGTTTGCACCCTATTTAAACCTCATATCCGCCCCTTGCCAGCCCCCATTCACCCCCAGAGCTCCCAACCCTCGTCCTAAGCTTGTTCCTTGAGAGTTTGAGGCTCTTGTGTGTATTCTTGAAGGTTTTGAGGCAAGAAGGGGAAGAAGATCAAGAGGAAGGAGAGCCATCCAAGCATCATTATGTTTTTCAGCTGTTTCATTGAGGTATATCTCATTTCCCCCTGTTTCTATGCTTAAGATTTCATTTAAGACACTCTTGAGCAATTCCCCAAGCTTGTTTGTGCATAAGGTTTCGTAATAAGTGAATTGGCCTTTAGATCTAGGCAAGATTGAGCTCCAGGAGCTCAGATCTGTTAGCTTTATGGACCCATGTGGCTTGTTCATCCTAGATCTACCCTTTTGAGGCATTTTGAACCCTAAAATCCATATTGGTGAATATCTACACGTAAAGTTGGAAACTTTACGTGTGATTCGTGTCTTAGAAGCCCAGATCTATGAATGGTATGGACTGAAATCGAACAAATCGGTGTATTTAATGGATGCATGGCGACGACTCGGCGAGTCGTTCATGTGACTCGGCGAGTCTGCTCGCGAGTCACCGAATTGGTCCCTTTATACTGTATCGAGTTTGAGCAGTGAGTCACAGGGGGTGACTCGGTGAGTTGGAAGCTGAACTCACCCATGGTAGGACTCGGCGAGTCATGGCCTGGCTCGGCGAGTCCAAGGCAATCTTCATAGATCAAGAGCAGACTCGGCGAGTTGTTCATACAACTCGGCGAGTCTAAGCATGAGTGTTCATCGGATGAAGATGAACTCGACGAGTTCTTCATACAACTCGGCGAGTAGGACGAAGAACTTCAATGTCAGTTTAGAAGAAGAACTTGTCGAGTCATAGCCTAACTCGACGAGTAGAATCAGGGACTCAGGACAATCGTCTAAATAGGGACTCGGCGAGTTGGAGAGCCTACTCGGCGAGTCGGGTCAACTGAAAGTTGACTCTGATTTTGACTTAGGGCTAGACCAGGGGTAAAATGGTCATTTTACCCAAAGGACAGTTAGCAGTGTGTGATTGAGTATGTTGTGGGAATTGCAGTCGGAGGAGTTCCGGAGCAGCAGCAGCGGTCAGTCAGTTCCCGATCAGTTCAGCAGCTACTTTGAGGTGAGTTGCCTTCCAGTAGCGGTGGGTCTAAGGCCACAATGCCGACCCACCAGTAGGAGATGTGTGATTAGATGATTGTCTTTGTGATATTCATCTAGGGTTGCTAGACTATGTGATATATGTGTTATGTGGTAGTAGTAGGGGGTGAAATAGTCCCCAGTATCCGGTCGAAAGGACCGAAGGGGAGGCCAGCACCCAGATATTCTAGGCAGTATCCGGTCGAAAGGACCGAAGGGGAGGCCAGCACCCAGATATGCTAGGCAGTATCCGGTCGAAAGGACCGAAGGGGAGGCCAGCACCCAGATATGCTAGGCAGTATCCGGTCGAGAGGACCGAAGGGGTAGGTCGGGCACCCAGATATGCCTGACAAATTTACGTATGTTATGTGATTATGTGGTATGTGGTACAGTGGGGGAACTCACTAAGCTTTGTACTTACGTTTTACAGTTTTGTTTTCCGGTACCTCTTCTTCGAAGGGGAAGGAGCTGGCGCGGTAGCGGCACATCATGCACACACTCTGGTTTCCGCATTTACGAGATTCACTGGGATTTGTACTCTGATATTTTGATGGGTTGTATGGTTTGGCTTTTAAACATCGTTTGCGTTGTGTTTTGGTTTGATCAAACAATGTTTTAATTATAAATGTTTTCTAAAGTAAGGTTTTAAAACGAAATTTTTGGACGTGAAAATTGGGACGTTACACCCCCTAACTTCAAAACACATATGGCCAAGCAAGCAAACAACAGGGCAACTATCATCCTGTACCTACCTATTGCCTTCCTTGCATCATGAACTTCTTTCTCACTCTTTGCCACCTTATACTGCTCCTGTGACAGTAGAAACTCCACTTCAGCAATCCTTCTCCTCAATTTGTTCATCTCAGATAGTTCATCTTTGGCATCCGGTTTCTGCTTCAGAGAATATAGCAGGTTTTTGTAGTACCTGCCTGCTTGTTCTTCATCTTTACATTCAAAGAAGCTACATTTCCTCAACCTAGTCTATAAAAAGCCAATAAAATTAGGGTTTGACTGATAATCACAAATCAACTACCTTTAATGTACCAACGAAATGGCTTTTATTCACATTGGTCGTCAAGAAGCAAATAAAATTAGGGTTTTATTCACAGTGATCGTCACACATCAAACCATAAAATACTAACTTATCAAAATCAAGAGAATCGGGGACCTACCATAATGTTTTGACAATTCCAGAATCTCTTCCTAGGGTTTGTTATCTTCCAACAGGTTCGTTCTTTAGATGGAATGGCACAATCACAAACCTTTACCCCTTCTTGCGACTGAACATGAGTGACTTGTAGCTGATTTCGTGACGTCAATGAGCTCGAAGACATTCTTCTTCAGGACAGAAATAGTCGGGGCGGGAGAAGTCTTTGACTTTTCAGAGAAGGGTAAGTAGAGGTTTAATGCAGGTCCGAATGAGTGTTTGAATTAATAAGCTTATATCGATAATTGGACTACTTCGACACATAAGCTTCCTACGTAAGCTTATTGGACACATTAGCGTGCCACGTAAGCATTGTAACCGGGAAACCTTCTAAAACTTGATAAAATGGTGTAATTAAAAGGACACTTACGAGTTTACTGGCCTAATGTACCAAAAAAACTTTAAGGACCAAATAAGTCAATTGATGAAAGTTCCATGTGCTACAGTGACATTATCAGCAAATAACAACAAAATATATACAATGATCTACATAGGCTCTAATTTTTCTTAGGTCCTATAAGAAAAAGTAATGTTAAATGTTGGTAAATTTAGAAATTCCAAAAATGAATGTCAAAGAATGGAATGGAATTGAAACAATGGAATGGAAGAGAAGGGGCATTGGAGACGAAGTTGCCCTATTTACCTAAGAGATCTAAGAGATGGGAGAGTCAAAAGTATGACTACGCTTTAGGTAAGAATCCACTATCTAACTCCATTAAGTTCCTATTCATTGATTCTTAATACATGATGTGATAAGATTGCATTTGAATGTTTTGAAGGATCGGTGAAAAGAAAGGAAGCTTGATAAGAGAGCAAGATGAATCTAATCACAAGAGATGGATCTCGATCTCATGGACTTGAAGATTGGATTTTGAGCTTAGATAGTTATGATAGAGTTGTTAGAATTTTTCTTTTTACATAGTTTTCAATAGATTTTGCATTGTAAGGACAAATGTTTTTCCGCTGCTTTTATAAATAAAATAAATTTTGTTTGACTTATTTATTTGTTTACTTCCTTGCAATGAAATCATTATGAAAATTGATGTTTGCATATTTCTACAACGAATGGATATGATTCTTAGTTATGTTATTTATGGAAATGTCAAGTGAAGGACTAGGAGATCGAGTACACAAAGTTGTGTGTTGATCGAGTTCACCATAAGAGTAACAAAGATATTCGTCATGATTTACTAAAGGCTTAGTAAATATGATTACACTTACAAGATTAAGTGTAATTTTGAATTGATTAAAGGGTTTTAGATCAATAGAAAAACGAATAAGAAGAATCAAGTAGGCAGAAAGATAAGAGTTTCTCCATTCTAAGAAGAAGGGAGGGTAGCTTTTATGCTTTATGATAGGTCTCAATTGATCCTCTAAGTGAGTCTTGGTACAATTGTATGTCCAAGAAGAGGAATCAAAGATTGATGAAATGGTCAAATCAAGAAGACAATCATACTTCGTTCCAATAACAAGTCTTAAAGTTAAGATTGTGACAATGAGTGAAAAGTATCAAAGGTTTATAACATTCATCAAATGTGGAAAGTTGTGATATCTTGGATAAGACAAAGACCAACTATGACCAATTTATGAAGTGTTTTGATACAAGCTACACTAACTCTTGAAAATTTGTTTGTCAAGAAATGTTTATTGACAAAAGAATCTTATATGTCAAGGAGTCAGTGGGAGTCTTAATGGTCTCGAAAAGTTTCAAGAACAAATCAAATAAACCTTATCGATCATCACTAGCACACGAGTTGAGGTGTACAACCTATCGTGAAGACATTATTTTGTTTCTGTGCCAATCCAATCGAGTTAATTATGCATGTGAGTCCTATGAGTTCTCATTTGAATGCATAAAAGGCAAGGACCTTGATCAATGGAAAGTACATTGATAGGAAAAGGTGCGCTGCTTAACTACTTGAAAGACGTGGTGGGCAGCTGTGCTACCATAATGCAAGAAATCAAGATTAAGGAAGTTCGATCCATATGAGTTTGAATTTGTCGTAAACTTTGGTTTTAACAAATTCACATGGATAGGAACACATACACCGTTTAAATCTAAGTGTCATAAGATTTCCTCCTTCATGAAAATGATTGTGAGGAAATGCTTTCACTAAGAAAGATTTTAAAAGATAGTGATTGTAAAATTGCATTCTCGAATTCAATCATGGTTACGGCATCCCTTTCCATAATTTGAATTGTGAGGTTTGGCAATTAGTCTTAATTGTTAAGACACACATATGAACTATCTAAGGCAAAAGTGTATAAGTTCAAGAAGCCTTGATAAAAGATTATCAAAGCACTAAGTATTAGAAACATGAACTTAAGAAATTCAATAAGTATTGTTTTTCTGAAAGTTAAGATGTTTATGAATACATGTCGAAGCTAGTGGGAGCATAAGTGTTATGTTTTATAATAATCATCATGATAGTGGGAGCATAAATGTTATGATTGTATGATTATTAAGGCACGTATTGCATAGTTGGCAATATTAATTATAGAAAACAAGAGTCATACTTTGCAAAGTTGTAAGAGTTGAAAGGTTGTTTTGCTATAATTAAGGGAGAAAATATTATGCTTCATTTCAAATCTAAAGGATTAGGTTGTGAAATGTTAATAAACTTAGTCAAGGGTACATAGTGTGTTCTTAAAATTTCGATTATGATTACGGCATTCCTCTTCACAATTCGAATTTTGAGAACATAGAAAATAAAACATTGTGAGTCGTGTCCCATACGCTTCGAGTATAGGATCGATTGCAAATGCTTTAATGTTTGACCATTCTAAAATTTTCCAAATGTCTAGTGCATTTAGAGGGAAAATGGACTAGAATCGGTTTTGACTAAAATAATTAAACAACTATCAAAGGACAATCCAAAGTTCGACGAGGATTGGTCGCTTGTGAGTAGTTGGAAGTATAGTATTGGAAATTATGGAAATGTTTCATATTGGATGGACAATATCAACATCATTACGAATAGATAAGATTCTATTAAGAAAAAGAGTTGTCATATGGAAAATATGGAAGCGTGTCCATATTAGGAAGTAAATATTGAAAATCTATGTCTAGATTAGAAACTTTTATGCAAAAGGATGTTCAAAGGAATGTACTTTGAGTGAGAGACATCGTATCTAAGGAATTGTCTTGCAACAATATCCGATAGAGGACTTTGTAATATCATTGGCAATAGTCTTTGTGACCTTGGTGCAGTGACATTACGAAAGGATCGTTGCATAAAGTGTTAGAATCTAGCATATTCTATAAGTAGCGAGAATTTGATATTCTTACACTTAAGAAAGCGGATTTGGAGTTGTAAAATGAGAAGGATTGGAAACGTGTTCAATTTGTCTATTTCACAAAAGTAAGAACCATAGGTAAACATTGTGTGCATGCTAGGAGCATGGGACAAGTGTTGGAATTCAAGTAAGAAGTTGATTACCCGAAACGACAGATAATGAGTAATCGATATGGTGATAAATAAAACGTGTTTTGTTTATACTCAAAGGTTTGAGGCCATATGGGATTAGTATTATTCTTGTGTTTCACTTTGCATGTTTTGACTTCCAGAATAATTGAGTTTATTAAGAATAATCGAATTATTCAAACGGGCCACAGTCGTTCATATGTTGGAAGTAGATATGAATGAAGACTGTCATGAATTGGTGTGTGGATTGTCTAAAAGAGTATTAGACATAAGCAACTGTTTGCTGCAACGTTCATGAGTGCTTATGAATATGATTTGAGCATTGGATTAAACCCACGCTCACTTGGATCACTATCTCAAGTGATTAGTGAGACGATAACATCTTATATTCTTGAAACCGAGATGTGTGAGTTGTATCTTGCTAATCGGTTGCACATTGATAATATGTAAACGCATTAGTAAATTGGTGTTATAAAACATATTGTTGTGTGTGATTTGGTTAGTGAGTGCAAGCGAGCATTGTATCAAAGTTTATCCGTTCCTTTTATCCAAGGTAGGATAAAAGCGATATCTTTGGGCCCCTCGATGGTTTAGTGATGACATACGTAAATGCTCGGCCGGGCTAGGGCTAATTTGATTTGTTCAATTAGTCTGTCGTCATAAATCGAAAATCGAGAAGTAGTACAAAGAGAATGATTTGAAATCATATCTCATACGATATCTATAATGGAGGAATATATGATCCCTTATCTAAGGACACGCGTATCTGATATGATCAAAGTTGACAGCGGCTTTGGAAAGCTACGATTGCAGATCAGGATCTGAAGTCATACGCAGAATAGTTGTTAGACTTATCCAAGTGGGAGACTGTTGGATTAGTATCTAAGTCCATAACTATTTTGGTATGTACTTGACCCGATGGTGCATGGTCCTTTTGGGTTGCCTTCACTAAAGCAACTTGATAGGATGATTTATGGAGAGTAAGGATTAAATATGATTTATTAATGTATTATGAGAATAATATATTAAAGGAGAAATCATATTGTTTAATTAATATTAGTCAATAATTAATTGGTACTTAGTTTTTGTGACTAAAAAGAGATTAATTAAACTTAAGGGACTGGAATTGTAATTATAGGATAATTGCAATTTGGGCCATGGATTGCCTTGTATTAAGGGATGGACGAATTCTAATGGGAAACCCATAAGGAAATCGTCCATGGGCTTAATAAAAGGAGTCTATGGGTTGCTTAGGGCTTAAGCATCCAAATTAGGGTTTCCTTGTTAGATAACCTTAATAGCCCAACTATATAAAGACCCCTTAAGGCTCAAAAACGTGGCTAAGCTTCTTGTAAGGGTTTCTATACGTTTTTGGCAGCCTCCATCCTTTCTCCTTTTCATCAATTTGCTTATGGTGTTTGTGAACCATTAGAGGAGTGACACTTGTGACTCTAAGCATTCCAAAGTCAATACAAGGAGATTTGGGATTGTTATTGCTACATAACAATCAAGGTAACACTATAAACTTATTCTCATGTTAATATGATTATATGTATGCTAGAATTAGGGTTTATAGTCTTGGATTCAAAGCATGTACAATAGAGAAACCTAGATCCAAGCATTAGGGATTGTATGAGCACATAGGATGTCTTATGACCAAAACCCATCAAAGTCTTCATCCATAAGAACATTGGAAGTTTTAACATCACGAAAAATCAACTGCATTATATAAAAAGTGCAATTTGTAAACGTGTCATCCAAGAAAGAGGAGAATGGATACGTCCCAAAAGATGATCTTCTAAGCTTTTATGGGACATGAGTTCATACACTAAAAGCTTTTCAATCCCTCTTTCGTCATCTTCTGCACAATATCCCACTAACTTTACAAGATTTGGATGGTTGACTGCACCCCAAAAGTTGACTTCATTAATCCACTCCTTATGCTCCTGGACAGCAAGAACATATAATTTCAAGAAAAATCTGTAAGACAACATAATAACACTATAAAAAAGTACCCTACCTAACAAATCTTGATTGCTTTACGTTTATGTCATAAATTTAATGTTTTGAAAGAGTTTCAGGTGAACATAGTGTAAGAAGGTCAGATTTAAAAAGGTTATCCAATGGTAATTTTGATTTAAAACTGGTCCAATGATGTACAAGTCTATGGTGGACAAAACAATAATTTTTTTCAAGTCTAGTCAACATTAAAGAAAAAGAAAAAAAATTTATTAGTGGAATAAAATTGTTATCAATATTTTATTCAGAAGACAAACATTTACATTCAATACAGAAAATTATCAATACCAGGGATCTGAATTACTTCTTATGATTGATGGGTAACCAATCGATCAAATCTTGCTGTAAGATGAAAACAAACCCTTTTAGATATTTGGTGACAAAATAAATTCAATTCTTAAATATGTGGTACTAATACTGAATTGAGTTGAATTGAAGTACACCTCCAAACAGTAAAAAGTTGTGTTTGATAGTTGGTATATAAAAAAAAAGATAATATAGTTCATAGTTGATACTCTCCATCTATTAATAGTCTATAAGCATCACTAAGTAGATAATTAGGAGGAAATGTATTTAATTCCCTTACATGACCAATTTCTCTAATCCAAGTGCCAATTGGAAGACGACCAACCGAATGTGTTAGAAGAGGTAAATATGGTATACGATGTTGAAAATGTTTGTGTATATCTACATTTTCAAAATTAAAATAAGATTTAGAACATAATCCTTAAATCTCGTATTGTGCATTATGGGGAAATTAGGAACAAATCAAGAGGAGTGTTAAACACAATTTTGAAAAAAAATGAACTTGAACAAAAAGATTAGAGAGAAAATGCAGAAACCTGGTTGAAGAATTCCATCGAGCAATTAGAATGCATCATCTCTCCCCAGCTACCTGAACAGTTGGCTAAACAGTTATCTCCAATGGTCTTTTGATCGCTTAGGGTTTTTGGATAATGGCTTCCAGAGCAATTTTGAGACGAAGAAAGCTTCTCTCTGATTACCTCAATGTTTTTGGTCGTTCAATTCAAGCCCTGAGCCATAGCCACTATGCCAAATACTCAGACGCAGGTCACTCAAGCTCTACAGCAGATACCCCTTTCATAGACCCGGTCACCACAAAATTCGACTCTGCAACATTTACAAGACATGAAGAAATCAGAAACGTTTCCACACTCCCATTCTTTATCCCACATAGATTCTATCCCACTATTGGATATGGAATTGGGTTACGAAAATCTTACATTGTGGCGAGTTTCGTGATACTTGTTGCCAGGGTTTTCCAATCTGACAATTTAGCCATTATTTTGAATTTTGGAATGGAACCTCGCGTTGTTTGTTTGTGTTGAACTTACATGAACATCGAAACCTAAGTATGTCCTGTTTATGTAGAATGAAATAGGAGTAGGTAAAAATGGAACATGTAGGAAACTGTTAGAACTGGAGTTTTCATACCTATCATACGTCAACTAAATGGGTTCCTTTGTTCTTCACCTTCTCTATCTGAAACTTCATAGTAATTAGGTCAAAACAAAAGTTGATGGAAATCTAAATGGAAAAGAAAAAAATAGATTCCAAATTGTACCCAAATCGAACTCTATCTTAGAAATCACATATTCATAGCATCCAAGGCTAAAAGGTAAGGAAAACCGATTTCAGAAAAGCACAAAGCCAAAATATTAGGGCTGACACATACCTTAATCAGGATGTTGGATGTAAGTGAGAGAAAGATACAGCAAATCGAGTTTTGTCTGTGTGGAATTGAAGAAGGCTTCGGATAGAAAAAAAGAGGAAGCACAAATGGTTCCCTCCGTCATTGTCTGTTTGAGAGAGAGAGAGAGAGAGACTGTGCAGTCGTTGAAACACGCATACATACACAATCGTTTGCAGAGGGAAGTATACGGTGGAGTAGGTAGTGGAGAGAAGCGAATGATAAAATAAGCACACAATTGGTTGATAATGAAGCTAAGCAAACGTGGGGGTGGGCGATTGTCGGCCTTGTCTTCACCGGTGAGACGTAGGGCCCGGATGGTTGATGATCAGTTGGGTATGGAGGAGAGTAGATTTGGGCGATCGGGGGTGGAAGGTAGACCGATTTGGCGGATGAAACCAAAAGAAAATTTTGATGCGTATGAAAGAATGAAGCATAAGATACCAATCAGATGGTGAAAAAGCAAAGGAAGCGGTGAATGGAGACGTGGCAGAAAACAAATGAAAGTAGCGGTGGGAACGATATGTGTTTGACAATGAACAATATCACTAATGCTTAAAGCGGACCACGTAGAAACCATTTCTCCAAAAGGATAAAACAAAAAAAATAAGAAAAAACAAAGAAATTGATGTTGGTCCAATCACATGAAAGTACTGTTCATCTCCTAATTGTAAATTAGTATTTTATATATATATATATATATATATATATATATATATATATATATATATATATATATATATATATATATATATATATATAAATTTTCAATGGCATTAGAAATAATAACTTTTTGATACTTCATACTTTTGACACATTAGTTTGAATTGTTGACAACTTTAATCCCTAGTCAATATGTAGGCTTATTTCATCGGCTTAGACTTAAGTTTCAAGCTAATAAAAAATGGCCCCTGTAATGTGTTGTCTTCTGCTCTAACTGTCTTTCTCCACCAATATCCTTCTCGCACCACTCTCTAACTATACGACCATGAAGTTTACGTGTTTTCTTATACCAATTTCGGTTCTTTCGAAGACATATGCCCTTTTATTCTCCTCCGTCTTCATGCTTCCTTCTCTGATCCGTTCTTCCCATTAGATTTATCCCAAAATTTGTTTGAAAATTTCACTCGTTGCCAGTGCTCGAAAAAACCTCTACCTCGCTAGAAAGCCTCATTGGCGGTGCCGCCACCAATTGAGGATGATTTTCCTTCCAATCAAATGCTTACAAAGAGCCGTCACGTCCGCCTTCATTATACACATCTCGAATTCTGTTTACATCGGCCACTGAAGATCAAAAGGTTTCAATTGGAATATTGGATGGAGAGGAACAACGGTGGGAGGCTAAGTGAAAGTCTCTATTGGATGACATTATGCCTTTAAAACTCCAAATTGATCCAATCCATTCACTGGTTTTTTACCCTAATTTTTTAAATTTGATTATAGAGACCGAATTGTTTTTCCATTCTATTCAGCGTTGGTTCTTTTTTTCGATTTCTTCAGGTTTCAAGTTGAAAAACATGTAATAGTGAAGCATAACTGCACAAGCTTCATCTGTCCAATTGTATAGAAAATATGACGCATCCACCTACCTTTTGCTACCTAGGGTTTGGTATTTCCTCTGCATATTTCATTAATTTTGGAAATAAACCCCATCGATCGACAATGAAGAACTTTAGAAAGCAATTCTAGTTGTCATTCAGGTAAATTTAAACTTGCTCTTTGGATCCACTTTGCTTCACTCTAAACGTCTCGTTCCCGAGTTTAACAAAACAAAAGAAGAGAAGAGAAAAGAAAGACATGAGAGAAAAGAAGAGAAAGGAAAGGAAAACAAAATTTTCTTTTGTGTTCCCGAGTTGGAGAGAAGTGGAAGGAAAATGAATCATTTTGTTCTTTCTTTCCAAATCCTCCCAAATCGGAAGGAAAATTAGGAGGGAAAGTGATCCTCCCATTTCCCTCCACTTCCTTCCACTTCCCTCTTTTCATGAAACTCGAGAACACCAATTTCTTTTATTGTCTTCTCATTTCCACTCATTTCATTTCCTTTCTCTCGTTAAATTGAACTCGGGAACGGGGTGTAAGAGCATTTTTTTGAACAGCGGGTTAGTGGTTGGCAGATAATATCACGAAAGCAGTTAGTATCACAAAACAACATTTGGATTAGGCAAAGCCTCTACCAAGTGGGTTAGTCCCACTTGGCTCACACTAAGAGAACTTTTTTTTTTTTTTTTTTTTTTGCAGTTAATGAAGAAGATGAGGTTTCAATAGGAACAATAATTTGAGTTTTGTTAGAAATATGGATTTAAGGGCACTTGGAAATCTAAGAATCGTGATTATCACTATCAAATCGAAGTATTTGGGTGGTACTCCCAAATCCCTAATTGGATAGGACTCAGAAAATTTAGAGAGAAAGAAAGAAAGAGAATGAGAGTGTATAATTTTGTGAGTGCCAGAAAAAGAGACCAAAACTAACTTTTAGATCATTGTCTAAAAAGTGTCACATGACAGTTTCAAACTATCACAAAACCACCAAAACGGTCATAAAAACGGATATTTTGAATAAAAGTCAAAATTGGTCAATTCTCTAAAATTTAGGATTTTTAATAGATTTTCCCAGCCATGGGCTCTGGCCATTGGACCCCGCTCCCAGGGGCGCTGCCCCCAGACCCCCGTTCGTTCAGGGGCTTTCGCCCCTAAATGACATTGTACTTTGATACTCGATCAAATTTAAACAAGTGTGTACTCCACACCTTCCTTACTTGTTTAATATTTATCGATATCACTTTTGGTCAACAACGTAATCCTATTACACTTAAATAACATTGATAATAACAAATCACCAACAAGTTTTGGATGCACGACCAAACAATCCATCACCGGCAAACCTCTTTTGTTAACCTCCACTACCAAATCTTGTCCTCCATCATATGTGTTCGCAACATGTTATCTTTCACAAATATTTCATTTCTATAATTAACATTAGAAAGATTCAGTTTTTAATGTGTCAAAGAAAACATAAAGAACAAAATCTCCAATTAGAAAAAAAAAGTAACTGAAATTCAGTTAGTCTTCTGATGATCCCAAAGATAGTAAAAACATTGAGTTCATAGATCAAAATGGTTGATCTTTTGAGTGTTACTTAATATCTTGGTTGATTATTTCTCATTTCTTAAAAATATTAATCAATTATGCTTAACAAAATTTCAGGATATATGATGATGATGCGAAAGCAGATAAACGACATAGACAAGTAGAGAAAATGTTGTTTTCTCCAAGGAGAAAGGTTTCATATATTCTTCAAAACTGAATATATATATTCAAAAAAACATTGAAATGTATAATTAATTATGTATACTTTTCCTTTAATATGATGATATGACAGGGAGAGCCTGATTGAATGACATTTATAAATGATCAGGACATACCACAACAATAAAGAAGGGTAATGGATAATTCTCAACGCCTACTACCCGTCAATGACACCTGAGAAGAAAGACAAATGTCATTATCGAAATGTTACATAGGTCTAATCCATTAGTGAGATACTATTTTAGAACAAAAATGTAAGTTTTTATGCATTTTTCTAATTTCTCTATGAGTGAGTGTGTGTGTGTGTGTTTTTAAAGCTAGACGTGCTATTAAGTTAATGGGGTGCAAGGTGAATGAGTTGGTGGCGGTTTAATCTGCTAATGATATAGGCAAACAATTAACTTTGCAACATGTATGCCAGTAATTGTGTAAAAGACGTAAATACCTTTCGTCTCATTATCGAGTATTGATTATTTGTTTTTAGGCAATTAATAAAAAAGATGCATTGGCAAAATTTGCTTATTAGAGCTTGTGCAATTCGGTTGTGGGAAAAATTGATAGATCCTTGAAGGGGACAAAGACAAAAAAAACATAATCCACACACAATAAGCATTCTTGACAGATATAAATTTTTGTCATTTCAAGTAATTTATTGTATAATTCCAGAACCCATGATTATCTTAATACGACGGGTTTGTTGTTTTAATTTCGTAACAGTTTTTCCCAGTTGTGTATAAGTTATGCTGATGAGAGGGTGCAGCAGCACTTCATTCACCAACAAGTGGCATATAACTATATATAAAATATTTTAATTATTATAGTTCATAGCGTATAGATATTAATTATATCATTATTAGGAGTACAAACCAGAAGAAATTCACTGGAAAAAGGTAGAGTTCGAAGACAAGCATGAGTGTTTGGATCTTTTTGAGAAGGCATCAATTTTGAGCTCTTTTTCTTTATTTTATATTTTTATGTCGTTTATTTATTTTAAATCCTTTGCTTGTTACAAAATCCTTTGGAACTAAATGATTAATATCAATGCTTCACGAGGGTTTAAATTCTTCCAAAGTCATTGATGTAACATTTAGTAATAAAATTAAACATTGTCGGAGTTCTAATTCATGCTTTAGTGTTGAAAAAGGAGCTACCAAAGTTCATCATTATGCTGGAGAGATATTATTATTATTAGTTATTACTATAACAATGAGTATATTTTTATATATAATTTCATATGTTTTCTCTCAGGTGCAGATTCAATATGATGTCATTCTTAGAACAAATTAGTGCTACTTTACAGTCTGATATAATCCAAATCCTCTCAGCATCCTGTAAAAATGTCCTTAATCGTTTTGTCTCAGGGTGAACTTCAAGGTAATAGTTATTTAAAAATGATACAAATTTGAGGCACTAGTTAACAAAATTTATGGATGATGGATCGCAAGAACAAGGGAAATCTTCAAAAAAGTCCCAAACTTTTGGGAAAAGTTACACTTTTGTCCCAACATTTTTTTTTGAACAAAAAAACCCAGGAAACCGGGTAAATTGAACATTTCGGCCCTATTTTACCGGTGACCTTCATTTAGCCGGTTAAATTGGCTTATGTGGCAAGGACTTGTATACGTGGGTTTAATCGTGTCTTTAATCGATCTCATTTACACACATACATACACAGTACAACTTACCTCTCTCGTTTCACTTTCTACCTCCCCTCATTAAACTAGGGTTTTTTACCCCCGTGCAGTTGAAATCATGGATGACATCCATGATTTTGATACAATAGATGTGGAGCTGGATGCGTACTTCAAAAAGAAACAAGCTTCCCGATGCAAAGACGAATTTCTCAATATTCTATGTGAAGAAGACGATTACGAGGCAGTAGATGATGCTCAAACTGAAAATGATGCTCAAACTGGAAACGATACTCAAACTGGAATCACTAAAGAAGAATCAGATGAAGATTATCTGGAAGGTAGTAACGAGGAAGGTAGTGATGAGGAATTTGAGTATTCCACCCACAATCCAAAGGTGAAATGGAACAAAATGAGACCAATGCTTGGTGAAAGGTATGAATCCCCACATGAACTGAAACTGTGTTTGACGAACTATGCTGTTAGTAAGGGTTTTCAAATCCGTTTCAAAAAATGCGATAGTGTTAGACTAGTGGCAATATGTGGAAGTGATCCAGAGAAGTGTCCATTTGTGGTTAGGGCTTCTTGGATGACTACTGAAAGGTCTTTCCAAGTCAAAAAGATGATAGACATTCATAAATGTGTTAGGAATTTTAACAATTCAAGGCTTATGGATCCTACCTGGTTAGCTAGGAAATTTGTGAAGGAGTTGATTAGGAAACCTAATTTAAAATGCAAAGAGATGCAGGTAATTATACAAAGTAAATTTCATTGCAAAATTTCATGGTCAAAGTGTTATAGATCAAGGATGAGGGCTCTGTCATTAATTCATGGAAATTTGAATGACCACTACGCAAGAGTTTGGGATTATGGGCATGAGCTACTGAGGTCCAATCCAGACAGCACAGTTAGGATTACAGTTAATGTAAACCCTGATAATACCACAACATTTCATAGATTCTACATTTGCTTTAAAGCAATAAGAGAGGGGTGGAAAAGGGCATGTCGTAGGGTAATAGGATTGGATGGTTCTTTTTTGAAGGGACAGTGTAAGGGTGAATTGTTAACTGCAATAGGTAGGGATGCCAATAATCAGGTGTATCCTATAGCTTGGGCAGTTGTTGATGTAGAGAACAAGAACAACTGGAAATGGTTCCTGGATTTGGTTAATGATGATCTTGGATTGCAGGGTGGAAAGGGTGTGTGTGTAATCAGTGACCAACACAAGGTAAAGTAACTATCTCTTTATTTTTCATTATTTACAATAATGTATGGTGTTGCTAATTAACTTTTTTTTTCATGTTATAGGGTCTTGTTGAAGCTAGTAAGGATATTCTACCATATGTTGAGCACAGGCAATGTGCAAGGCATATCTATGCCAATTTCAGAAAAGTTTATAGTGGAGTGCAGTTCAGAAACATGTTTTGGGCAGCTGCAAAATCTACCACAGAAGGAGATTTCAAGTTTAATATGGAAAGAATTAGGGCAATAAGTTCTGCTGCTTATGATCATCTCATGGCAAGGGAACCAACTTCATGGTGCAGAGCTTATTTCTCTACTGGCTTGGCTTGTGAGGCTGTAGAGAATGGGATTGCTGAGTGTTTCAATGCAATCATTGTAGACGCAAGAAAGAAACCTTTGCTGACTATGCTTGAAGAGATTAGGCTTTACATGATGGAAAGGGCTTTCCATCTGAAACAAGAAGCTGAAAACTGGGTTGGTGAAGTTTGTCCTTCCGCGGTAACAAAGATGGAAGAATTTGGAGAAGACATTAAGTAAGTATTCTCAATTGTTTTGTTTTTACATGTTCTATCTTATGTGTTTGCATCTTATGTTCTATCTTATATGTTTGCAGAAGTTGGCATGCAGTTCCAAGTGGAGTGAATGAATATGAAGTAAGGAATGGGTTTCAGAACTATGGAGTTAACTTGAAGGAAAAAATATGTGCTTGTAGATTATGGGAACTTTCAGGAATACCTTGTGTGCATGCACAAGTGGCAATATTGTACACCAATCAAGATCCAGTTAACTTTATAAGTAGTTGGTTCAGCAAGAATAATTACAAGGCAACTTATGATCAGAATATACACCCAGTTAATGGAAGTATCTTATGGGAAGAAACAAGCTACACTAAGCCCCTTCCACCCATTGAAAGGAGGATGCCAGGAAGGCCTAGTGTTAAAAGAAGAAGACATGTTTCAGAAAATCAAGACAAGTACCCTCAAGTGTCAAGCAAGGGTAGAACTGTCCAGTGTAAAAATTGTCTACAAAGGGGACACAATAAAACATCATGCAAGAATCCTACAGTGGTTCCAGAACCTCAACCAAAGAAAAAAATGGGCAGGCCTAGGTTGGAACCTGATTTGGTTAATTGGTCAGGAACTAAAACAGGATCTAGAGGTGGTGGAAGGGCTGGTGGAAGGGTTGGTGGAGGAAGGAGTAGAGGTGGTGGTAGGGGCTCTAGTGGAAGAGGCAATAGAGGTGGTGCCATTCCAAATGTTGAGAGTGAAAATGATGCAAGTCCAGATTTACAAGAAATTAGCTTAACAATTGACAACCTAAGGAAATCTTTATACACTACAGAAGAGATCATGGACTGTCTTGGACTCACTGAAGCAGAAGTACAACAAATTGAAGATGTGGATGTTGCTATGTCACAAGTATGCTTTCTTTCTCATTATTCATTTTGTGATGTTAAATCTTGCTAATTGGTCTTTTTGTTATGCTTGTTACAGGATGTTGGAATTGCTAGACAAATAACAGTTGAAGAACTCCCTACAAATCATGTACTTGGAGATGAGGAAAGGATGAATGGGGAGGATGGCATAGATGAGCCAGGGATGGGTGAGGTAATGACGAATGAGGAAAGGATGGATGGAGAGAGAGAAATACCTAGCACAAAACAATTGAATCAAGTCAGAAAGAGGACTACAAAGAGGAGCAAAGTGAATCAAGTCAGGAGGAGGAAGCCTTCGGAAAGGATAACAAAGATCCAGTTGCAAAAGGTGGTAGCTGTCAAGAATGGAAAGGGGATGAGTTCATCCAACCCCCTTGGTCTAGATTAGGGTGTTTCTGATCCCTACTTTTGTTAAGAACATGTATAAAACTTTTGGGTTTGGGAAAATGTTGATAGCCCCTTTTGTTGATAGCCCCTTTTGTTTACATCCATATAAACTATAGGCTTTGGGCCCCTTGATCATGTTTTTGGGCATTTACACAACTTGCCATACAACTTGTTTGGCTTTGGTTAATATTACTACATGTTCTATGATTAACAATGTTTATGTTCCCTTTGGTTATATTGATTCCTTGTTTTATAGATTCCAGTCATGCATACATTACTTGTGCTTACAATGTTTGCTTATATGGATACTAGTTATGCATGATTCCGGTCATGCATGATTCCGGTCATGCTTGATTCCGGTCATGCATGATTCCGGTCATGCTTGATTCCGGTCATGCTTGATTCCGGTCCTCTTATGTTAAACTTGTTCTGGCTTTGGTTAATATTACTACATGTTCTATTTTATTTTCCCCTTCTTTTAATTGCCTCCATAATCCTCTTATGTTAAAATTGATGTAAGGGTAAAATTGTCATTTCAGACACTAAACCTTCAAAATCTTCCCATGAATGTGGCCATCCATTCTTGAAAGCCATACCTGTCAAGGTTGAAAGCCATATCTAGTTATGCATGATTCCGGTCATGCATGATTGACTCCATTATGTATTGATTCGTTTTTGTATGAAGTCCATTATTAACTTATTACAGTCATACTTTGATTCCATTCATTGATTACAATCAATACATTTAAAGTTCATACATAAACTAGATACTTCATTCATAATCATATGAGTAACAAGATACTACATTCATAGTAAACTAACAACCCTTAGTCATAACCAAAACAAACACAACCAAAATACATTAAAACAACTTTCTATCCTACCAATCCATCAACATAACCAACAAAAACACAAAAAAAACCACAGAGACATAAAGCAATGATTTCCATCTTCCTCCTTCCACTGCTTGTTGTGCAATTGGTTGTTGTGCCATTGGTTGTTCCACAACGTCTCCAAAAAAGTTCCCAGCTGGTTGTTCTTGCCCAAACTCCCCAAATATTCGATGGTTCTCCAAATCGACATTGTTGTGTAATACTAATAACAGATCTGCATACCACTGGCTTGGTAGAGGAGGATCCACCCAACGAAAGTACTTGCAATCTTTGAGTCCATTCTGGTAATTTGGGCATCCTATAAACCTTCTTCCTGGGTTTAATGGAGTCCATGAAGTCCATCTTCCTACAGGATCACCACAGTAGCACCTCTTTCTGAGACGATTCATTGAAGATGAAGAAGACGAAGAAGACATTTGTCTTGGTCCTCTACTGCTCCTGCTTCAATCGTTGTCTGCTAGGGAACGAATGAAGTTTTCCACTATATTTAGAGTTTAATACAAGGTCATTAAATGAACCACCTCAGCAAGTCCTTGCCACATAAGCCAATTTAACCGGCTAAATGAAGGTCACCGGTAAAATAGGGCCGAAATGTTCAATTTACCCGGTTTCCTGGGTTTTTTTGTTCAAAAAAAAAATGTTGGGACAAAAGTGTAACTTTTCCCAAAAGTTTGGGACTTTTTTGAATATTTCCCCAAGAACAATTATTTAAACTAATTTAACAATTGGAAAATTCAATGGCACGCTCTATTTAATTCATTACACCAAATACCAAGCAACTTCTTGAAATGTATCAAAAGGATATTGTATTACAACTTAGATGCATTAGAGTTATGGAGATTGTTCAAAATTTAAATCCATAAATCTATAAAGTAATTTTAATTAGAATCTAAAAAAGTTGAATATGAAGAAATCATGTCAAATTTCCAACAAAACATTCGCCTTGGGTGAAGCATGAGGTTCCTTTTAGTTACTATTGTAAATGGATAATTCTATAATGATTAAATTGACATCCCTAAACACATCATTAACATCCTTATCAAAAATCAACTTATAATTAACTATACACCTTAAACGCCCAATTAACCAAGGTAATCAACCTATAGTTAACTATACCCCTTAAACACCTCATTAACCAAGGTTGTCAAAATCGAGATTTTACTTAAAATTATTTTAGGTTTTACAAAATCGTGATCGTAAGATCGGATCGGAATCGTAAGATACTACCAAAATGAACTCATATTCAAATATGTTTGCAAGATAGTGTAATCAACTTTAACTTCTTAAGCATTATCTATAATTTTTGTTGCTACAAACCGTAAACATTACGATTGAAAACATCTTAATTAGAAGTGAAATCATTTTGATCATGTATAAGTAAGACATAAGATTACATAGTGATTATTATGGGTGTATTTTGTCTAACTCGAGATGAATTAATAAAATTGATATTCTATAAAAGATTTTTTGCAACTTATGACGTTTGATTTCAAGTATGTTAATACAAAGTTTTGATACTCGGCTATATAATAAAACTAAGGAGGTGATAGATCGTTTTGCACTTGTAAGATCTTAAAATCGTAAAATCAAAATCAAGATTTTAACAATTTTGCCATTAACATCTTTATCAAAAATCAATTATAGTTACGTGTACAATCACATCCTACATGTGCATCCGTCTAATCATTCATCTACACCAACTTTTTTAACACATTCCGAGACTCGTAGAATGTTTGATTGGTTGTACACATTATTTTATGGTTTATTTTTTAGCCTCAATATTATGTCGACGAAGAATTAATATTAAAAAACAATGTTTTTAAATAAGTACTAATTACCAAGTTTTTGTTTATTTTTGCTATTTTCGTTCGTACATCCATTTCTATTTACGAATTGGATAGTTAATGGTTTAAATTAACGTCGAAAACATACCAAATTCACCGACTTTTAAAAATTAATCTCGATATTAATTTTTGTAGTCAGTTAACTAAACTTCAATGTTGATCCCCTTCTCATTAATTACAACAAAAAACACAAATACAATGAGCTAGTGGGCCGAGAATACATCCAAATACAGTTGTGAGTAACAAATCAAATCAAATCATTATATTATATAGAACCTGGGATTTGAATAATATCCATACTCGAATTCCCGATCCGATTATCCGAAGATCACGATTAGACGGATCATGGATACTTGGTTTGAGCAACTAAAATCTCCATAAAAACTCGGTCCAAAGATCTTAATTTTGGCTAGCTATAAACTGAAATGAAGTATTTCAGAAAGGATTCATCACGCCAAATTGAAGATAAATATTTCCAAGAGGACTGTAAGTAACATGGACTGGGTGTCGACGAGCAAAATCAAAGATGAAAGAAATCGAAGTGATGAAGATGAAGAAGAAGGTAGTGATTGGTGCCATTGTTGTTGAGAGTGTGTTAGAAATTGGAATCGATTATTTTGGGTTTAAATTTGATTCGAATTGCTTTGCTTTATCATAAACAAATGGGGCCATGGGGGAATTGGAAACGATTTAATTGGGTGTTCGCATGTTGTAATGCCGACATGAATACTGTCACTTTTATTAATAACTAAGTAGATGTTGGCACAATTCATCCTTCTTCTAATTTTAATAGACATATTGAGTTTCTTAAAGGATTTTCTTTGTAATTTTAGTATACTTTACTTTTTACCAACAAAAAACAACCAAGTTTTTATGGTTGAATCATCCACACCTAGATCATTTTAGATTGTTTTTCAAGACCCTTTTCAAATCAAAAAGAATGTCAATGGGGGAAAACGGGACGGGGAGTGCATCTCCTGCCCCCGCCCCCGAAATTTCCCCGTCCTCCCGCCCCCGGAATGTTCAATGTTTCTACCCCCACCCGCGCCCCCGAATCCCCTTTGTTACCCCCGCTCCCGCCCCCGATTGATCTTGGATTTTTTTTTTGAGCTAAAAGAATCTGTTATTTAGACTAAACTAAGTTATTTTTTAGGTAACAAATAATTATTTATAGTAAAATTTTATATGTTAAAAATAAAAAAGTTATGACATTTTAAAAAATTATACTAACAGTTTAAAAACATGTTTTTTGATGAATTTTAGAAGTTCAAAATAATGTTATAGTTTATTATATTTATATAATTAATATATGTAAATATATATGTAATTTATTAACAGGGTCCCCATGGGGATTTCGGGACGGGATTACCTACCCCCGCCCCCGCCCCCTAAATTAAAACAGGGGTTAACCTTGTCCCCGCCTCTGATATTTTTTTAAAAAATCCCCCAAACGGGATGGCGCCCTCACGGGAACGGGGTCCCACGGGACTTTTTGACATCCTTACTTTGGATATTTTTTCTACATACCTAGTGAGAACATGATCTTTGTAGCACGAAGAGGATTCTTTCATGACATAGAGCTCATATGCAAAGAGGAAAGTGGGAGCACCATTGACCTTGAAGAGATTCAAGAGTCAACCAATGAAGGAACCTCTAAACATGTTAGGGTTCAACCTGAGGAAGAGATTCTAGTTGAACTAGTTGACAATTCATTACCTTTTCATCACTCTAGTAGAGTTAGCACGCCACCCGAGTTCTATTGTTTCCATATAACTACAAATGATGATACGTTTATCAGTGATAGTACTATGGTAAATTTGGATGAACCAGCTAACTTCAAGGAAGCAATGGCAGGCCTGAGGCATCCAAATAGAAAGAAATGGACAGCAAGATCAATTCCATGAATGAGAACCAAGTTTAGAATTTGGTTGATCAACAACCTGGTTAGAAGACAGTTGGTTGCAAACGGATCTTCAAGAAGAAGACTGACATGGATGGTAATGTGCACACATTCAAAGCACGATTGGTTGCAAATGGATTTACTTAAACCCCATGGATTGACTATAATGAAACCTTCTCACCAATGGCTAAGGTAAAAACTATTAGGATAATGCTAGCCATAACTGCCTTTCATGACTATGAAATTTCGCAGATGGATGTTAAAACCGCTTTCCTTAATAAGAAGTTGGCTGAGGATGTTTACATGATTCAGCTAGAGGGTTTTGTTGATGCAAAGTTTCCTAATAGAGTGTGTAAGATTGAGAAATCAATCTATGGATTGAAACAAGCATCTCGCAGATGGAATCTTTGCTTCGACGAGAAAGTCAAGGATTTTGGTTTCTCTAGAAGTAAAGACGAGTCCTGTGTATATGTCAAAGCTACTGGAGTATAATAACCTTCCTAGTATTGTATGATAATGACATACTTCTTATAGGAAACGACATTCCAACTTTACAGGAGGTTAAATTTTGGCTTGGAAAGTGTTTTGCTATGAAGGACCTAGGTGAGGCTGCCTATATTCTACGGATAGGAGTAAAAGACTAATTGGACTTAGTCAAATTACATACTTGGAAAAGGTGCTAAAAGGTTTTAGTGAGGAAAATTCGAAGAAATGAGAACTGCCAATTCAGAGTAATACCAAACTTAGTAAGACTCTAAAACCGAGTACCGTTGTAGAGATAGTAGAAATGAGTCGGATTCCATACGCTTCCACCGTTGGATCAATCATGTATATTATGAAATGTACTCTCCCTGACGTGTCTTTTTCTTTGAGCATAGCAATTTGTTATCAGGGAAATCCAAGTAAGGACCATTAGATAGAAGTTAAGAATATTCTTAAGTATCTGCTAAGGACTAAGGACTGGGTCCTAGTATTTGGTGTCAGTGATACATTGAGAGCAACTGGGTATAGTAATGCCAGCTTTCAAACAGATAGATACAAGTTTCGTTCTCAATCTGGTTGGGTGTTTACTTTAAATAGAGGAGCACGTACTTGGAAAAGTTCCAAGTAAGAAACAATGGTTGATTCTACATGTGAATCAGAGTACATACCGACAAGTGAAGCATTGAAGGAATCAATTTCGTTGAAGAGCATCATCGAAGATCTTGGCGTTATTCCAACCATTAAGGATTCGATGGAACTTTTTTATGATAATGAAGGAGTGGTTTCCTTGACAAAGGAACCAAAAGATCATGGAAGATCAAGACATATCGACAAAAAGTACCATTTCATCAGACATAGAGTAAAAGAAGGTCACCTCATTGTGAACAAAATATCATCTGAAGATAACCCTAAAAATCCACTCACAAAGGGTCTGAGTACTGATAAACACATTTAGCATGCTAGGAGCATAGTTCTGAGAGATGATATTAGCTTTAGTAGTTAGTTAAATTTTTGTTTGAAACTTAAAACAAATTAAATGTAATTGATTTTGGTGATTAAATAATAGATAATTATTTATAATTTTGTTTACTGCCTTGTCAATTATTTATTTATGTGTTTCTATTTTGCATGTTTTACTTCCCGAACAATTCAATTATTCAAATTTCATAGTCGGTCATACTTTTGGAATTGATTAGTGAATTAATATTGTCATGAACTAGATTGTAGATTGTCTAAGGGTGTTAGACATAACAATAGTGTTGTTGTAATATTCATGAGTACTTCGAAATGGAGATTTATGTATCGGACAAAAACCCACGCTCATAGAATTACTTCATGGAATTTATCACGAGTAATTCAGAGACAATAATATCTGATAATCTTAAAACGGAGATATACGAGTTGTAGTTTACAAGTTGGTTGTGCACTGATAATACGTTAACACACCACTAAATTGATGTTATAAAACATATTGTCATGCATGATTTGATGAGTAAATGGTGCAAGCATATAAGTCAAAGTTTATTTGTTCCTTTTTCCCTAACTAGTAAAGCGATATTTTTAGGCCCCTCGGTGATTTGGTGTTGACTTATAGTGTTGGGCCCAAACAAGACTAAATTGATGTGTTCAATTAGAAGTTTTATGTCATTACAATTCAGAAATTGGGAAACAAATTCTTGGACAATGTGATTGATTCTATTCCATGTCTCGTGTTCAAATGGTATCTTGCATAACGAAGGATTATATGATCACTTATCTTAGGACATGTAACAGACTAGGCCAGAGTTTAACAACGGCTTTTGGAAGCAACAATTTGCTAATTGATTCAGAAGTTATATTGGCAATTATAGTTATAG
The DNA here is from genome assembly GCF_052625555.1 of Lactuca saligna. NCBI lineage: Eukaryota > Viridiplantae > Streptophyta > Magnoliopsida > Asterales > Asteraceae > Lactuca > Lactuca saligna. Next base: position 171,681,813 of record NC_136418.1, on the reverse strand, counting down.
ACTTATCAAAGTGGAAGACTGTTGGATTAGGTGTCTAATCCCATAACTAAAATTTGTATATACTTGAATTGATAGTAGCACAATCCTTTGGGGTTTCCCTCAAACCTAGCAATTGGACAAGATGATTTTTGGAGAGAGTGTGTATGTGAGAAAGAGAGAGAGAGAGAGAGAGAGAGAGAGAGAGATTAATTTATTATGTGAATAATAAATTAAATAAATGTTTTATTAACGTGTTATGAAAGTAATATATTAATTAGAAATCATATTTATTAATTTATAATTAATCAGACTTTAATTGAAATTAATTTTGGGATTAATTAAAGGTACAGGGACTGTTTGACTTTTTATTGATAGTTGAGAAAGGAAGGCTCTAGAATCTCATAGAATGAGGTGGACGAAAAATCTCTAGGGCAAGCCTAGAAGATTTCGTCCAAGGCCCTTAGATAAGGGTTGTAACATCCCGACTCCTATGTATAAAGTTTAAAGTTTATAGTCATGTTCTTAGACCCACTCGACGAGTTGGATGCCCCAACTCGTCGTGTAGAAACGATTTACACTACATGCATTTAAGGGGTCGACTCGACAAGTTGGAGGACCCCAACTCGACGAGTAGGAGCTAGACAATGACTACTAATTTCCAAGGTTTTTTTAACATGTTTAAAGGGCCATTAACCTCCATCATCCTCCCTTACCGTCCCTCTTGATCTCAGAAAACCCTAATCTCGCATATCTCCATTTTTGTGTGTAAAGAACCATGGAAAGCGGTTTTTATGAAGAAGGCTTGAAGTCTAAGGAGCGTGGAGCAAAGAGAAGTTTGTGGATCTGACTCTACTTCATATTGGCATCATTTTGAAGGTAACAAGTCATTACTTGACTTATCTTTGGCTATATCTCTTTATAAAAATGCTTAGGGCCATTTTCAAGTTGGTTGAGGGTGATTTCGGGTATTGGGCATGATATGAAGTTGCAACTTCAGATCTAGACTCATCTAAGTCCTTATAGCCACAAAGTTATCAGAATTAGCAAGCTTGGGCCCTTCTTTTTGGGTTAAACCTTTCCCTTAACTTGGTTTTGGCATCTAGGACCATGCATGTACGTAAAATTTGCAACTTTACATGGAAACCATGCCGTAAGAGGTTAGATCTTCATTTTAGAGCTCTGGGATAGCTTAAAAACGTCAAAATAAGATATGGAGTGAAGCGAATCAACGATTTGCATGGTCAACTCGACGAGTCGAATGAAGATTGGCTGTTGTGGGTTTTTGCATGGACTTGACGAGTCAGTGAGACGACTCGACAAGTCAGTTAGGGTTTTCCAGACATTTAGACACACATGGACTCGAGGAGTTGTCTGGAAACTCAGCGAGTCAACTAGGGTTTTCATGATTTCTCGAGTTCTGGAAGGACTCGGCGAGTCAGTGAGCTGCACTTGACGAGTTGGGTCAACATGGACTATTGAACTTGATTATTGACTTTGATTTTGACTTTGACCAAGGATTGACAAGTTTGACTTCTGGGGGTATTTTGGTAATTTAGGAATTTATGGAAGTGGATCATTGGTGGATGTAGGTGTTGGAGTTGGAGCTATATTTGAAGGAGTTTGACATTATCATTCCGAGCTACTTGTGAGGTTAGTTGTCCTCAGTATACTAACAGGGTTGAAGGCACCAATGCCGGCCCTTTTCGGATTTATATCCGGGTTTATTGCATTATATGCTTATTGATTTACATATTGGTAGTTAGGATGGTGATATACTTAGTGACTTGGTTAGGTCGGTATCCTGGTATATAGGATAATGCTATGTTAGTGACTGGTTAGGTCGGTATCCTAGTTATTGGATGTTGCTATGATTAGTGATCTATTAGATCAGTTTCACTGTTATATACATGCTAGCGTATGATATTTATGTGCACATGATTGTTTGATTGGGGTTAGGTTGAGGCGGACCTCTTTGTGCTGAAGGCCCTGTGAGGCGGTCCAGATGTGTCGAAGGGTCAAAGAGCGGTCCAGATAGACTAAAGGCCTGCGAGGCGGTCCAGTCAGACTGATGGCTCATTATGCATGGTGTTTTTTTATATTATATGATTATGATTGTATGATGTTGGTATTTTGTGGAAACTCACTAAGCTTCGGGAAGGCAAAGCGTGATCGTGTGTACCTCCTTATGTTTTTATGATTTGATTCTGGGATACTCTGACATTAAACCATTTTGAAAGTATGTTTGTAATAATTATCGATTTTTGAATGATCAAAAAAGTTTTTTAATTGGCCTGAATTTTATGGATGTTACAAGGGGATTAGGATACTTGGTTACCAAGAAAGGGAATCTAGGGCTTATCCCTTAAACCCTAGCTTTGGCACCAAGTTTCCTCAACTATATAATAAACCCTTTGGTCCCATATTTCACACACACTTCCCAATCCAAAGGGTTTAAGGGACCAACATAGAAGATTCTAGTTGTCTGCTCAACATATATAATAAACCCTTTGGTCCCATATTTCACTCCTCTCTTTTCTCTTATATTATCCTCTTGCTAGCTTGGGTGTGATTCCATTAGAGGCACGACATTTGTGGTGTTTGCTTCCAAGAGACCAACATACAAGATTCTAGTTGTTTGCTATATCAACCAAAAGGTATGTAATCTTAAAACCCTCTTCTCTAAATTTAAAAATTATCCTAGTATTTCTAGGGTTCTTTTTGATGTTCTTAGTTATAAGTTCATTAGAGAAAACATAGATCCTATTTAGGTTACATGCAAAATTAAAGGTTTTATTTTTGTTTTTTTTTACCTAAATCTCATTAGAACTCACTAAACTTTGGCTTAATGTTGTGGATTTAAATGATTTTAAATAATTCAAATGATCAGGGTAAGGCGAAGGGGTGATCGTACATATCCTCCTGTTGAATTATGTTTTGAGAGATGATTTTGATACTTTGATTTTTATGGTTTTGTTTCGAAAACAATGTTCGATCATTTATGGATTTTATCAAAATGTCTTTTGAAAATGAGTTTTTTTATCATGGTTTTGGGGACGTTACAACGAGTCTTCACCTTCAACACTTGCGCCACTTCAAGAGCTTCGGGCGCCAAACCTCGGTGCTTGACATTAGAATTGTCAAGTCATTAATGAGTTTTTCTCACTGTTGTTGAGTTGTTTTTCTCCTCGAAGTTTTTCCAAGTACTCACATTTCAAAACATTTTTTTTCTTATTGCAGTATTATGTGTTGTTGGAATTTCGCTTCAATTTCCACCATATTCTTCACTTTCCTATCACTTTCCTCCACATGTTTTGTCGCGCGCTTAGCCTTATGACATCTTATCGGTCGCCGAGGAGGGGAGATCTCTTCAATGTCATCCGAAATTTAATCCGTGTTGATGTTAAGGTTGTTAGGGTAAAAAGTCATTCTTGGATGTCATGTGTGCTTACTCATTTGTATGTGTGTAATGAATTGTCTTTCCTTTTTAGGAAGCGAGTAACACTCATTTTATGTAAGGACGAACTTTAGAGTGATTAGTTTAGAGAGATAATTATTGCAAACCTACCTGTACTGTTTCTAAAAACTAATGAGAGCTTAATCAATTTATTTACTCTTGTGTTCTTCATGTTCATGATTCACTAGATATTATCAATTCCACATATGTCATCATGATTAACAACACTACAAAGGTTAATGTGAGTTTGTGTATCGGAAACTAAATTCTAATTTCTAGATCTATTAGATTGCTTTGACGACGACGTTGGACATCGAGTCCATTTTTTATCTCTTCGCAACATCTCCCATGGTATCTCAAACTCGAAAGTATGACCCATCGCCACTCGGTATTACATTTTTGCGGCTTTCAACAAATTAAATTCATTGCAACTACTTTCATTTTTCGATAAATATTTTTGTAGATCCCGTTGAAATTGGTGCACCTCTTGTTCAATTCTAGTCATTTACTAATAAACATATCGGTGTTTCAGTAAGATTTTTTTTTCAACATAGCATAAAATTTTATGAGCACCGCTTCCTAAAAAACACTTTTTTTATACCATTTTCTTTTGTGTTATCTTTTGAAGTCCCACACCACGCTTATGATAAAGCATATTCCTCCCCTAGCGTCCACCACTGTGGACCTTCTTGATTTTCTTTGCTTTTCCCTTTTGATTTCGCTTTCCCTTTCACTTTTGACTACATTGACTTGAGTTTTGGTAACAAATTCTACCGGTGGTTGTGTGAGTGGTGGTTGTTGGGTAGATTTTGGTTGAAAGGTTGGTTGTGTTTGAAAATTTTGTATAGAATATGATGTACCAAAAAGGTTTTGTAGTAAATTTGCTTGTTGCCTATAAACGTTTTGTGGAAGTATGTCGGTGATGATAATTGCATATGAGGTAAGGTGGGATTGAAATAAGTTTGTTAGCATGGTATTTGTGGCCATCCTTGAGTATTTTGTAGGTTAATATAACCCTCGTATCCAACAAATTTCATAGGACATGTTGTGTTAGGTTGTGGGTGTGGGTTTGAGTTTGGTGGATGGTGTTATTATATCACACATCGGTATCCAACAAATTACATAGGACATGTTATGTTAGGTTGTAGGTGTGGGTTTGAGTTTGGTGGATGGTGTTAGTGTATCACACATCGGTGTGACACGGTTTTATGAGTGACTATATATGTTGGAGTTCCCCTTCTCTCAGAAACTCCAACATATATAGTCACTCATAAAACCGTATTGCACCGATGTGGGATATACTAACATATGTGTTTTTAAGTTTTGCTATTTTTTGATTGATTTTTTTTTTTTGAAATTGTATAAAATATAAAGAAAGAAAAAAAAATGAAGTGAATAAAGTTTGAGTGAGATGGTATGTATTTGTAACTATTTAAAAAATGGGTTTTTGACATAAAAGCCCCAATTTTACATAAAAAAACTGGTTATGCCCAAAGCCGTTTTTTTTGCCAAAGATGCCTCGAATACCGTAAACTTTTTTCGATTTTACCATTTACCTTGATTTTACTTTCTTTGGTCGGTAGCCCACATGGTCTTATTCTTTACACAAAGCAACCACCATCGCATGTGTGTAGTCGACCACCACCACTTTCAACAAATGTCTGCGATGGTCACTATCTTCGACACCATCTTCAACACCCTCTCTGCCTTCACCACCATCTTCGATTTTGCGCTTCACCACCGTCTACTTATTCGATCGACAGAAGCCAAAGAAACAACGAAAAAAATTACAACTTTCTTACTCTCCAAAATCGATTGAAGGTTTCTTCCTCTTCTGATTTCGATCACCAATTTGCACAAGCCTCACTCTCATTCCTTCTCAAAATCGCTTACACTACCACCAAATTCGCAACTTCTCCTTCTTCTCTAGATTCGATCATAGGTATTTCTCCCCGTTTCCTCTTCTCTTTCTGATTTGAATAGCACCACACCCTATTCCAATGTCATAGTCGATGTGTTGGGTTGGTAGTTGAAGGTGGGCGCAGGTCCGATGGTTAACTAAGGTGTTGTTTGTTTTTTTGAAGTTAAAATGTCTGCAGTCTGCGGACCACATCTGCAAACCTCTGCGGCAGAAGAGGTGGACCAAATGTCTGCAGTCTGCAATAAGAAGACTGTTTGTTTTTAACGTCTGCGGGCCGTTAAAATAAATTGAATTTTTAAACTTAATTTCATGTTATAAACATTAAAAATGTATTTTTAACAAAAAAAAATGAAAGAAAAAAAAAGTGCACGATGGCCATGTTTTTTTTTTTGGTTTAGGTTAAAATGGGGTCTGAAGACCTTTGAAGACAGTGGCCCATGTCTGCGCCAGGAAGATCTCGCGCAGACGTTTTCTGATCTGCGCACTTCCAAAAAACAAACAATCTGCGAGGGCATATGTCTGCGCGGCGCAGATAAAAGTGGTTACGCAGATCTTCACACAAAAAACAAACAGCCCCTAAGGCTCTACTAGGGCTAATTTTAGTGAAAGTGGTTACAATGGTGATAATGGAGATGAAGCTTGTTGGTTTTGGTGGCTGATATGGAGACATAAGGGTGGTTTAATGGTGGCTAGTGATAGTAGAAGGTGGCTCACGGTTATGCCCAAGGTGGTGTTTGGTCAATGTTGTGAAATAAGCTAAGGGTTAGTTGTGGTATAAGGTTGGGTTGTTGTTATGGTGGGATAATGGTGGGGTTGTGGGGTTGAAGAAGACGATGGTTGATTACGGAGGTGATGAAGGGTTTCTGTGATGGAGGGATAAGAGTAGCGTTGGGTGGTGTTAGATGATTGATGGATGGTGGTGGTGGTGGTGGATGATGGACGGTGGTGGTGGTGGTTTGTGTGTGGCTGATAGTGGTGCTAGTGGAAAAGGGTGGTGGTGGTGGCAAAGTGTGGCGGTGAAGGTGATAAGTAAATATGAGGGCTTCTATGATTATGGTGACTGGCCCAGAAGGTAAAACATGACTAAGGGGCAAAAGTGAACTAATTTCCTGGTATGTGTGGGCATTAATGAACCGAAAAATGAACTTTGGGCATAACCAATTTGTTTTTGTGTAAAATTGATGGCTTTTACGTTAAAAAAAAAAAAAAAAAAAAAAAAAAAAAAAAAAAGATCTTTGCTTTCAACGATCTTGAGATTGTTTCCAAATTTTGCCGTTAAGATACACCGAAGGGCCACGTAAATCAACACAACACAATAAAGGGGCGGTGATCGTAAGGCCTCAATGCCATTGAGTGGTTTCAGCTCAGCCTCCCAAGTGTGTTGAAAGGTCCATACAAAGTAGTCTAAGATTCTTTAACTCTAATGTAATAAGTAGTAACACTCATGCATGAATAGTGAAGACATTGAAATAGTGGTATGCGTCTACCATCGAGTAAAATTTAGTTTGATATACAACTTTCCGTAAAAAAAAAATTATAAACCTACCTATGACATTAATAACGATGAAATAAATAAATTGTCTTAAATAGGTATTTAAGTTTATTGCGCAAAAGAAAAGCAATGGTGGGCTTTGTCTTTACTTGCCTTCTAAATCAAGATATAATGAGTGAGTTGTAGCTATGGTTCGATCTATATCATGCTTTTAACCTTTTTAGATTTTTTTGTGCATTTATCAATTTTCCATGTTCAATCATGTTTCCAGATTAATATTGTAACTTATATAAAAAAAATCTTATATTATTGTGTTTTTTTTTTAAATTTAAATACAAACGAGTGTTGGTAAATATACCTTCGTTAATGGACATGTTTTAGATGTGTGGGTGTTGATATCATTATGATCGTTGATTTTGTTAATCAGGAGTTGTTGATTATATATATATATATATATATATATATATATATATATATATATATATATATATATATATATATATATATATATATATATATATATATATATATATATATATATATATATATGGGTAAAGTGAATATACCTAACAACCTTATATAAGCTTAGGTACCTAACCACATTATACTGCATTGTTTTGCATTATATTTCCATTGCAATCGTCTAAGGTTCTTAAACTTCAACCTTTAACTTGATTTACTTTCAAGATTTTCAGACATTCAACATTGTATTCCTCCTACACCATTTGATTTGTAACGGTAGTATATGAAGCCCACCAGGGGGTCTCCGATAGAAAGACGTCATTTGAAGGAAGATAATGGTGAAAGTCCAAAGATTTTGGAAGCAATCATGTTATGGGGTTGAGTTTTAAGAGCTTTGGGTGATTACAAGGCAAATATGATATAAAATTACGTAGTATGATGTGGTTAGGTACCTAAGCTTATATAAGGTTGTTAGGTATATTCACTTTACCCTATATATATATATATATATATATATATATATATATATATATATATATATATATATATATATATATATATATATATATATAAGTTTCGAAAATAAATAAAAAATTGTCAAAAAAAAATTTGGAGCATAAATATAACTTATACGTACCATTTGGAAAAGATTGATAAGATTGATATTTTTGTTATTGAAAAGTGATAAGTTAATTACGAGTTCGCTAGTTCTTATAAATTCTTTGGTTTGCACAATAACTCAGCAATATATATATATATCGATTTGAATTTTTTGTAGGTTTACCAATAATCTTCCGATTTTATATTTTTTTCGGAAAAAACCTTTTATTTTTTTTTTCTTTTAAAACCTTCTAGATCGAGAAACCATTTCGTCAGCATCAACTTTTTGTTTATGATATATTTTTTTATGTTGTCATTAACGGTTTTCAACATTAAAATATTTATGAACTAATTATTTTTATCAAACTAAAAAGTTTATTTGTTCACCAATTGTTGGAAAAATTCATATCAAAGTTTAGAGTAAATTACACGAATGGTACCTATGATTTGGGGTAATTTATATCTTTTGTCCATACTTTTTTTTTTTTAATTCATAAAGTTCATGTTATTTGTTTTTGTTACGCGTTTGGTCACTACTGTTTGTTTTTGTTACACGTTTGGTCCCTATGTTATCTAAAAATACTATTATTTAAATAGGGATAGACCCGGTTTTAAGGGTGTGCAAGATATACAACCGCACAGGGCCCCGAAAAAAAATAGATTCCAAATTTTAGCCAAATTATATTTTTAATGTGTAAACATAGAGAGGATTAGGTAAATATAATGCACAAATTGTTTTTAGTTCAGCTGGCAAAGAAAAAGAAGAAAAAGGAAAAAATGGGAACTGATTAATTTGAAAAAATATATTGAACTTGGGGAGGCCAAGAATTGAACTCTGGTCTCTTAAAATATAACGGGCTAAGCGCAACGCATTGGCCAGGCGAACAACAAGGTGATTTAGAGTATATTTTCGTAAATCATAAATATAAATGATAAGGCGGGCGCTTTTTGCCAGTTGAACTAAAATCAATTTGTGCATTATATTTACCTGATCCTCTATATGTTTACACATTAAAAATATAATTTGGCTAAAATTTGGAATCTATGTTTTTCGGAGCCCTGTTCATACATATATATATATATATATATATTTAATTTCCATTTGACATGTGACTCTAATACAACTATTCATTAATATCACGTCATATGTCAAAGAGATATATTAGACAACACTTCAAAATTCAAATTACTTTTTCTAATTATATGTTAAATTTGAAGTTATAATAACTTTAAAAATTTGGTATATATCATAATTAATGATTTATTTAAAGTAATTGATAAATAATTTATGAGTTTTTACTATGAAAATTTAATTTATTTTGTAACCATAATTCCTACAGGTTATAAACTATTATATATATATATATATATATATATATATATATATATATATATATATATATATATATATATATATATATAGGCCTATTTTTATTTTCCGCACAAGGTCCTCAAAGTCAACGGACCGGTTCTGAATAAGAAAAATTGTGGGGTAGGTAAGGTAAGACGAATAATCTTTTAGGTAAGATAGGGACCAAACGAATAATAAAAACAAATAACAGAGATTTTTTGAGTTAAAAAAATAAGTGATGTATTAAATATGCAAATTATCTTAAACCATAGGAACCATTCGTGTACTTCATTGTAAAATTTATTTGGCAGAAAATTTAGAGATAATAAGATATAAAAAACAATATGGAGATTTGACATTTTAGATCTTTTTGGAGTCTAAAGTTTTTGTGTTTGCTAACTAAACGTTTTGTGCTTGCTAATTAAGAGTTCAATAATAATGTAATGTCTAAAAAGTTTGTTGACTCTTATTATTGATATGATTTGTTGACTCTTATTATTGACTCTTATTATTGATATGATTTGTTGACTCTTATTATTGATATGACCTTAATAATAATAATACTGAAAGTCTTAAACGAATTTAAAGAAGTTGTTATGCATCAAACCAATTTTTTGATAGAAATGTTTTTTTTTTTAATGAAAATGGCATGAAAACTGAAATTATATTCAAACATGAATTAGAGTTTGAAAGTTGTTAATATGTTTGAATTTGACAATGTAAGTGTCAAGACCAATGTAAACTGTTGTTCTTCATTGCAAATAGTTTTTATTTTTTATTTTTTTCAACAAGAATTAGACTCAACGGTTTACAGTTTGCTTTAAAAAAAATCAAAAGTTCTCTTAAAACTTAATATTGAAACCATGTGAAACAAAACAAAACAACAATAAGACATAACAATATAATAACGGGTTAAAATGAAAAAGTTTGTACAAACAAAAAAGTTTTTTCAAATATAAAGGTTTTTTCAATATGAACATGAGTTTTACGGAAAAATAATATAAAAAACCAAATGATAAAACGTAAAAACGTATAATTTTCTAAAACATAATACAAGACAAAACCAAAATGTTTATCATTTTAACTTTAAATTGAAAATATAAATATATATTAATTAGGGGTTAGATCATTTTTTATCATTTAATTTTTGGTTTTGTATTCATTTGGTCATTTATTTTTTATTTTTTTTAATTTTAAAAAGTGATCAAACTTTTGATTTTGTGTTCATTTAATCATTTAACTTTTGCATTTATGCTCATTTAGTTACCGAACTTTTAAAATTGTGTTTATTTAGTCACCTAGTTTTTTCAAAGTTTAGTGACTAAATGAGCACACATTGAAAAGTTAAGTGACTAAACCAAAAATTAAGTGACTAAATGAACACAAAACCAAAAATTTAATGACATTTTAAAACTTAAAAAGATCTAAGTGATGAAATGAGTATAAAACCAAAAATTAAATGATTAAAAATGATCTAAATCCTATTAATTAATCAAATTTTTTATAAACTTAAAGCAATAATCTTAATATACATGTGGTATTTGGTTTTTTTTTTTTCTTTTCACATCCTAGTAACCACCAACTCCATCTTTCTTTCAATCATAACGCGTCCCACATTCATAAAGTGGAATCCATGGTTTCAAATTATATTAAAATGTCTTTTTGAGCTATATAGAAAATATATTTTTGGACGACATTTTTCTATATAATTTTGACCCATGACGACGTTGTGGGCTATGTGAAATGTCATGTGATTGAAAGAAATTTAAATGTGGTGATTAATAGGGGCGAACAACAAAAACCGAAATTGTACCAAAACTGAAGAAAAAAAAAATCAAAACCATAAACTAAACCTTTTTCGAAAAAAAAACCAACAGTTTAGTTTTTGGTTTTAAAAGAAAAACATTTTTAGGGTGCAACTTGCTCTTTTATATATAAAAACCGAAAGACGAACCTACTAATTCGCTTCACATAGAGTGTACTGACATTTTTGCCCTCATCCCGGGGTTTGATGTTAAAATAATGTTCTAGAAGGATCCTTGGTGTAGTAAAACTCCTTTCTATACCAAAGTCCCTAATTTATATGTGCTGGAATCAGTCAAATGTTGCTCAGTGAGCGATAGACTCTCCACAAATGGTTTCTCGTAGATGTGGAGATTTGAACCGTCAGGGCTGATTGAATTAAACGAACTGTTGCAGTTATACACGGATATTGGAAATTTGAATGTTGTGGAAAAACTCAATTTTGGATTTAGCTTCCTCCTCAATCCTAATGGGGAATTCACTGTAAATAGAATGAGGAAGTTCCTCGAGTCAAAACTAATTGCATACAAGGGAAAGACAATTGGGTGGACAAAAACAGTATCTTTGAAGGTGCGCTGTTTCGTTTGGCATGCAACATTAAACGGGATCCCGGTGGCAGAAAACTTAGCTTCGAGGAGTATACCTATTGTTAATTTGGGTTGCCCAATGTGTAATTCGGAATCGGAATCGGTTGATCACTTGTTAGTCAACTGTGACTATGCTAGAGAGGTACGACAGTGGATATTTAAATGGTGTGGAATTGGAGACATGGTTTTCACGGATGTAGGTGATTTCATTGATTTTGCTGCTACGTGGGGGAATTGCCCAAAGAAAAAGGATATTCTAATCTCTATTTTCTACTGTCTGATTTGGAAGATTTGGATTTCAAGGAATGATAAGGTTTTTAAGGGTATCGCGATGAATCCCACTAAATTGGCGGACAACATAATCTCACTCATCTTTAATTGGTGTAAACACAAAGGAAATGTTTCGTGTGGGAGCTGGGCGGAATGGTGTATTTCACCTTTTACTTTTCTTGCTTCTTAATTTTCTTTGTTCTGTCCTTATTTATTTTACTTATTGCCTTTGTAGCTCCTTGCTATTGGGTGTTGCCCTCTCTTAATGATATATTTGTTGTTTTCTAAAATAACCATAATACCAAAAAATTATGTCATTAATTAAATATGTTTAATTAACTAAGTTTGTTAAAAATTAAAATAATTATAATGCATTTTGAGTTTCCGTTAAAAATTAAAATAATTATAATGCATTTTGAGTTTCTGTTAAAAATTAAAGTAAGAGTAAATTACACGAATAGTTCCTATGGTTTAGGGTAATTTGCGCGTTTGGTCCCTAACTTATTTTTTTAATTCGAAAGGTCCCTATTGTTTGTTTTTATTACGCACTTGGTCCCTATCTTATCTAAAAAGACTATTTTGTCCTTGATTTTATAATTTATTTAAATAAACACACCCCCAACCCCACCCCCTCGTTTTACCTTACCTATCCCACAATTTTTTCTCTATTTAAATAATAGCCTTTTTAGGTAAGATAGGAATAAGCGCGTAACAAAAATAAATAGTAAGGACCAAACGCGTAACAAAAACAAACCTTAGAGACCTTCCGAGTTAAAAAAATAAGTTAGGGACCAATCGTGCAAATTACTCTAAACCACAGGAACCATTCATTGTAATTTCCTCTTAAAATAATAAGCTGCCTCATCATGTATTATGTCTTATAAATTTATGTGTTTTTGACTTTTTGTTATATTTAACAACGTTGTGGATGAAAAAACAAGTGAGTATTAAAAAATAAATAAATAAATAAAAATAAAACAAGAAATTGAAACAGAAATAAAAAAAACAGGTGGTTTTGAATTTCCAAAATTAAAACCAATATTTTCGGTTTGATTTTGATGTTAGTTTTAATATAAAGTCGAGTCATTGTCACGCCTAGTTGCTAATAGTCCATGTTGAATGGTTACATATTAAGGTTATGTTTGGCGTACTAGCTGAAAAGCTAGCTGCTGGCTAAAAAGCTAGCTGATAGCTGAAAAGCTAGCTGATAAAAAATAACGTTTGGTAAAACTAGCTGAAAAGCTAACTAAAATATATAAAATTACATAAAATGACATGTAAAAGAATGTGTTTCTATAATTAATTAAGGGGTGTATTTGAAAAATTTTAAAAAAGCTCCTAAAAAGCTAGTCTAAGTAGCTTTTCAAAAAGTTAGCTTATAAGCTACTTTTTGGCTTACCAAACACGACAACATAAAAAAGTTCGCGCCAAACACAGCCTAAGTTGTATTCTAAAGATATGGTTTCCTTAGAAAAGTGATGTTTTCCAAAAAGCTTTATAATTCAAATAGCTTTTTAAAAAGCTTTATAATTCAAATAGCTTTTTTGAAAGATAAAGTTGTGGATGTCAAATGAAAAGTTAGTTGATATTTAAAAGGTTAACTGAAAAAAAAAAAAATTAGTAAAACTAGGTGAAAGATATAAAATGATATTTAAAAGAATATGTTTTGTATAATTAATTAAGTGGTACATTTAAAAAAAATTAAAAAAAAAACTTATGAAAAGTAATTAGTTTTTTTAAAAACTAGATTATAAACTACTTTGCCAAACATAACAATTAAAAAAAAAAAAAAAAAAAACTTAGCTTATCAGCTAATCCATAGTAGTTTATAAGATTTTTTTTTTTTCAAACACAACGAGATAACCAGATATGAACTTAAATTTTTGTCATTTATTTGTAATGATCTTATTTTCTTTATGATAAAAACCTTAAATAAAAAAACATAAATGTTGTCAAATAAAACATTAACTAACATCTGAGATGGCCCAAGTCGTTTATGTCTCTATTCAATTCAATCATGTTCCACAAACTTCTGTAGCTTTTATAGTCGGACAATTTAATACCTAAAATTTCAACTTGGCTTACAATAGCAAAATAGATAAGTACTATATCATGATAATTGCCATTTAGTCAAATGTTTGTTTTTCACGTCGACGAGGAATTGAATGTGAATTTTTTTAATTATTGTTACGTTTTTGTTTTGATATTAGTTATTATCATTATTATTTATGTAACACGATCCGACGTTGGTAGGAAAAAAAAAACGTGAATATAGGGGAGGCACAACACCCCATCCTTTCTAAGCTAAAAAAAGTTCAAATTTTATGCAAAAAAAGAAAAAGTTCTAAACTTTAAAAATATTTCAACGAAATAATATTATATTAAGTAAAATTAAAAGGTGTTTTATTTTATATAATAATAATTCAATCTTTTATTGATAAATATGGATTTGTTTAGAAAGAATTTTAAACTATTAGTTCCATTTATCCACTAACTTTTAATTTCCACATGTTCCGTCTATGAAAAATTGGTTGGTTGATTTTGCCATATGAAAAGTGACTCTTATACCCTTCCTGCCAGACATTGTACATTTAACTTGGTTTTGAAGGCTAAAATGAAAATTGGAACATAAATATTATTTCATTTTTCAATTGAGAAAATACAATAATTGAAATCTCATCAGTTATTCGTGGTGCTTCTGAATGATCCAAGGGCTTTGATTGCACCAGCTCTCAATATAAATTGGTGGTAGAAAGCTGCAATGGCTGCTCCGATGAATGGTCCCACCCAGAATATCCACTGTCATCACAATGAAAACGCAAATTCAGACAAAGTACACCATATAATGCATCAACTACCACACCATTGTTGATGATTAAACGTTTTATTTTATTTTTCATTTTTATATACCTGATCATCCCAAGCTTTTGCTTTGTTGTAAATGACAGCAGCTCCAAGACTCCTGGCCGGGTTGATTCCGGTACCGGTGATAGGAATGGTGGCAAGGTGAACCATGAACACCGCAAACCCAATCGGAAGTGGTGCCAAAACCTACAATCCAAAACCCAATTCAAGTTATTTTCCGATCTTAAACACACAAAAAATCACAAATTAATGTTAAAATTTGGTAGTGTTGTTCGTACTGGAACATGGGAGTCACGGGCGCTTCTCTTGGGGTCGGTGGCGGAGAAGACGGTGTAGACCAGGACGAAAGTTCCGATGATCTCAGCGCCGAGTCCGGTGCCTTTGTTGTAGCCGTCGGCGAGTTCGTTGGCTCCTCCGCCGTACCTCATGTAGTAGCTTTTGTGGAAAGCCTTGACCAAACCCACACCACAAATGGCTCCTAAGCACTGAGCCACCATGTACATGATGGCACGGATCAACGACACTTTACGAGCCAAGAATAAACCAAAAGTCACTGCTGGGTTAATGTGACCTCCTGCATTATATTCACATTTACATAAATATTTACCAACGGTAAAAAGTAAAAAAACAAAAAAAAACTTATTTTGCATCTACTTTATTTACCATTTTATCCATGTGCATTCCTATCCAACAAGGGCATTTAGGGATTTTCATAACATGGTTCAATTATTTATTACACCGGAGCATTGAGAAAATGAAAACTTACCGGAGATACCGGCGGTGCAGTAAACAAGAACAAAGATCATGCCTCCGAAGGCCCAGGCGATACCGAGGATACCAACTCCGCCGCACTGGTCGAGGTTCAGGGTGGGGTCGGTTTGGCTTTTGTAGCCGATAACGGTTAAAACAGTAATATAAAGGAAGAGAAGGGTGGCAATGAACTCAGCTATGAGAGCTCTGTAGAAGGACCACTTGGTGAGCTCCCCCGGGTCTATCAACGGCGCCGGCGGTGGGTCGTGGTAGTCCTTGGCGGAGAAGGAACCTTGCTCCTGCACATCTTTCGTCATGTTAATTTGGCAGCAGAGAGAAAGTCGGTTGATGGGGGTGGAGTCGGAGTGATGAAGGGAGAAGTGGGGAGTGTATGTATATATAAAGGGATTGTAGATAAGAAGGGTGTAGAGTGTACAACGGCTATTTTTGGGGTAGGTGGATTGTAATTATTAAGAACGGGAAAAATTGCCGTCCAAAACACACTACATTTTGTAAATTTCGTTTTCACCGACCCATTTGACGTTGTCCCACCACCTTACAACAAAAAAATTACAATTCACACCTTTTGTTTTTTGTTTTTTTACGAATGTGGATGACGCACTACTGAATCTTCATAAATGATTTTATTCCATTTTTTGTGGTTTATAAGTGGACTAAAAATGTATATGTGGTAATGTGTTTACGTATCGAAAGTTTTAATTTTGTTGTGAAGTGTATATATGGGATGCTCTTGTTAGAATAAATGCACAAATAATTGAATGATTTATGTATCTTCTGCGTTGTATAAAATATTAAAATTAAATTCATCAATAAATCAAGTATAATAAGTTACAAAAGTAATAAAGTTTTCTTTTTTTATAAATTTAATCATTTATGTATTTTTACACATAACATCATTGAACATGTTTGAATTATCCACAAAATATCATTATAACCATTAATGTATGTTTTTCAACCAATGATTTATTGTTTTTGCATATAGTCATTTATGTTATGTTTTTGTATACACTTAATCACCTATGTGTTGATTTTGTAAACATTTAGTCACATGTTTTTTAGAGTTTCATCTTTTTTCAAAAATAACAAAGTTCTTTTTGTTTGTTAGAGGAAATTTACCTATCTCTAATCGATTGAGTTTTGTCTCAATATCGTACTGTTTTATGGATCAGTGTTGGTTACCATAAATTTTAGAATCAAGCTTGCGTGTTATAGGAAACTCATACAAAAATAAGAGGCGGAATTCTTCAATAATCGATCATACAAAAAAATTATTACTCATTGAAATGAATATATAAATATTATAAGCCAAATGGGTTTACATTGAGTAGACAAATGTTAATAAGGTTACACCAACATCCAACACATCTTCAAAAGAATCAAATTCATCATGAGTACACCAAACATTCAACACATTTTAAAAATAATCAAATTCATCATGAGTGCTATCAAGTTGAGCCTCAAGCTCAGAGACAAAGAATTGACCAGTTAACTTCAATACAAACCAAAAAAGTTAGACACCTTCATGTGCCTAAATCTTTCATTTCTTGGAACATGTATGTTTATGCTATTAATAAGTGCAAGTCTTCTCTCATGTAATTTTAGGGTTTTAGGATCTATAAAAAAATGAAAGCTCTATTTACAACTCTTAGACAACATTCGATTGGTGGTCTTCCTATTTTATCCCTACAAGGATAGGGGTACTTAGATGACCCTCCAAGAACTGTTCAGACATTATCTAGATCATAATTGGGATCTCCCAAATAATTATAGAATGCATAATCATAGACCTTGCCTCGTCGAATCCATTAATTACGAAGATAACGAATTCTTCTTCTCAAGGGTGGAGCTTTAACATTTTATTTGAGAGACCGAGAATATAATATGTATAAAAATTGGTGAGCAAAGGTGTTACAGCCAAAATTTTATATTTTTAGGTCTAATATGTATAAAATTAAAGTATACTTGCTACTTATAACCAAAAAAATCAAAAAGCGGAGAGGGGGGGGGATAAAGCTCTACACACTCTTCTTCATTTCTTCTCTATCTAGAATAAGTAACTCATATTTTTTTCAAACGAACCATGAACACATGAACTTAGGGTATTTTTATTAGAAGAACATATGAACCTGGTTTTTGAACTTCTGGAAAAAGCAAAGACATGATGCACATAAACACAATAAGTGATTAAATGTGTACAGTAGCAAAACATCATTTTCCGGAAAACATAGATAATCCGGTCATAATGAAATTTTGTGATTGGTTAAAACAAGTTCAATGGTCATATATGTATTAAAAAAATGATTAAATGTGTAAAAAACAATACTATGGTACCCTTATATATTATTATCTCTTAAATTAAAGGGTATAATAGTTTTGATTCACTCGATTTACTAGTATTTGTATGATAACTTTGAGATTTTTAAAATCAAATTTCAAAATACTATGTTTTATAAGGTATTAAAAATTGGTGAGCTCAAGTGCACGGTAGATGTTATATCACTAGGTTTATACTTTATATACAGCAACAACTCTTCTTTTTCTATAATAATTTCGTATATAACTACTTCAGGAAAAATTCAATGCATCTAAGAAAAAAACAACTTTGGTTACTTTATTTTTATCTTTTCATTTCGTTTGTCTCCCTCATCTGAAAATAATGTAAACAATAATTTTATTTACTTCCTGAAAGCTGCTAACCAGATATAAAATTGTAAAAAAGACGTTTGGTTTGCTCGCATGTTATATTTATAATATCACATGTCATGTATAAGTACTGTTAACTTTTATTAACTAATTTTACGTATTATATGTAGCAGTACCTAACATAACTTAATTATAATTTAGTTGAACTTTTGGTGCTATTTTAGAATTTAGTTGTTTTAGTGGGTTTGCATAAGCATAATTATGATTTAATTAAACCAACTTGTTAGTTTTTAAGAAAAAGTGACACACAATGATAGTTCACGAGAGTTTGGTGGTCGATATCACATGATGATGGCTGCCAAAATTCTATAGTGTTTCAATTAAACTTTGGCCTCTTATTTTCCACAAAAAAAAAAAAAAAAAAAAAAAAAAAAAAAAAAAAAAAAAAAACTTTTGGCTCCTCTCTTCATGGTGGCCCTAATTAGGAAGTTTTGGTTTTTTTCCTTTTGGCAGTAAACTTTCTATTTTCTAGATAGATAAGTATTTTACAGATTCTTACATGTATACATCATTTAGAAGGCTTGAGAGTTAGCGATGTCTATTTCAACTTTTGAGAATGTTTCTCTTTCTTAATCTAAGAAAACATATATCATTTTTCTATTAAAAAAATAATACAATTAAAAGAGTGTAGTAATGTTATTACTATAGTTGTATTCGACAAAATTAGCTGTTAACAACACTTAGTTGTAATTCCTAACTTTGATCTATGTAGAGGTTAGAAAGTAACTCTAACTTTTAAAAATGTAGAATTATATAAAATCAAAAGCAAAGAAGTTTCAAATAGCTGCTTGAAGTAATTTTTTGTTTAAAATAAATCTAAAAGCTCATGCCGTCAAATTGAAGTTTTTCCTTTTTTTGTCTATCTGTTTGATAAATACTAAAAGTTAAAAAAGCTCTCGAAAATTTAATGTTGAACTCATTGTATGTATAAGTTTATGTTCGCCGCTTTAATGGCCAACATGTGACGTGTATATATGTATAGATGGGTAGGTTATTTTCATTAATAGATTCTAATTTTTCTACCCAGCATAGACTTGTTAAACTATAATATGCTACCTCCAAAGATGTATCTTTCACAATTTAATACCCTAAGAGTTGAAGTATGATGTTTCATTTTTCTAAAAAGTTAAAAACATATATTACCGTATTATATTAAAATATTAATCATACTTGACAACTAAAAAGCACGTATACGTATTTGTAAACTATTAACATGTTTGTGCATGTTTTGATAATCATAAAACCAAATCAATTACAATAATTAAGCTTGAATATTTTATAAGTATAAGTTTATATATTTTGTGGAATATAATTATTGTGGTAATATAGAATGCGAAAGAAAATGGTTGTAAAAATAATTCCATGGAAAAAAAATCATTGTAATAATTGAAGCATGGATATGAATAGTCACTACATCCCACGTCTACCCATGGCCAGATCACACTTCACCGCTTCTCATTTGTCAAATAATCTTACACCTGTACTCTTTGGGTTGGTTGACAATGATTCGAATCTTAATTACAGAAACATATCTAATATTCCAGGAAAATAATATAAACAATTTAATGAAACGCCTTTCCTACATTTTAAGATTGATTCACATAATCAACATTAATTATTAATGCTGTAATCATATATTTTTTTTAATCGTATCCAACAATAAATGATTAAAAAAAACAATGTTTGCAAGTTCATCCACAACTCAAACTCAAAATTATATACACAACATGCACTTATCTTATGTATATATAAAATAAAAAATCATCAATTAGGTATTTAGTTACACAATTTAATCATCAGTCTCTTTGCCTTCATTTAATTCCAATCATATATATCCGCCGCCCAAAAAATTTCCAATCATATACTAGTTTACCAAAAACAGAGTTCATTGTTCACAAAAAGAAAAAAAAAAAAAAAATTATAACGTAACGTTTAAAAAAGTATTTCTTGTCCATGACAATGTCATGCAAAGAATTAAGAAACGATCTTATTGTGCCATGCATTACATGTGGCCGGAAATAATGGTTTCCGGGACAACTCTATGTGGACCGGGGAAAACAAATTAAGCCGGTCAGGTTGTATGGTTCTTAAACAATCGGCGGTTCAGTGGCCAACACACCTGGCTGTGTGGGTCCCGCCTGCCGCAAAAAGTCATCGTCGTCGGCAAATTTTGTCAAGTTGGCATACAAATGTACTGCTGGTGATGCAGTGCGTACATGTCCTTATTGTTTGGCTAGTTCTAGAAAACACACGGGTCCGTCCTTGTGGTCCTCTTTAGTCTTTACTTGACCGTTGGGTCCGAATCCAACCAGTCATACAAATTAAATACATTCAATTATTTTTCCCAACGGACAAATAAAAGCTTGTTTAGATAACGTCGTGTTATAATTGTGAACTTGTTCATTTATAGAAACAAGTTATAGCTACGTGTCTTAATTAATTAATTATACAAGTTATATAATGTATTTTTAAAAGTAACGTTTATCAGTATTATGGTTCAGGTAGGTACTTGACATAGAAATTCTGTTATTCTCATTTTGATTATTGTTAGCATAATACATTGCATGAGTTAAAACTCTTTTATTTTTGTTTATTGTTAGGCATAATACATTACATGGATTAGAAATTCCATATTGCTCAGTGTGACAGTTTATTGGTGATTATATTTTCAATTTTCATCAAGCATGCTACGTGGTTGAATTTACACAAGTGTTAGAAACAAATTTCAAGTTATACACTTATGCAAGTTGGTATGTATGGAGTGCACATTTTTAGTAGCAAGTTTAATCCTTGACAGGCAGACAGCATGTACTAATGATTGTTGGCATAATACATTCCATTTTGGTATATTTCTTACCAAATGTTTCCTCGATTCGAGTATGGATCATGTGTTTTCAGTATTACGGGCTCAATACTACCTTCCATACCTATTCGTATTTTCCTCAAGAATCGTTTCGGATCCTATAAGTAACTACTCATGTCTACTACTGTCTGATCCTATCACATATACTTGCTCTCAAATGATTATACACCGCTAAACGGCGCACCAATTCCTCTAAGGCGCTTCCTAGACTCTCCCAGGATATGACTAGCGTCCTCAGGTAACTAACCTAGTGCTACTTTTATAACTTAAACAGACAAGAAGACAGTTATATAATATTGCTAGCCAACATCTACCCGCACCCCCTAACACCCTCATGGGGGAATGCTTCCCTCAATGATATCGCCTCTCGGGTTGTGCAACACCTAGAGGTAGTTAGTTAGAATTGTTGCTCCCCCGCCCCAAGTCGCTTGCGGCCAGTCTCAAGTTCATCCACAGGTAAGAACTTCCAGCTGGCTTGCTTCCCTTGATCCTGCTATTGCCAATCTTGGCATTTAAGGAATTAGAGACAGAGTTCATATTTTCATAGGTGATTAGTGCACCTCCTTATAAAGCTTTAAAGGCATAAAACCCGGGTGGTAAAGCCAAGGAAACAAGAAGGCACCGATTGAAGTCTTTGCATCAGGAGTCCCAGAGGGACGGGTAAGTTGGCAGCTTACCGTTGCATCCCTTTCGTTTGTTGGGGAGTAGTGACCCCCCGACAAGTACGCTACAAGACCGATGACTCCATACCTCCTAAACAAGTAAGTTACTCAAAAAAAGGACTAATAGCTTTTTTCTGCTTTCTTACATAGGGGTAAGAGGCCAAAGTGAATGAAGGCCCTTGCCCTTATCGATGAATGGGTTGTTATTCCGGAGCTAGGACAACAATACTATATATGGGCCTATCCATATGGTCAATTCTAGCCTTTTAACCCAGTTAAAAACATTCTAGAATAGGGTCGTATCTCTTAGTTGCCAAAATACAGAATGTCTGAAGGCAACATGGTTATAGAATTCGTTTTAGGAGAGCAACACAAACTACAATGGCAAGGTTAACTCGTATCTCATTTCCTGGTGGAAATGTCGGGTTGTTTTAGCTATTATTATTTCTAGATAAGCATAAGGAACAACAAGCTAGCAACAGCAACAACTTTTTCTAAGCACTCTTTCCAGTAGGTCACTAGTTACTCACTGCTGACTCAAGTTGTTAAGCCGAGCAACTCTTTAATTAGAAACGTCAAGGGATTTGTTGCCCACCCGTAGCCCCCCACCTCACCCTGCTTTCATCTGCTGAAGAACCCCTACTAGTATCAGCTAAATACTTCATGAATACAATTACATGCAAAAAAACATAAATAGTCTTTCGAATAAAAAACCCAAACCTACAACAGTTAGACTCAAATGATAGTTTTACAATAGGACGGAGTCAATCATTCTAGAACTATTTAACCTTTGCAACATGTTACTTAACATATTCATTTAATAGTTAGTCTACATCAATATAGGTCCTACAAAGCACAAAGCAAGCAGCATTCAGGCAGTAGCATTCTATAGCCCACAAAGCATAAAAAAACATCCTCCAACTAACTTACTTCTGCAAAGGTGTGATTGTGCACCTCCTTATATTTTCATGATTTGATTCTCGGGATACTCTAATGCTTAAACTATTTTGAAAACAAATTGTAATAACTTAATGGTTTTAAATGTTTTAAAAAATTTTAAATTGCCTTGATTTTTATGGGTGTTACACTAGGCTTGATAAAATACTTTGGAAATGGTTTTCCTAAAAGAAAAAAGATTCTTAAAATAATACAACCCAATAAAAGCCGAAAACTATAAAAAAATGTACACTCACTAACATTATGTTGACGTTTTCAAAAATCATATGTGTTCCTAGGATGGAGTAGAGATCCAGTCAAGAAAGAATTATTGGCATGAAGACATGTTGATTTGTATTTAGATATGTAAATTACCATCACCACTCGGCATTTTCCGCCATTGGCCGGAGAGGGTGTGACAAAAATGGAGGCTAGGGTTTTTCCCAAGAGGTTGTAGATATGATTGAGGCTAAGAAAAAACCCTAAAACATGAATACCTACCTTTAAATACCTTGAAAACCTTGAAATTTTAGTGGTCTTTGGGCTACACAGTACGCATGTCGTGAGAATATATTCTTACCTCGTGAGGACCCTCACGTTGTGATAATTACTTCTCACCTCATGAGAACGGGGTTTTACCCAATTTCACTCCAACTCTAAACAGTCATAACTTCTTCATTTCAACCTTGTTTGGCATTCTTTATATGCACGAAAAGGTGTTAGCGAGCCCACAACACTATCTAATTACTTTTGGCTTAAAGTACATCGAACTAAAATCCTTAATTCGTAAAAGAAGTTTGAAACATCACTTTCCCATTTTACCCATTGACTCAAAGATGCAAACAAAGACTTAAATTGCTTATCCAATACTATAATCATCCAATAAGGGCTAAATCCCAATCTCCGTCGGTTCATAACTGCCTCCTACCGGCAGCAGAAATCAGCCACGAATACAGGTCCTAACATGTTCGTTGTAAACAACACAAACATCACCGTTGTTTTCATCCTCATGAACCACCACCTTCAACCCCACTATGCCATTTCGAAGCAGCCTTCAACATCCTCTGTTGCATCCTTTGCACACCGAAAATGCTTCAACTGTCGAGCACCCACTAGAACTCACCTCTGATCACTTAACATCACATCCCACCTCTACCTACTACAAAAGCGCCCTCCACCATCACTACCTTCATTACTTTCACCCATCAATGCCTCGTAACCTCCATGGGTTAAGGATCAAAGGAAAAGAAGATGTAAGGAGATGTTATTCTTAGTATTCGTAGTCTACGGATAGATTAATTGTAATGTATGATCTAGGTATTATTCATTCTTGGTCCCTTATATATTGAGTTATTGATTTTTGGTCTTGTTTTACAAGGTTTTGGGAGAGGAGGGACCATTCTTGCCAAGATTGGACATTCGAAGGCGAAGCTAGAACGCGGGGCGTTCCCTAGGGGAACGCAGGGTGTTTACGCGTGGAGCTCAAACCCTAATTTTTAGGGTTTAAGACCCATTTAAACACCTTAAGTCCCATGTGTTGGCTTCATTTCTAGCCTTCATAGCCTCACACCCTAATCTCAAAACCCTAGAGCCTCTTTAAGTGTTGTGAGCTCATTGTGTGTGTTTTGGTGTGTGTTTGAAGCTTATTTAAGGAAGAGAAGCTTGGTGCAAGGTGGTGGTTCAAGTAGGATCTTATAGACCTTGGTTCTTTGCTCCATTTCCAACACATTTAAGGTATAAAGCTCTAACCTTGCTCATTAGAAGCTTAAATCTAAGTTTTTATGGATTTTGGTCCCTTTTTGGTCCCATGGTTGAGATATTGTAGTTATGATCACTCCAGAAGCTTTGAATTGCTTCTCTTGGTGTTTACGATATTTAAGATTCATAATTTTTGCATCTTTAGAGTTGTACAAACCCCATGCATGAGAGTAAGCCCTTTTAAGGAAGTTGAATGCAATATCTTTAAGTTGGGACCTTTTCGGGAAAGCAAAGCCACCAAGTCAGTGACTTTATGGTTGTAGATGATCTTTAGGACTTGGATCTAGGTTTTGGTTATGTAGCTTTAGACATTAAGTGCTTAATAAGCACTTTTTTGCATCAGTGTGTGAATGCCCAACGTTCTGGCTGAGGCTCATGATATTTTGACTGGAGACGAATGTCCAACATTCCACAAGGGAACGCCCAACGTTAGATCCGACATTGGGTTTTCCTTGGGACACTTTCTTGGACCTTGTTGCTTTGGGCTTTAGGGGACTATCAGAAATTAAGTCTTTAGACTATGTACATGTTTGGGCTTTAGGGTAAATCCCATTAGAGGAGTGTGGGCCCATTTTCGAAAATTGGGTCACTAATGGGCTTTGGAGATTATTTAGTGATGGAACTTTTATGTTATGGTTTTGGAGCTTAGTCATGAACCGATTTAGGCCAGGGGTAAAATGGTTATTGTACCCTAAGATGGATTATTGGATTTTGACTGGATGTTATTTTGCACTAATAGCCCAGGAGTCGTCAGGGTAGCAGTTAGATGGGTTGTCTCCATTCTTAATATTGTTATAGCATTCAAATTATTGAAATATGAATTCTTAATTTTTGTTTATTTAATAGCTTACCGTGTTGTTTAGCTTTACTTCATTTGGTTGGGTTGAACCCTTTTTGGTTTCTCTTATTACAGATGGTGATTCGACTACAGTCTATAGGAGAGATTCATGGTTATATGAAAATGATGAGATGGATTAGGTGACATTTTTTTGTGGCTTGTGATTGGTATTTTCAAAATGTGTTTGTAATATTTATTTCATTGTACAAGGTAATTACTTGCAAAAAGAAAAGTATTCTACCCCCCCCCCCCCCCAATAAATAAATAAATCAATAACGAATCAACATGAAACAGCATCGATTGACTCTATTTAAGCATTTTTTTCTGGGTCATTTTGGAATTGGAAAGACAACGAGCATAGTAGATCTTAATGTCATGTGCACATAAGTTACCTGGAGCAATGTACAAGGAAAATTTGGACCAATTGTTGTCTATCTTTATTTCGTTCCTTTGTGTTACCCAACATATGAAGCCTTACAAACGTCCATGGCTAGATGTCAGGTTTTGTTGGCAATCTTCTATTTTCTTCAATATTCTTGACATGTGTTTGGAAATTCTAATATTTATTTCTCTATTTCTATGTATAAACCAGCTAATAGTTCAAGAAACAACAACATATGTATATACTTTCCTTTTTCTAACTGAGTGTGTATCTTAAAGGTTTGTATCTATTAAATGTCGGTTGATCCATATTTTCACTAATATCGGATAGAAACTAAATATGATTGTGTGTTACTATGTGTCTGTGATGATAGGTGTGTGTTTACCTATACATCTATGAAAGCGAAGGATCTCTGACTAAGAATTGAAGACATTTCAGAACTGAAGAGTTGATTGAATGTGGATTAGATAAACAATAACAATTGATTGTCCGCTTCATAATTTAAACTATTGAATGTTACTTGGAAATCGTTGATGGTAGCTCTTGCTTTATAAATGGCTGTGTTTTTGTTAAATTCAATCATCTTTATTAGTGATGTCATCATTATTTTTTCTGTCTTTTAGATAAAAGTTTTGGGATGAAGCCGAGACCTGACGAGTGATACTGAATTTGGTGAAAAGTACTAGGAAGAAGATTTTCCCTTCAATGAAACCTTTATTGATCTGTAAACCCCAAAGCATCTTCAATATGCAAATCTATTTTGAACTATGTATGTATTGATTTCATGGATTTTGTTCTAAGAGAATTTTGAGCAAGTTGTAGAAAGATGAGGTAGTAAAAGTAGGTAATTTTTTATTTTGGATATTCTTTGTTTTTGCAAGTGTGGGTGTCCTTTTTTAAAAAAAAAAAAACCTTTTTCAACAGAAAGTATTTGAAACAAATACTTCTGAAGTCTTGATATTATTTTGGTTTAAAATTTCATTTATATTTTTCAGGCTGCCCTCATAATTAAACCTCCAAAGCAGTTTGCTGATTTTTTGGTGATACCATGCTCAAACGCAAACGAATTCATTCCCAATAAGTTGTTACATATGAATACCATTAGTAACTCTTAAAAGCTGGAAATTGAAGAACATTGTTATTAGCTTTAAAATTTAGGCACCCATAAACACCATTAGTAACTCTTAAAAACTGAATAAATTGTAGCTTTATGTTGTAGCCATTTGCATGGTGTTTTATTTGTTCACAAGGTAAAAAAAACAACTGTATGCTTGATCATTTTAGCCTTTATTCCTAGATTATGTATTTTATGTATCATAACCTAGACATTACATCTTTATACATATGCCAATCTGTTTTGCCTTGATGATACATATTTTTTCCATGGATGATGTAGACATATGTATCAGCCTCAACTTCAAATTATTGCTTAAGTGTGTAACTAACTAACTACACTTGTGTATTCTCAAGCTGGAAAGAATCTCAATAAACGGTTTTGAGTATTTAAAGTTTGCTTCGTTGTAGAAAACCAAGGTCAAAATGGAATCAAGGGTAACTACTACACTTTTTTGTGTGTTTGTTTATTGTTTATTGTTAATGTGATAGTACCACTCATTAAATAAAAAAATATATAGCTCAGAGGTTAATAGTAAAATTTAAGATTTCTACCATTTTTGCATCGTAAGAAGATTATGTATATATGTTTATATTTGCATATAAATTTATATAACCATAATAAGAACTCTTTTATACTTTTTATAATATGAAAAATGGATTGCATTCTCTTTTTTTTGTACTCATAATTAAAATTAATTATCATTACTTATGTACACTAATCTAAAAAAAACCTATGTGATTTTTAAATTTTTATATAACATATTGCAAAAAAAAATTAAAAAAAATAACAATATTGAACAAACGAAATCGTGAAGTTCCTTTAAATCAAATTGATTTATGATTGTTCTTGGTTTTTAGTTGGAAGTCGAAGAAGGTGATATTTCTTTTATTTGTTTTGTTTTACTTATCTATCTAAATAATATGCGATGAATATAATAAAGAACAGAATAATAAAATAAAGGATAACTAAAATTAAAAGAAATGTTATTAATATTATTTATTTATATATTATATTAATATAACTAGGCTATAACTCATATATTACACGGCTGATAAAGTAAAACACAGAGAAACTTTCAAATCGAAATCAATAATTATAGATTTGCAGACAATCTGTTTTTATTTTTAACCCATAATAACATATTACTTTAGTTTTAACCCAAAATAACAACCTACTTTCAGGATTTAATCTATAGTAAATTCTTGATTTCTTTCTTAACCCATAATGGCAACTTCCTGATTTCTTCTTTTAACTCATAATAGCAACCAACTTTCATTTTAACCTATTATGGTAGCATACTTTCATTTCAACCCATAAAAGCATATGACTTTCATTTTAACATATAACAATAACATACTTTCATTTTGACCCATAATAGCATATTGCTTTCATTTAGTACCCATAATAGCTACTCACTTTCAATTTTTAATCCATAAAACAACCTACTTTCATTCTTAACCCATAAAGACATCCTACTTTCATTTTTTACCCAAAATAGTATCTTATTTTCCTTTTTAACCTATATTAGCAACGTACTATGATTTTTAATCCATAATACCATCCTAATTTCAGTTTTAACCCATTATGGCATAATTATTTAATGATTAATCTAAATTTCAAAAACATTGTTCATATATTAAACCATTTTACATATTACTATAAACTAACGGTGATATAGTTACAGACAAAACATCAAACTTTATATAAAAATAATTGTGTTAAGTATGTTTATGACTGTGTATGAGCATGTGTTGTGTGTGTACACGACGAATTATGTACAACTATCTTGACATATACTTAATTTTTTTAATAAATATATATATTTTTATTATATAATGAAAAGATAGATAAATACGAAATAATCTATGAAGGTAGTTGGTGGCTTTTTTGGTATCTGCTTGGCCTACATTTCATAAATCCCACGAGCAATCTTAGCAAATACTAAATGGGTCTAAATCCCCCAACTATTTGTACAAAAGAACTAATCGCTTCTACTTAATCTTTGAACTTATGTATGAGTGTTTGACTTAACAAAGTTTTGTTTTGTTTTTTTACAAATTTACCCTCATTTTTCTAATGGTGTGTCATGGTCACTGGCAGCTTAAGCACTGAAACTCTTTCACATTTGATTTTGTTTGATCATCCTAATGTTGCGAATGTAATAGTTTTGGACTATTCTCCGGTCTTAGTTTTTGAAACAAAAAAGGTTTTAGCAACTTACTTTTTTATCTTAATTTTGTAAACCTTTCAAAGTAGAATGCCCTAACTGGGAAATAAAGTTGTATTCTTTTGTTATTCACTATTCCACACGAATAAGTTTGGAACCCGTGTCAATGATGCGGGGGGGGGGGGGGGGGGGTTACTAATTTAAAAGAATTATCGCCAGTGTCTTGCAAATTAGTTTTTATGACAAACTATTATCGACTTAACAATATTAGACAACGCTACTTCAGATTTAATAGAGGAGAATTTTATATGTTATTAACATTTCTTACCAGAAAATAAGATTAGCATAACAACCAATATTACAATTGTTTTTAGTGACAAAAAATCAAAATTATCTTATACTATATCATTTGTCATAATAATAATAATAATAATAATAATAATAATAATAATAATAATAATAATAGTCAAATCACTTAAACTGCTACAGATTTCTTAAATACCATCTAAAAATTTGAAATTGTAAATTAAATACAAAATCATATAAAACAATATTGCTATGAAAAAAATCTAATTTTTTTTTTCCATAAAATGGCATCGTTTTTTTGTGATTTCGTATTTACCGCAGCAATGTCGCAGATGACATATACAAAGCAATGTCGCAGATGACATATGCAAAATTAAGAGGTATCTTGATAAACTATCTATTTTTTGCTTAAAGCTTAAAAAATGGTAATAAACAAGTTAAAGCGATATTCTTTTCTATTTAGTAATTTCACAACTAAAAACTTAACAAAATTATTATCCTGTGTTTTGTTGTCATATAAAGGTTTTGTAAAAAGTTAACTGGTACTTGCTTAGATGCTTAAAGAGAATAAACCTATCAGTGCCATTTTAAATAGAAACAAAAATATATATAAGAAAACTATAATAGGCAACATTAAGCGTGTGAATTAACAAAAATATCCAAATAAAAAAAAACATGAAAGTTATGTAGAACGATAAAATAGCTTTTTTTTTTTTGTAGTATATAACAAGCATAATAACCTGTATACAATTTAAGAAGTTAATCAATAAGTATAGGATTCAAATTCAAAATTTAAACAATCGAAACGAGTCAATTCATGATTATATATTTATATATATGGAATGTCACACAAGAAGATCGTTGTAGTCTGAAACCCCTTTCGTTAAATATGAT
The DNA here is from genome assembly GCF_052625555.1 of Lactuca saligna. Lineage (NCBI taxonomy): Eukaryota > Viridiplantae > Streptophyta > Magnoliopsida > Asterales > Asteraceae > Lactuca > Lactuca saligna. The sequence goes on along the minus strand of NC_136418.1, from coordinate 171,651,632 downwards.
TTATAATTTACAAAAATTATAAATAAGAAATTAAAAATAATTTTAAAAAAAATTGTGTCAACACAATCATATGAACTGAATATGAAGATAATAAGAGGGAGAGTAATTTAAATTTTAAAATATAAATGCGACTGTTACTATGTTATAATAATTGGCAATCCGAAATTTTGGTTTGGGTTTGGATTTGGGTTTGTTGGTGGGCCCAAGAAACAGCTCACGTCACGTGCCAGCCAAAGCGTCGACGTCGACGGCACCGACTTTGGGCTTTTTTGTTTGTTTGAGTTTTGAGGTCCATAAATTAAAAGTTTCCGTGACCACGAGTGGGTTTTTGTCATGTTAGAAACTTGGAATGGAATGTCTTGTCTACAAGGATTTTCAGGAAATGAAAAGGATTTACACCTTATTTTAGAGCAAAAAATTGATATATTCCAACAAATTATATCATTATGTAGCTTTTTCACAGGTTTTTTTTAAATATATACTTATATACTCAAAGTATTATAAAACTTCTCTTTACAATTTTGTTTTTATGTGCTTTATAAATTTTGGTTATTTTACTATTTTTGCAACCTTTTTTCAACTTTTTTATAATTAGTTTTACAACTTTTTTCCAAATATCCTCCAACATATTCGTTTTCTACAACTGTTTTTATGATTTGTTTTTTTACAAATGAGTTTTTTTAGTATTATTTATTTTCGGTATTTAAGGTTGCAAAATCTTTTTTTTTTTTTTTTTTTTTTTTTTTTTTTGGTTTTTTACAACTACTTTTTGGTTTACGTTTACATTTTAGAGAAAGCTTTTAAAGCATTAAAGATTCTTCAAATTGGACATGCTTAAAGGATGTCACATATTTCTATCCCAACTTCAAATGTTTGCATTGACGATATGATTTTCATTGGATCTTCAAGGACAATTGAGTGAGATTGAGCATATTGACGATTTAGATTTGATGCAAAAGGTGACGATTATGTGGTGGATTAATGGAGACGAGAATCTAAGTTTTTTTTACTATATCATAAATAGAAATTAGTGATAATCAGTTACATGTGGAGTTATGGAAGATGGTGTTGTTGAAAAACTTGTTTTAACCAATTTATAAAAACAAGTTTTTCCTAATTTTGAACATGAAATCCAAACGCTAAACCATGATAAAAATGAATAAATGTTATATGTTTGTGTTCTCCTGTAGAGCTGGCAATTCTCGACACGACACGCGACACGACACGAAATAAATGGGTTTGGGTTGAGTTTTTCAACCCGCCAACCCGCTAACCCGTCAACCCACCAATCTGTTTATTAAACGGGTCATATATGGGTTTCTCAAAAAATAAACGGGTTGACCCGCCAACCCGTTTATATTCTTAATAAAAAAAATTATTTTATTTTTAAATGTATTTATGCATCAAGTGTGAATATTTAATAAGTATTATATAATATATACCATTGATTCATAGACAATTTGACTGTTTTGACATTTTGAGTCGTGGTGAATGGTCTAAGGTCGTAAGTCGTAACCTATAAGGCTAAGTCTGTAACATGTTTCTATAAATGTTTATAATTTTCATTTGAATGTTTAAGATTTAAATGTCTAAAATTCGGACCTACGAACCCAAATTTGACCCACAAAACAGCCAACCTATGAACCCGTATAAATAAATGGGTTGGCGGGTCATATATGGGTTTATGTTCCAAACCCGTCAACACGTGACCCGCCAACCCGTGACCTGTATATTTAAATGGGTCGTGTTTGGGTTGACATATTTTGACCCGCCAACCCGCGACACGCCAACCCGAACATGACACGATTGCCAGGCCTATTCTCCTGTGTGATAACTTCGTTTTGATATGTCACACCTTCAAAACAGATCCTTCCTAATAAATGAAAATAATTTTGATACATGTCACTTTTTTATTAACTTAGACATATATTATTTTTTAGTATTTTTGAATAATTGTTTTTCCATTTGTCATTTTCTCATTTTTTTTTTATTTTATTAATTAACACATCATATTACACATCAATTAATAATTATCTTAATTGAAAATAACCAATAAATTACAATATTAGTATTCATATAGTATTTAATATGTTTCATTTTAAACTCAAATTTTAAATTTTAAATTTCAAATCTAAATTTTCGAATTTAAATAAAATTTTATTTAAACTTTTCATATTTAATTTTTTGTTTTATCAAACGTGTATAAAATACGGGTCTTACACTTACCTTTAGAAATATATAAATATGTTTATTTTACCTAACAAATTAATTCAAAACTATTTACAATTCTATAGTTGATTTTTTTTTCTTTGACATTTATTGTTTTTTATCACATATATATATATATATATATATATATATATATATATATATATATATATATATATATATATATATATATATATATATAGGTTTATTTGAGACCATGTTAATTTTGTTTTTGTGAAAATGTGACGCAATCTAAAGATAATTTTAAAATGTAAAATAAAAGGAAAAATCTAAAAAAAAAAGATTTAATTAATATTTTCATCATTTTATTTATCTAAAAAAAAATAAATAAACAAAGTACCAATTTTTTGAAATACGTGAAATATTCTAATAAAATGTTCTAATATTCTTTAACATTTCACATATATTTAAAAAAAAATGGTATTTTTTTTTTGATAAAAAAATAACGAAAATAATATTTAAATAAAATTCAAAAAGTTTTAATTATTTTGCATAAAAAGTTTTTTTATCTACAAAATTAATGACTAGGATTGTGTATTTCAGTCTAACAAAATATAATAGTCTAACGTGTGTCTATGTGTGTGTGTGTGTGTGTGTATATATATATATATATATATATATATATATATATATATATATATATATATATATGCTAGTTATAATCCTCCTTAATAAATGAAGGTTTTTGTCATTTGTCAATCTCTCATGAGTTTTGACACTTGTCAATTTGTGGTAATTTTGAAATAAATATTATCCACTTGTCAATTTTTGATTTGTTTTAATTTTTAATTAAAGTTATATACTTATATATATGTAAAGTATTAAATATCGTATATATGATATTAAATTGTAATAAATAAGTTTCTTTCTTTCTTATTTTAAAGTTGTACATTAAAAATATTTCATTTTTACACTTTAAGTTTAATATTTTTTAAAAGAACCTGTATAATATACGGGTCTCACACCTAGTTCTTCAACAACCAAAATATCAAAAACATAAGATTTTTTTATAAGTTAACACCAATGATGGGTAAAAATATAAAAAATTAAATCGTTTTTCCTTTCCTTTTCTTACAACATGAGTATATTATATATAACTTTTCTTTTCCTTAATTTTAAAACTCAAGAACATGACGCTTAGGTGTTTGAAATCATGAAAGAAAATGGATAAAACATCTTAGCTGAATTTCTAGCAAGAAGTTTAAAAAGATTGTTAATTCAACTGATACCAACTAAAATAGTTCGAATAATAACATTGATTTATTGTTAAAAGAATTATTACACTTTATATTAACAATGACATTCACTTATTTTATTTGGAAATATATAATATACATGACTTTCATACTAACACAATCCTAACTCTAAGGTTGTGACAACTTACAAAGACCTTACATAAGAATCTATGATCATGCCTCTATAAATTGTAAGATTAAACAATGGAACTGTTACTAAATGATACATCAAAAATCTTACAATCTACTCAAAGAAATCTAAATGAAACAAACACAATCTCAAACATAATATACACATACTACATGGTAAAACAAACTCAAAACTCTTGAAGCTCTTCTACAACTTCTCCATACCCTTTAAACTTTAAGTCATGCCACCTCCTGAGATACGTGTGAAGTTAAGTTCATGATTTATTCTTTAATTTTTTAAAGTTAAATATGTTAATAAGACTTTCTTTGCTAAAATGCGTATTTGACTTGACATGTAATTTAATTGAAGTTTTTGATAAAAAAAAAAAAGTAATACTTGATAATACAAAGTTGAGATATATGATAGTTAATCTCACAAAGATCTTGTTACGATTCCTTTGATTTAAAAATATCAGTTTAAAAAATACAGAATCATTGTACCTTAGTTTCTCCTCGTGTTACGAAGTGGACTTGCCCATTTCTCTTTCTTTTTTGTGAACTGATCACTATATCTTGCATGTAGAAAGTTCCCAATAACAATCCCAACAACCAACCCACTTCCAACTCCACAAAATACGATAATCCAATCAATTGCTTCACTCTGGAGGAGAGACTCGGACACATTGCTTGTTAGTGGAAGTCCATACACATTTAAATGACCTTGACATTCCTTGGATAATGGTTGTCCACACAATAGGGGATTCCCTATGTAGGAGTTGTTATCAAATGTACCAAACTGTTTTCCTTTGGGTATGCGCCCCTTAAGACGGTTGAATGACACATTGAAAATTTCAAGGAAGCCCAGTTGCACCAATCGTTAAGGAATTTCCCCAGATAGCTCATTTCGAGAGAGATCCAAAGCTTCAAGATTCTTTAGGTTCCCCAAAGATGGCAAGACACGTCCAGTAAAATGATTGTTCGAAAGATTTAGTGCTTGAAGAGCTTGGAGTGATGCTGAGTTTTCTCCTTAATAAATAAAGGTTTTTTGCCACTTGTCAATATCTCATGAGTTTTGACACTTGTCATTTTGTGGTAACTTTGAAATAAATATTATCTACTTGTCAATTGTTGGTTTGTTTTAATTTTTAATTAAAGTTATATACTTATCTATGTAATTATAAAGTATTAAATATCATATATATGATATTAAATTGTAATAAATATGTTTCTTTCTTTTTTATTTTAAAGTTGTACATTAAAAAATATTTCCTTTTTATACTTTAAGTTTAATCATTTTTTAAATCAACCCGTATAATATACGGGTCTCACACCTAGTTTAAAATGAATGAAAAATTAATCCTTAAAGTGAAGATGTTAAAAGAAATAATAAATAAGTTTAATGTGTTTTACTTCATCCCACATCCTACATGGATGGGAGAATAAAAAGAAAGTGAGTATATAAACTTAAACTTATATGCTAGAGTGTGTCCTACAAATACAAATGCACAAACAGTCAACCAAAAAAGTTCAAGGACCTTTTTGTAATATCTCTTTCTTTTCGTAACCAAAAACTTAGACATAGTTATTGAATTAATCATTGATTTTCAATTACAAAACTTGTGGTTAATTTTTTTAATTAATTGTCATCAATTACACATTAGTCCTCTACTACACTTACATGTTTCATGTATAAATAGATGGTGTCACTACAAAAAATGTCAATTAGTAACGAAACGAAATGATCACTAACAATAGAAGGGTTCGAAGTGATTTAGTGACTAAACTTTGGGTCGTCACTTTTCGTCACTATAGGTCCGTCACAAAAACTTATTGTGACGAAAATATAAAATGGTCACTAAACAGTGACTAAAATATAGTGGTCACTAAATCTGTGACAACCCTTTTCGTTATTAAATGTTGTCACTAAACAATGAAAGTCATAACTGTTTTATCCAATTAGTGACCATAAAAACTCGTCATTGATTTTTGTTGCTATTTTTGTATTTAACCCCTTTTAAATAACTATGGAACTGGTCAATAGTAAACATAAATTATTCTCGAATATAAATGAACTCGCACTACATAAATTATTCTCAAATAACACACCATTCCAGCAAATAACACAAAAAGAAAACCAAAAAAAAAAAAAAAGATTCAACTCTTCCAGTTTCTTTCTACAATAATTGCCTTTTCACAATGTGGATGAAATAGTATGCAAAACATTAATCTATTATCCTTCACCTTTCTACAATAATTGCCTTTGCACAATGTGGATCAAATAGTATGCAAAACATTAATCTATTATCCTTCAGATGATGTCCAAACAAAGATGTCATCTCAATCTACAATACATTTATACAACTTCAATTAACATAATTCATTTTTTTACTTGACAAATCCATCAATAAAAGAAACATACAACAGTCATAGCTGGCCTCATAGCCCTTATTCCATGCTTTATCACCGACACGATTCAAGGCTTAGAACAACAAATGTTTTACAACTTGTTCATATAAAATAACAAGATAATAATTTGAAATGTAATAGTTACCTTAATTATTAAAATATGAAGGGAACAATATAAGGTGAATAAATCAGTTAAAGAAAATAATACAAATGTGAAAAAGAACATCAAAATATTATTGGTTTTTGATAATTTAGAGTTAAAAACAAGTTGAATTAAGGCTAACAGAAAGGACCACAGATGCAGATGAATTTGCAACAACCTTATTATGGTTGATATCACCGCTTACCTATGAAATCACAAAGCAAAACATGTAATTTAGGCTTCATTGTGATGATTATCATGCAAGATATTGCATAACACATCTCCTATACACAAGATTGCATTTTATTTACTTAACTTTTCAGCAACTAAACCAATCTCAAAACAACCAGGAACCCACACCACCAAATAATGTAAGTCAATAATCAAATCATTTTTTTTTGAAAAATTTCATACAATTATCTATCAATCTACTATTTTGTAAGTTTTAAATAGTCAAAGTATCATGTTTTTAGCATTTTTAAAAAAACTTATTTGTATGCACTCCAACTGTTTGATAAAATGCATGAACTAAATTACCACATTATATTCACATATGAATATGTTTTCCCACCTTAATCAGTATATGATTATTAAAGCACAAAACAAATATACAGTTGTATATGTTATTCATATGTGAATAACATATAAAAATTATATATATTTGTGAATATACCTTGTAATATTCATATGTTAATATCCTGTGTAATATTCATATGTGAATAAAGTGTGTAATATTCACATATGAATATACCATCTGATATTCATAAGTGAATATATCATCTAATACTTACAAGTGAAAATACTATGTAATATTCGCAAGTGAATGCATCGTTTAATATTTAAATATGAATATAGTGTATCATATTCACAAGTGTATATAATATATATTATTCATATGTGAATATACTGTGTAATATTCATGAATGAATATACCATGCAATATTTAGATGTGACTAGAATGTGTACTATTCACAAGTAAATATACCATATAATATTCACATGCGAATCTACCATATAATATTCATATGTGAATATACTATGTAATATTCATTTGTGAATATACCATATAATATCACATGTAAATATACAATATAAGCAACATATATCGGATAATATTCACATATGATTATACATTCATATGTGAATATACCATGTGATAATTAGAATGTGATAAATCACCATCATTACGAACTAAAAGTATATTTTTAACATTTTTTATGTGTATTCACATGTTTTTCAGGTGTCTGTTATAACTCAATGAAAGAATAATATTTCAATCAATGGTTGGTTCATATCTCAGTGGTTGACGATTGATTAACGTAATTGAGAAGATATCATTGACGAAGACAATATGTTTTTATATTCACGTGTAAATGTTATACAATTTAATATATTCTTCATTTTCATCGTGTTAAATTCAAATGCAAATGATATTCATTAACCAATACAATGTTGTTTGTCGTAGTATAATGTTGATTTTACATGTAAAATAATATTGTTACAATATAGAAAAAACTATTCACAAACCAACTCTTATAGTGTATTATTTATTTTTATATATAAATGTTGTATTCACAAAATAAATAAACCAACATGTATAGTTTATTCAAATAAATAAAAATAACAGATTACAATGATGTTTTTACTAGTAGGGTCGAAGTTAGTAACAGTTAGTAACATCATCAGTAAATATGCCGTAATGATGATGTCATCTTTAGTAGGAATGAAAATTTACTGACATCATCAAAACAATTTGCCGCAATGAAGTTTAGTCTCGTAATTGGACGAGATTCACATATTTGATGTAAAATGTTGCGATTTACAAAACTCACAACTTCGCCGTGACGTACGGTGTTTTTCGGCCATTCGGTACTGTTTAAGGCCTCAAAATGATGTTTTTCTATTTTTATAATTTTCAGAAGAAAAAAAAAGTTATCATTTATACACAAATGAATATAACATTAATAAAAATATATATGATTATATAATTATTTAATTAACCTAAAAAGATTAGTTGTATGTAAATAAATATATATTCTTAACAAATACTTTTTTATCTTTAATTTTATATATTTTGTAGTCCTCGGTTTATTGATAGTTTTATTCATTTGTTAATAATACATATATATTCACATTTCATTATTACATATATATTCATTTGTGAATATTACATATGTTCACATGCGGATATAATTCTTATATTTTATTCACATATGAATTACAAACTTGTTTAGCACCTTAAAATGACGTATTATTTGTATTCATTTATGAATATTACCGGTATTCATTTGTGAATATTACATGTATTCGCATGTGAATATATTTTTTTATATATTATTCACATATGAATTACATACTTGCTCTGTGTTTTTAAAAGATATACATTGATTCTCGTATAAAGGCATATTCACTTGTGAATATTACGTGATATATTTAGTTTATACATTTCATCGAACAGTTGGTATGCAAATAAATTAACTTATATAACTATGGTAAAAAATTCACAATTGAAGCCAATAATTACAAATCAAATCAAATCCTATCAAATTCGATTAATAATCAATAGGTTTATATCAAAAATTGTGAAAAAAATGTAAGAAAAACAAAGTTTTTCAAACTTGAAAAACGGTTTTTAAAAAAAATCTTCAAATATATGGTTATGTTGATGAAATTTTGATTGATATCTGTTGTTTGATATTGGCAAAGGTTCATCTGATGAAGTTTCGATGATTGGTGATTGCTAAATGATGTGACATCGATAAATGTGGATTATTTTTAAAGATTTTGTTTGATGTCAATGAAACTGGACAAGACTGAATCATAGTTTACAATTATAGGACGAATAAATGTTTTTAATGGTGAATCACAACATTTTGATGAACAAACGAAGATTTTTGATGAAGAATTGATGTTTTTATGATGTGTCGATGTCTTTTTTTTATGAAGAACATATGACTTTGATAGCGAACAAGTAGTAGAACGTATGATGTTGATGAAGAACATATGATGTTGACGAAGAACACGGAGGAACAATCGAGATTAATGAATAACAGATGGTGTTGATGAAGAACAGATAAACGATCCATAAGAAATGATATCTGTGATTGAAGGTTAATATATCATATTTACAAATTTGTCACCGTGTATTTTATGTTAACATGCTAATTAAGTGATTGCCTGAGAATGATTATTCCACCATTCTCAACCTTTTTTATTTTTTCAATTGAACTTACCTCTCTTTCTCTCTCTCTCTCTCTATATATATATATATATATATATATATATATATATATATATATATATATATATATATATATATATATATATATATATATAGGCTTAGGTTATTTTGTTTTTACTAACTATTATGTGCTAGAATGCACAGATCTGGACCACCGGATGAATAGAATCAATGATCATGATCTGATGGTCTATAATATTACAATAGTACTGCATGTACCATATAATCACACAAATTTCAACAAAAGGGTATTTTGGTTAATTAACCTATTATGAAAAAGGTAATTTTCGGATTTTAAGGGATCATTAACACTCCTAACTTTAAAAATCTGTATTTTTTAAATTAATTCTAATTAATTGTAAACATAACTTGTAAACATAACCGATTTTATTCTGTCAGAATGGATTTTTGTTTGAATGATGTTCTTTCTGAGTTTTATTCTTTTATAATATTAATGAAGAATAACAAAATTCTTGAACTCCTAGTTGAAGAATAACAACATTTTAATATTTTCATATACATTCGAACTTAAATACATATTCTTACATACTAATAGCCTTATACATTTTAATATATTTATACATATTTTAAAAGAATATCATAAAAAATTAGCTTTCTTGAATATACAGTTAATGAATAAATACAAGTGTAATTCTTAAAAAATAAGAACATTCTTAAACTGTGAGTGTCATCAATCTTTGGCTCATTCTTCAATTCATTCTTATTAGGTCTTCAAGTCATTCTTCTGACCATTCCTATCACAAATGCAACAAAAACTAATAATGGTTAAAAACATGTTGCTTGCAATTCCTATTAATTTATACATTCTGGTAGAATACATATAATTCATTCCGGTAGAATATACAGAACACAATCTTGCATAATACATAGAATACAATCTCATAGAATACATAGAATAAAATCTCCTAGTTATTACTTTACATGCCACTATAAAGAATTAAAAGCGTGTGATTTGCCATTTGCAATCGTATTTCTCTATATATAAACATTCTAAAGCATAGAATGTATAAATGCATTCTGTCAGAATTACTAGAATGTTACTTGCAATTCCTAGCACTTTATATATTCTGGAAGAATACATAGAATATGATAGAATACATAGAATACATTATGACAGAATACATAAAATTTGCTACTAAATCAAGATTATAAAATTGTGAACTGTGGAACATATTAAGTTTAGTATTTTTCAAATATTAGACGGTTAGATTTTGATATTTTCCACATATTGCTTATTTAATCAGGTGATTACAAATGCTTTTGAGAAGAGTTTTCTCATTCATACAATGTTTAACTTCTAAACTGTCTCAAATTTATGAAAATCTCTTATAAACCGTTAATCAAATCTTCATCCTAAATTGACTAAAAAAATCAAATGCTAATAGCAAAGATTGATGCTACTCAAGTAATTAACAAATAAGGTGTTAATAACAACAAAAACATATCAAAAGGTTTAATGAAGAAAATAAAAGAAATACTCTTTCAAACAATTAACAAATAAACATACCACATGTTAGAACCAAGTAACACAAACAACCAAGTTAGAATTATTGTTATGTTCTTCAAGAATTTGAACATCAAATTCTTTTTGAGGCATTTCTACAAACATCTGGCGTGCAACATAGAAATCAAATTTTCTTTCAGGCCATTTCTACAACAAAGCTGCCAAATTCTCTTTGAGGCATTTCTACAAACATCCATTGATTGTTAATCAAACGAACACCTATGTAGTTCTGTGTCACAACTAGAAATTTTGTGTCATATAAGCTATATACTCAAGTAAAGGTTGAATCAAAAATTTTGAAAGCATGTTTGATGCCTATTATGTAACATCAAAATTTCAATCAAATACATCATACAAGTACTACACATAGTCGTCAAACAATTGGAAACCCTAGAAGTTCTTGTTAAATCCATTTTTGGATTAGAACTTCCTTATTGGACCTAAGTGGACCAATAAGCTTCCAATTTGACTATTATGGGCTTAGAACCCTTAAATGGGCTCTAATTGGACCCACATTCATTTATTTCAATATTATAGGCCATATTGGGCCTAGAATGAAATGAATTAAAAGCTTTGATCCATGATTAACCTAATCTAGCTTAATAGAGCATAAAAATCACAATTTTATCTTATAAGGCCAATGATCACCCAAACTAACTCTAATATTGGGCTTAGGGGCAAAAAGCCCAAAAACCTTTCTTCCTTTCCAAATTCTCGGCCCAAGGCCCAAACCCAAGGAAGGTGGAAGAGTTGACTTACCATTGCCACCTCATTTTTATCTTTTGGACATCCATGCAACATATCACATATACCCATGCATACATCACCTCAAAGTCACTCTTCTTCTCCTCTCTCTCTCACTCTCGGCCGAACACAACACACACACACTCACAAAATCCATCCCATTCTCTCTAGATCACTCAAGACCACTCCTTCCTCCCCACTCCAAAAATCTCGAAAATTAAGAGCTTTCAAGAGGATCTTGCAAGTTAGTCATCATCTAAGGTAAGGTTTTGCTTGGATCTATGACTTGTATTCCTTTTTTTATCAAAATCCCTTCCTAATCCATGCAAAAATCGTGATCTTGCACTCTAGAAAACTCCATAAACTCGAAAACTTCATCAAGGAGTGCAAAGGCCAAAAATCACTTCATTTCTTCCATTCTTTCTTCAAAAACCGAATCAACACCCAAGGTGAGTTTCATACCCCCTTATTTTCGGTTTTTATAAGTTTTTGTAGGGGAGAATACAAGCAAAGGTGTAGATCCATCATTATGTGTATGTTGTGGTTGATTTCTATGCTTATATGTATGTTTTGTATGATTTTGATGCTAGATCTAGTGATGAAATACTAAAAACCGAGATATATATTTTATTCTAGCATAAAATATACTATTACATGCAAAGTATACTAAGAAAAATAGCCAAATGGTTTGACAACACTTATTTTGGGCTAAAAACTCATTTTTTTGACATAAAATGTTAAAAATACAAAGTTGAAGGGTCTAAAATGAAATATTTCGAAATCTGATGGGTGAGATGAGTCAAAACAGTTTACATAATGCATTTTCTAAAAATGTACTATTTGGAGGGTTAAAAACATAAATTCCAAGCTTATTGGGCTAAATATGACATTTTCGGCCCAATGAGGCCCAATATGCGAAATTTTCTAATTTGGAGGACCAAAACTGCATTTTTCTGTAAAACAGTGGACTATAAGTGTTCCATGTACTTTTCAAAGGTTTAAAATGCTTTTCAAATTTAAAAAGGACCAAAGTTGCAAAAATTTTCCAAATTGGGCCAAAAATGTAAAAATTGCGAAAAAGAGGGGTTATAACCGAGAAAACTGCAATTTCAAGGAGTTAAGCTGTTTTCTATGAAAAATATGCTGGAAAATACTTATTTCAATAATTTTTGGTGTTAAAATGTCAAGAAAATTGATTTAAGGACCAAACCGGAAAGTTTTTAAATAAAGGGGTGAAAAGGGTAAATTTTACAAATAAGGAGCGACTGAAAACAGAAAATTTTCAAGGCTAGTTCAATACATGCAATTTGACCAAATGATGGTACCACGCCTATCGACGAAATACAATACATTACAATACCAAAAGTCGTTGTCAAACGAATTGGTTCGGTCTCAAACCAATAACAATCCGAAACTACTAACACGACGACACTATGACATTACGACATTACGATTCATAACTAATAACGATTGGGAAGTCACTATACATGCGAGTGTGCACAGACGTCTACGCACCATCTTTGGGCCCCAAAAGTGTAAAATCTTGTTTGTTGAGCCTAGCTAGCCCAATGACCTGATCTTAAGGCCCGAAGACCTCTCTCTCTTACGAAGTGTTGGGTTTTACCGATCCGACATAATGTAAAAGGACTTTCAATGGCAAACATGTTGCTGGTCCCCAAGGGTCCTTCAGTGCTGCTAGTAAAGTCTGTAACTCACGATTGCGGGTTGGGCTTCGGGCCCTTCGCAATTGCAATGGTCTTGAACGACGCGGGGAAATACCGAGGGTTTCGCACCTTCTCTTCTTCCCTCCGGTCGTGGGACTACACAAGTCCGGGAGTATTGAGTGGTGTGAAGAATTACGAGTGACGCCTAAGGGATCGCTTGTAAGGTTGTCGATTGGACGTTTTCATTAACGCACGTCACAACACTTCACCACCCACTGTATTCTCAATGCCTCCGGAGCTCAACGGTTTCCTCTAACGCAACGAAACAACGGTACACAAACTAAGTAAAGCAAAGTGATAGGAAAACGTCGGGTTTTCCTAGGGTTTTCAACAATTACAATTATGAATTACCGGTCGAATTTCACAACTCTTACGCTTACATCTATAGAATTCAAACAAGCATACTCACGGATCTTCACATATTTTTACACTATTCTATTTTTAGAAAATATCGGATTTTCTGGTGGTTTTCAAACAATACATTGGATTTCAAACACTACTTATGAACTCACCAACATTTCATATGTTGACGTTTTTCAAAATACTTGTATTCTCAGGTAACAGATAAGGTGAAGGATGAATTGTACTCTATGACGTTTTGCTGTGGTTTAATTAGTATCAAACAGTTATTTTTGAGAATGTAATGTTTTGAAACAATGTAATGAATGTAAACGCTACCAGTTGTATCATTCCAAATGTTGGTGATGTATAATGTTATGTTTCATGTATATGCATTGTGATGGTATTCAATGAGTCACAACAGCCCCCGGACGTTTCCGCCGTCTGGTTCGGGGGTGTGATATTCTGCCAAATCAAACAAGATCAAAAAGAAAAGAAGGAGCCTTTACCTATTGATTGAATCATTGTTGCCCAACTTCCTCCATCACCGATTCCACCCACCTGCCGATTGCCACCACCCCATACGACTTACTGTCGCCTTACAACTCCTAATTTGCAACCACCATTGTGTTTCAAGACGATCAGACCAGAAGAAGAATGGAATCGAGGGGAGCAGCCCTGTGCTGCTAGCCCCCCTCCATCGCTTATGCTAGCGATCCACCAGCACCATCAAACCCTCACTTATAGCGTATTTGTAACGACCCAAAATTTAGGACCAAAAAATTTCTTTTAATTTATCATTACTTAAAGTAAAGTCATCATTCCAAAACATAATATGAGTATAAGTTTTCAAAACACATGTTCATTATCAGAGTAAACATTCACAGGTTGTCTAATCTATGGTGTGTGCCATGCGATCACCCCGAACTCTTCTCTCCGCTACCGGAAGTACCTGAAACCAAAACTGAAAACCGTAAGCACGAAGCTTAGTGAGTTCCCCACCCTACCACATACCATGCATAACCACATACTGCACATACTGGGCCACGCCCACTATCTTGGGCCTCGCCCCCTACCTCGGGCCCCGCCGCTACAGGCCCCGCCTGGCTTCGAGCCCCGCTCGGATACAGATCTGTTTTACTTAGGCCTCGTCTGTCACAGGGCCTCGCCCGCCAACAAATAATAACACATAAACATTTCACAACACATAACTAACACATGCAACTGGTTCTGTCCTAAGGCCTCGCCTACCCTGGGCCTCGCTCATGTCCTGCTATTGATGAGTCATGGAACCCCGTCCACGCTCCTAATGATAGTGAGGTACGGGCCTAGCCCACTCTCACTCCTGTTCTAGTTTGGGCCTCGCCCCTATTCTGCTACTAATGAGATATGGAACCCCATCCACACTCTGCTATTGGTGAGATACGGGACCTCGCCCACACTCACCTCCCTACCAGGCACATACATGTATCACACATACAACAAGTATAAACTATCATATAAACAATTCCTTGGGCACCCGCCCGCTATTACTGGACCTCGTCCTAAAAATAATACTAGCATACTGTGCCTAGGGCTAACCCCCGGGTCTTCTACTCATAACTACATGGGCCGGCATTGTGGCCTTAGACCCATTCACACAAAGGGAAACTCACCTGCACTGGCTGAACTTGCTGATGATCTCACTAGTTGCTGCCCGACAACTCACAGAACTCCTGCTCCCCTTGCTCCCCGAACTACCAATATCAATGCAACACTGAGTCTAACTGACCCCCGAAAGACAACCAAGTCCATCCTGGTCCAAGTCAAAGTCCTGGTCAAGGTCAACCTTTCAGGTCAACCCTACTCGCCGAGTCACCCTACTGACTCGCCGAGTTCATAATGTTCAGATTCCTTCCATTCGCGACTCGACTTGCCGAGTTAGTCCATGACTCGCTGAGTCTACCGATTTCTGAGTCCAGACCTGTCCAACTCACTGAGTCTCCACCCGACTCACTGATTCGAGTCTCAACTTGAAGGGTTTGAGGTTTCGCGACCTGACTCGCCGAGTATAAGGCAATCTTCATACGACTCGACGAGTTGTTCATCCCACTCGTCGAGTTTCTCCACAACTTCTACTACTCGTCGAGTCCACTCAAAGGACTCGTCGAGTCCCTTCAGATCTCCTTACATGCAGAGGACATTTGAGTCATGCATGAACTTCAAACTGTAGATCCACCCTTCCCAAGCCTTTTCCCCACGTAAAGTTGCAAACTTTACGTGTAGAGAAGGAGATCTAGGCAAAATATGCTATAAACTAGGGCTTAAGGCAAAAAGACTCCATGATCCACTCAAGGGCTGATGCTTTACGGAATTCTAGACCAAAATAATCATGGATCTGAGGTAGCATCCTCAGATCTGAACCTCTAGCTCAAAGGTTACTCTAAAGCCAAGAATGCCCAAAACACACACAAAGATCTAGGTGCAAATAAGGGGAGATAGCAGCTTGTTACCTCCAAGATGAACACCACTGAAGTAGATCTCGGATCTACACCCCCTCCTTGAAGCAACCTACTTTCCCTTCAAGTTCCTTTCCCCAAATTTCCTTCCTCCAAGCTTTAACTCTCAAAATGATGGAAGCTCTCACGAATTCAAGGGTGCACTGGCTCTCTAGGGTGAAATGGGGGCTGAGGGAGGGACATAACACCCTAAATAGGATACAACTCCCGGGATTAGGGTTTTCCTCGTTCAGACCAGACTCGCCGAGTCACCTTGGCCGACTCGCCGAGTCGGTCGCTTACTCCTCGACCCGGATCCCGCTCGGACTCGCCGAGTCCCTCCTTGGACTCGCTGAGTCTACCCTTAAATTAGAGCTTTTCTTTTATTTCTTGGCCTTCGAAACTTTGGTTGTTACAACTCTCCCCCACTTAAACTAAACTTCGTCCTCGAAGTTTAATATACTCTACTGTCGACGATCTGCCTCCAAAGCCCTGCCATCCATTCTAACACCAGCTGCCTAACTTTGCTGGCCTTCCGTTCAGTCATCCGGACTAACGCCCATCCTTACCGATAATAATCTCGGGTGCATCCTGACCCTGAACATCCTGGAAACACAACTTACTCAACCGACAATCTTTCTGGTATTCTCCGAGTACTGCAACATAGGGGTTCACCCCTTCTTTCCTTGCGCGATTTCCTTGCCTTCCCAAGGCAACGCTCCATAACCATTTATCTCCCCTGCCACTGTAAAGACCCTGTCTTCACCCAATCTATTACTCCCGCTACTCAGTACGGGTCATCATTGCCAGTATCCACTTGGCGTTCTTTCTACTACCGTTCGGTGCCGAGCAAACCTCGACCGACTCTCACCGATTGCTGACCCAACACAACCACTAGTCGCTCCTAGCGACATTCGAAGAAACTCTCGCCACCTATACTTCTCAATCTATTCTACCAGGCTGGCACTACAATATTCTGGGATCCTCGACCCCCCTATCTAGACACTAAGATCCTTACCAGGTCCCACCTGCACTGCTAAAACTCACGGGCCTCGCCCACGGGTCTCACCCAACCATACTACTGAGCAACCCTGCTCTCAGGTCTCACCTATACTGCTATCCTCATACGGGCCTCGCCCACGGGTCTCACCCGACTATATCCTAGAGTGGTCTCTTCCAAGGTCTCATCTCTCAATGGCTATACAGGAAACTCCATACCATTCTCATCCATTCCCCATTCCCGATCCCTATCTGAATGCTAGGAGATAAGGGCCTCACCCCGACTCCGCCAACGAAGCTACTACAAAATGCTACGGCTGCCCCGTAGTCTGACAACACTTCCACCACTGACTGCTAGTGAATGCTACGGCCGCCCTGTAGTCTTACATCACTTTCCACCACTGACTGCTAACACGAAAACATCTCCTGCTATTTACCTCAAGATCTCCATTCCGACTCACACGAGTCCTACGTGCGACCCTTTAACCTGAATCCGAACCACATACCCACCATTACCCTTTACACGCACGCACTGATGGGAGGTTCTCAAACTCCCAACCCTGAACTACTCAATCCGTCAAACGCTGAACTACCTCCTTTCCTTCTCAGAAATCATATACCCGGTCTGGATTTGCGTGCCCTTACCCTTATACACTCGGAGGATTCTCCCCCACTTTGATCCTGCTTACACCTCGATGCTCGATGAAGAGAAATCCCAATCCTTGCTACCATAATCAATCCGTTGAGGAATCCCAAGCTTACCATAGCTAAGGGTCTAACCTGACCATTCTAAAACTTATACGGCTCCGAACTAGCGAGACATACCGAGTCTCTCCAAGGCATGCTACAAATACTGCACCCTAAGTAACCTTCTTCGATACAACCCATCCGTTAATTACTAACCAATATCTAAGGTATGCAGATGGCATATAACTCGATCATAGACAACCCACTCAAAAAATAAAATACTCATACAGATAATGATGCAGAACCATAACAATATAACATCATGCACAAAATAAAAGAACTGAGAACGGAAGTCGCATACTTGCAACGTCCGGCGCTGCTCGCGTCTCCAAAGTAGCCATCTGAAGAGCCCTGCCTCCAACTGCAGGCGCCTCCACACGGCCCTGACGGCCGTCTGTGATCCTTAAAGTTGCAGGGGAAAGTGCCATCACCCGTCCTGCTGAAAGCAAACTGGGGCACTGGGCCTTCTTGTGGCCCCGCTGATTGCAGTGAAAACATATCAAGTCTGATCCCTGAGTGATGGTAGCAGTACAATCTCTGCTAAAATGACCAGTCCGACCGCACCTGAAACAGCCAGACTCACCACCACTACCATTCCTGCACGCACCCCCGTGCGTCCTGCCACACCTTCCGCATCGACTGCGGTCCTGATAATCCCTCAATCTCGACTCTGATCCCTTGGGCCTTTTGCCCGAACGTGCGGCTACCTGAACCTCATCCGGATTCCTCTCCCGGATCTGCTCCAAATCAATTTCCCTCTCCCTGGCTCGAGAAAGCATATCTTCCAGCGTCTTACAACCGGACCTGCTCACAAACTCCCTGATGTCATCCCTCAGCATCTCGTGATATCGTGCCTTCTTCATCTCCTCATCCGCGACATACTGCGGAACAAAGAGGGCTCTCTCCCTGAACTTGGCGGTGATCTCCGCCACAGTCTCAGTAGTCTGTGTCAAATCCTGAAACTCCCGGGCCAACTGCTGCACCTCAATAATCGGCGAAAACTCCGCTCTGAACCTAGCTGAGAAATCACTCCAAGTCATCGCATCCAACGCGGCATCATCACCCAAAGCATGACCAATATCTTCCCACCAATCCCTCGCTCTGTCCTTCAGAAGATAGGAAGCGAGTCTGACCTTGTCCTCCTCAGGACACCGGCTCGTACGGAATGCGTTAGCAACATCAGCCAACCATCTGCTGCTAGCGATGGGGTCCCTAGCCCCATGATAATCTGGTGCCCCGCAAGCCCTGAACTCCCGAAATGTCAAGGTACGCGCTCCCAGCAAGGCCATCATCTCAGTACGGAAGGCTCCCAGCCTCTCATCCAAAATCTCCAATATACCCTCCTTGACCGTGCCAAAGATCACAGGAGTCTGAACTAGAATACTGCGCGTCACCTCGGCTGATATCAACTCTCTCATCCGCCCCTCGAGCTGCTCGGCCCTAAACCCGAGCCCAATCCCTCTCCGGCGCCTGATCCTACCGCTGGTCCCTCTTGGAATGTCACCATACTGAAACATATAACATAACCATTTTCAGAATACTCCTCACTGCCGCGAGACCAAACATACTCACTACCAGGTTCCCGGTCTTGTCTCGGCCTTTCCCGAAATCGAGTATGGATCCTCTGCTTTCAGTAGTACGGGCCCATACTACCTTCCACATCTATCCGTACTTTCCTCAAGAACTGCTTTGACTCCACCAGGTCCCTTTTCTACTACTACTGCTCCCATCACTACCTCATCCTAGGCTTACCCTAGGGAAACCTTTGACTCAACTCAAACCAGTCCTCAGCTGCTGAAGGCCTCCTCGCAATGCCAATTAGCCATCACCTGGATACCATCACATGTGACGAGGCTCAGATAATCCTTCAAGTAAAAGACTCGTTCCTACAACGGTTGGACTCAAACAAGAGCTGCGCAATAGGACCAAATCCAACACTCTGAGATTATTCAACCCTAATCACATGTGACGTGACTTATCCACCTAATGGCTAACTCCCATCACTTAAAATCCCACAATGCACAAAGCAAGCAGCATTCAGACAAGGGAAAATCTAACCATAACATACTCAAGCAATCATATCCACATAGCAAGAATCTGAACTAGCATGCAACACAACTCATAAACTCAGGCATAACCTAATCAGGCTATCCTACTACTGACTATTCAGCACTATCATGCAGATCAAAAGCACATATAACAGGCACATAAGGCATCCTCCCTAGATCCTTAGTCCTAATCTAGCATGTTGTTCTATTAACTGATAATCAAACCATAAACTTGTATGGGTATTTTGGGATACTTACTTGAGCTCGGTTGATTGCATGCACCACACCTCTTTTCTCTTTTCAAAGTTCTTTTCTTTCTGAATTCTTTTTACTTTTCTAAAACCATTTTCTTTCTCAAAACTCTTTTTACAAAACTGTCTTTCCACTTTGAAAACTTCCTTACCAATTCCTCAGTTTGAGTTCAGACACACCCGAGAGCATGTCCGAATCCCTCAAACCAAGGCTCTGATACCAACTTGTAACGACCCAAAATTTAGGACCAAAAAATTTCTTTTAATAAATCATTACTTAAAGTAAAGTCATCATTCCAAAACATAATATGAGTATAAGTTTTCAAAACACATGTTCATTATCAGAGTAAACATTCCCAGGTTGTCTAATCTATGGTGTGTGCCATACGATCACCCCGAGCTCTTCCCTCCACTACCGGAAGTACCTGAAACCAAAACTGAAAACCGTAAGCATGAAGCTTAGTGAGTTCCCCACCCTACCACATACCATGCATAACCACATACTGCACATACTGGGCCACGCCCACTATCTTGGGCCTCGCCCCCTACCTCGGGCCTCGCCCGCTACAACGGCCCCGCCGCTCCAGGCCCGCCTGGCTTCAAACCCCGCTCGGATACATATCTGTTTTACTTAGGCCTCGCCTGTCACAGGGCCTCGCCCGCCAACAAATAATAACACATAAACATTTCACAACACATAACTAACACATGCAACTGGTTCTGTCCTAAGGACTCGCCTACCCTGGGCCTCGCCCATGTCCTGCTACTGATGAGTCATGGAACCCTGTCCACGCTCCTAATGATAGTGAGGTACGGGCCTAGCCCACTCTCACTCCTGTTCTAGTTTGGGCCTCGCCCCTATTATGCTACTAATGAGATATGGAACCCCATCCACACTCTGCTATTGGTGAGATACGGGACCTCGCCCACACTCACCTCCCTACCAGGCACATACATGTATCACACAGACAACAAGTATAAACTATCATATAAACAATTCCTTAGGCACCCGCCCGCTATTACTGGACCTCGTCCTGAAAATAATACTAGCATACTGTGCCTAGGGCTAACCCCCGGGTATTCTACTCATAACTACATGGGCCGGCATTGTGGCCTTAGACCCATTCACACAAAGGGAAACTCACCTGCACTGGCTGAACTTGCTGATGATCTCACTAGTTGCTGCCCGACAACTCACGGAACTCCTGCTCTCCTTGCTCACCGAACTACCAATATCAATGCAACACTGAGTCTAACTGACCCCCGAAAGACAACCAAGTCCATCCTGGTCCAAGTCAAAGTCCTGGTCAAGGTCAACCTTTCAGGTCAACCCTACTCGCCGAGTCACCCTACTGACTCGCCGAGTTCATAATGTTCAGATTCCTTCCATTCGCGACTCGAATCGCCGACTCAGTCCATGACTCACCGAGTCTACCGATTTCTGAGTCCAGACCTGTCCAACTCACTGAGTCTCCACCCGACTCACTGATTCGAGTCTCAACTCGAAGGGTTTGGGGTTTCACGACCTGACTCGCCGAGTCCAAGAACAGACTCGCCGAGTACAAGGCAATCTTCATACGACTCGACGAGTTGTTCATCCCACTTGTCGAGTTTCTCCACAACTTCATGCTACTCGTCGAGTCCACTCAAAGGACTCGCCGAGTCCCTTCAGATCTCCTTACATGCAGAGGACATTTGAGTCATGCATGAACTCCAAACTGTAGATCCACCCTTCCCAAGCCTTTTCCCCATGTAAAGTTGCAAACTTTACGTGTAGAGAAGGAGATCTAGGCAAAATATGCTATAAAATAGGGCTTAAGGCAAAAAGACTCCATGATCCACTCAAGGGCTGATGCTTTATGGAATTCTAGACCAAAATAAGCATGGATCTGAGGTAGCATCCTCAGATCTGAACCTCTAGCTCAAAGGTTACTCTTAAGCTAAGAATACCCAAAACACACACAAAGATCTAGGTGCAAATAAGGGGAGATAACAGCTTGTTACCTCCAAGATGAACACCACTGAAGTAGATCTCGGATCTACACCCCGTCCTTAAAGCAACCTACTTGCCCTTCAAGTTCCTTTCCCCAAAGTTCCTTCCACCAAGCTTTAACTCTCAAAATGATGGAAGCTCTCACGAATTCAAGGGTGCACTGGCTCTCTAGGGTGAGATGGGGGCTGAGGGAGGGACATAACACCCTTTAAATTGGATACAACTCCCGGGATTAGGGTTTTCCTCGTTTAGATCAGACTCGCCGAGTCACCTTGGCCGACTCGCTGAGTCGGTAGCTTACTCCTCGACACGGATCTCGCTCGGACTCGCCGAGTCCCTCCTTGGACTCGCCGAGTCTACCCTTAAATTAGGGCTTTTCTTTCCTTTCTTGGCCTTCGAAACTTTGGGTGTTACAGTATTTCTGATCACAATAGGCCGACGAACATGAAGTTGTTGAAGAAGAGTAGTTGAATAGAGGATCTAGAAGTTGATGTCATGATGGCAGATAATAGGCAGACGGTGGTGCTCGGATGTAAGGATCGATTTCTGGTGGAAAGGAGGAATAGAGGTATCGATGATTTGGGGAAGCCGCCGTACTCTTTAAGGTTAGGGATGTTGGCTTTGTAGGGTTAAAATAATCAAGGAGAGATTAATTGAATTATTTTTTACCATAATTAGATATAGGAAGTTTACCATTATATCATTAATTTTATTTTTTTAATGATTTATTATTCTTGAATTGTCATTGGTGCATTTAAGCATACATTATTTGCTAGAAACATTTGAACCTAGCTATATATATATATATATATATATATATATATATATATATATATATATATATATATATATATATATATATATATGTTTCGGTTCATTTGAGACCATTCTAATTTTGTAAGACCGTGAGACCAAATCTAAAAATAATTTTAAAATGCAAAATAAATGGAAAAATCCAAAATTCTTTTTTTAAGTATTATTTTTGGAACTTAAATTAACTAAAAAAACTTAAAAAAATCTCGTTTTTTTTTTTTTTTTTTTTTTTTTTTTTTTTAAATACGTGAAATATTCTAATAGAATATTACACTGTACATATTCTAAAAAATAATTTTAAAATGCAAAATAAATGAAAAAATCCAAAAATTCTTTTTTTAAATATTATTTTTGGAACTTGAATTAACTAAAAAAAATTAAAATAATAAAAAAATACGTCTCACGGCCTCACAAAATTAGACCATCTTATATGAACCTAACCATATATATATATATATATATATATATATATATATATATATATATATATATATATATATATATATATATATATCATTTACCTATATGTGAAACCCTCTTCTGCAATATTAAGGTATGCACGTCGATGAGCACCCTCATGACTCCGTCATCCTGAGGTAAGCTGACTTTTTGCGTGCTTAACTCCGCTCAACCCTACATTAGCCTCACGTGATAATTGATAATGGGATTCACGAAACGGCGTCGTTTGCTGATGAAAGCTGCCTTCCTGCTTGCTTCCGGTCAGCCTGACGTCACGTTGAGACGGAAGAATTGGTGGTGGGTTTTCCTTGTGGTCGGTGTAGTTTCTCCCAATGATGCTTTTCCACTCTTAGATCCCCTTTAATTGACACCTCTTCCTAATCCTTCGCTGCTGACTCACCCTAAATCAGGTAACACCGACCTGGTGGTGGGCTTTCCTTCTTGACGGTGGAGTGTTTCCCCAAAGCTGCTTGGTTTGAAGCGCCGATGAAACGTGCCCTTACCACCTGTACTTCTGTTTGCCGACTCGCCCTCTGTTAATACTGTCTATTAATAACTTCAGTCACCTGCTCCTTATGTGAATTTCAATGTAATCTTTTTATATTTTTCGTCTCCTTATTTTTTTTGCTACTTCTCTCTAGACAACGCTTCAGGTGAGGTTTGAATTCAATTTATTATTGTATTATTTATGCTTTATGATGCTTGCAAATTCAAGGGTTTGCATGTTGGTGCTTCATAGTTGATATCCCTTATTTATTAGGTATCGTAGGTATTGGTCTTGAAGGAGAATGAAAAACAGCGATTCACGGTTCAGACATTGAAGGTAATTTCTTTGTTGAAGTCATAGTAACAGACTGATGTGATATTGGTTCTTTGTTGGACCAATGTCTTTTATCTTGTTAACTAGACTAAAGGATAAATTGTTTTTTTGCTTTCACTTTGTAAGATAATATATATGCTATCTGTTCTTGTAGTTACCACAAAACGTATTTCACTTTATGATTCTATTTGGTGCAAAAGTAGAAGACGATGCGTAATTCACTAATTGATTCCGCTGTTCTCTAGAAATTTGGTTAGGGTTTAGTAACTCATATATTGTTTTATCTGTTTTGATTCAGTTCATCTTTATATTCTATTTGATTAGGGGTTATTGTTAATGACCAAATAGGGGTCGGAGGGGAACGAATCATCAGGGGAGGTAGGAGGTAACCAGAACAAAGCAACTTCAAACTGTTACGCGTTCATGCTAACTGAAATATGGAAGTTTCTTGCCAATTTGAAGAAAGAAAGGTATCTGTTTGCCTTTCATAATTTCATTTTTTTTCAACGTAGGGTTTTGTTTTTTCATTTTTATATTTTGATTTGGAAGTGCAGTAACTAGCTTCAATTGACAGCAGGCTTCTTCTAATCCTCGTGATTGATTTGAAGTTGTATTTAATGGGCTGGTACTGGTTTATTCCTACCCTCTGTTCGGGACAACTGACATTTCTGGCTACCCTTAACAAGCGAGCAAAAAAAAACTATTCTAATTTTATTTCATATTTAGTATAAGTTAAAAGAATAATCTTTATTGGTTAATGTTGTTTTAACCAGTTTTTGTTTCCCAAAGATTCAATAAAATATTGGATTTCCTCTAAAAGAGAAGGTCAATATTTGATTTTTTATGTTATTGTTCTTAAGAATCGTATGTAAAACTAATATGATGTTTTCAAACTGCTATTTAGAGATCTTTTTGCAAAATATACTTTTTAAGGAAATAATATATAAAATAAACTTTATTTGACACTAACAGGTGATTTAGCAGTTTGATGTCAATTGCTGACATTTATTTTTCTCTTTTTTCATGTTCATTGATCTTGATGACCTTTGAAGGCTGGAAACATGAAACGTTAGTAAGTTCCATCATCAATGAATCGGATGAAAGAAGTCTGAAGATAATTTTGAACCAACCCACTTGCCCCAAATCCCTAATTTTCCATGTACAGGTAAACATATATTGATCTCGCATACAAATTTTATGAGATCTTCTTGAAGTTAATTTTACTGTTGCTCTTAATTTTTTATTTTTGTAGATAAATTTACTTATAGAGTAACAAAACATGAACTAGGGTTTAATGGAAACAATTACAAGCACTTTTGTTTTTTCAATCTGGAAATCACATTGAAACATGTCTTTTAAATTTAGGCTTCCTTCTCTATGCTAATGTGTTGGTTTGGGGAGAGAGATAATTGGGGGTTGAAAATCAAATTACAAGCACTTGTGTTGGTTTATTTCATCCGAATCAGTGCACCTAAGTTAAATTAACATGCTTTCAATTAAGAAACCTAACAACTAAAATTTGAATTTCAATTACTTGTTAGTCTTAAGTATTTAATATTCTGTTAGGTTTTGTTGAAAATCAAATTTTAATTGTTAGGTTTCTTAATTGAAAGAATGTTAATTTAACTTGGGTGCACGGTGCAAGAGATTTGGATAAAAAAATGATGAGATTGATGTCTACATCGATAAGCAGCTTTCCCACCAACCACTTATAGAGATGATTTTGAGTCAATGCAGCTGCTTTCCCCCATACGCCTCGGACATCTGATGGTAGGCTGCATGCTGTCATGGTAAACCTCATCATCCTTTCCTAAGCATGGCATAACACTGGGATTCCAAAAACAAATGGTATGTCGTACCTCTTGAATTTGTTATATTACCTTTTCCTAATCCTTTTCACAACTTTTTATAGCTATTTTACCATGAATTTTGCTAATATTTTTATCTATCAAATTTTTAGTTCAGGTGTAATTTGTTATTCAATTTTCCGAGAGAGGAAGAGAACTGATGATGATACAAGTATTCGGGAAGCATAAATTTTGTTACTTTATAAGTCAAGGTATCTACTAAGCTGTACAGCCTGAATCTTTTCAAGTTATGTTGGAAGGTGAATGCTCTTTATTATTATTATTATTATTATTATTATTATTTGTTCCATTATAATACCTCAACATCTGAAATAGCAAATAAATAAAAGGCTAATACATTTTCATTTTCACTGTAACTTGTTTGTAATGACAATTGTTCAAATAGAGATATTACCCGCTAGCAAAGTCTGGAATATTTTCCATATAACCTGGACTCACAGTCAAGTTTTCCGAACAATTTACCATAGAAGGTTCACAAGTCAATGATTTAAAAGCATGGACAAACTTGTAATTCTTCCTCAAGTAAGTCCATTATTTCCCTTCATGTTGCATGGATGTTTAATGTTTATATAGTGTTTTCCCTTTCAAGAGAAGAACATCTACGAATTCTTTTTTTTTTTTCTCATTTTTGACCCTATATATGTTAATATTGCCCAGTTTTTCTGAAAAAAAAAACCCCCAACAATTTGGCTAAATGGAAATAGACATTGTTTCACTCAGTGTCATGAGAAAAGAGATCATAGCAATAAAACTCAAACTACCAAAATGTTGTCATGAAGAAGCTCGATTTTAAATTGGATGGATTATTAGTAGGAAAATATATCGGGGAAGATTTAACTATGCAACACAGATATCAATAAAGAAGATAAACATTAAATAAATACCATTACCAACACAAAAATGTAATAGAACTTCTATAAATTATTTTCAATTTTTATATATTTCATTTTTTTTTCTTATTAAAGCGTTGTATTTTAGAAGCACCTTGTTATAGTTACATATTGCTTTCCAAATTGTACTTTGTCTTGATCTTTTACATTGTAGCAAAATAATTACATTATCCATTTTTTTGGTATTTTGAAGTTGAATCTGAAAACATGAAAAGTAGGCTTCTTGACAAAATCTAATTCATTTGCCCTTTAAAATTAGACATTGTAAAACTTTTTTTTAATTCCAAAATTACCCTCCGTGGGCCGTGCTCACGGACCTCAAAAATTCACTAGTATATATATATAAAGACCCTATTTGTGTCGTGCCGCCAAATTTAAATTTACACATTCCAACACAGCCACATAAACCTCCCCCAATCGAAGCAATTTAGTGGACGCGTTTTTGCACTAAATCGACTTAATCCTTCTTATGTCTGCTTCTCCTTCAACGCCTTGTTTCTGAACATCGACATATACACCTACTGATTTCCTCCAACAAAACACCCGACTTTATCCACACCAAGAAATCCAACCATTCTTATTTCTCTTAAAGCGTGAAGGGGTCTTGGAAGATTACATTTGGTTGGGTTTGATGTGAATCAATTTATTTGATCTATCGGTCCCACTGTCTTATAAAACCACACAGCCTTATGCCGAACTCTCTTGTATCGACCAAAAAACACAGAGACCCTCTGAATTCATATATTGGTTCCTTTCCCTAACCGCGATAATTGCCAACCGTCGGAATCCTAATCTTCATTGATCTCCGCCTCCTGCATCAGCAATTTGTATCCGTCGGAACCCTAATCTTTTGTCATCAATAATTGCCACCAGTCCATTACTATAAAAGGTGGGTTTTTGTTTTGTGCGTTTATTTCTGCTTTTGGGTTCCATTTTCCATCTGATTAGGGTTTGTTTGTTTTAATTCTCTTCCTGTCTTGTTAAGCCTGTAGCCAATCGCCCTTACAATCAACGCTTCTCATAGTGAATTATACTTCACATCACCCCTCTTCCGTTCTAATATTCGTTGCGATTTCTCCATTACTCTTCTGTTAGTTTAATTTCAGAACCAAATTCATATGAAATATGGATTCCAGTGGTCGACGGAAACATAGAGGTATGTGGACAATACGTTTTCAGGATTTAAAAGTTATTGCACTACGTTTTCAGGCTTTGAAAGATATTGTTTTCCTTTAATTTGAGATTGGTTTCATTAATCACTTTAGATATGTTTTTCGATTACATATGGATTTATTTATTGTATGTTTTCCTTTGAACAATGGTTTGTGTTACGATCAATATGGGATGTATATCAATTGTTTGACAAAATGCCTAACTAATTACATAATTTTGGTACCGCGATATGTAGTAAGGATATTTCCTCGTGATTGTTGTAATCACATTATTTTGGTAGTGCCTTAATACAATCAAGCTATTGCTTCCAAATACATTTCATGCTTCTTCAATCTAACGCATCGTTCCCGAGTTTAACAAAAGAAAAGAAGAGAAGAGAAAAGAAAAGAAAGGAAAGGAAAACAAAATTTTCTTTTGTGTTCCCGAGTTGGATAGAAGTGGAAGGAAAATAAATCATTTTGTTCTTTCTTTTCAAATCCTCCCAAATCGGAAGGAAAGTTAGGAGGGAAAGTGATCCTCCCATTAATGAAACTCGGGAACACCAATTTCTTTTATTTTCTTCTCATTTCCACTCATTTCCTTTCCTTTCTCTCCTTAAGTTGAACTCGGGAACGGGGTGTAAATCCGAAGCCCGCAACTTCAAATACCCTGTTTCAGCACCAACCCGTTGGTCAAAAGGTTGAAGCCCAAAAAGGAATAGGGCAAGCAAATAATAAACTCAAACCAATATACGCCTGCCTGATTAAAACTGATTCTTGATCCATAATTAAGGATAATTTATCCTTTGATTCTTAATTTTGCAGTGAGTGGCAAACGACACTTCTCACACCAAGTTATTAAAAGCATAAAAGATGAATTTTTCCCCAGAGTCCAAAACAGGTCTAGGATCGCTAATTACTTTTGTTGGTGTTTGATTTGTCTTTTTCTAGCCCTCCTTCGATACACCATATGGTTTGGGGATTATCAAAGATGTTGCTTCTTTTTTGTTAACTTTAAAGTTCAATATCTGGTTTTTATTTTAATGATTATGAATAAATTAGAAATCAACAGTCATTTTTTTACAGATCGGATTACATTATTTGAGACTCTCAAGATTTTGGTATTTATTTTGAAAGGGAAAAAAAATTCGCAGAACCTCGTGGAATTGCAATTCAAGATTTGATTTCATCGGGTGTTGGCTTGCTAAATGGATGGAATTCATATTCATATTCTTTCAAATTCCATGTTTGTTGATTGTTACCATCCCTACTAAGTAACTTGACTCCATTCTTACTTTTGTTATTAAAAGACCAAAATACCCTAACTTATATTTACATCAAAATAAATGAAAATACTAACTTTAATCATAAGCAGAATTTTTTTGTTCAATTATTATAATTGAACTCATTTTGTTTTTATTCCTTGATATATTTTATTCCTTCCAAAACCATGGTGCAATCATATCACACAAGCGTATTAATCAATGATAACAGAGGAATGCAATGTTTATCATGATGATTTTACTATGCTCCAATATGGTTTTTGATAAGTATATATAATTGTTTCCATTCTCTTATATTATTATTTATATGATTATTTGGGTTTCATGTCACAGGTTCACTTGAGTGCACCACATGTCGAAGAGTTTAATAACTTGCTGATCATAATTCTGGTTGAAGGCTGCACTAATGCATACATTGTTTTATAGAATAATACAATTTGAAATTATAATCTCAATTGTAAAAGGGCAAAGTCGAGAAAAAGCAACATTTCTGATTACGATTTACCTTTTTTTCTACTTGATTATATTTTTATAGATTACTTACCAATATTTAAATGTTGATATGAGCATATGACATTACTATTTAGGGTAAAAACAATTTTAAACACATTTTCAGCATCTCCAACAAAATACGGTTAACGCAAGAAACAACCATGTACTTCCGTTTATGTTTATTAAAGCAAATGTAGTTTGTAAAATATAAATATTGAAACTACAATGCTTTCATCGCCTCACTTATTTTATCCTACAATGCTTTCATTGCAATGGACTTTCGTGTATTTGTTGATGATAACAATATACACACGCGCATTGTAAATTTAATTTACCAAACTTCAAAAATGCATTCATAAATCATAGCCCAAAAGTGTTTCAAGTAAATGGAGGTCACGTTTATGGGCCTAAAGTTTCGAAATGAGTTAAAGCCTTAAGCTTTGATATTTTTTAGTGTTGTTTTATATTAATTTTTTTTTTTAATTTTTATGAAAAACGGAATACATTTTCTTGTTAAATGAGAGTACATTGGCAAAAGTGGTCCACGTAAATTTAGAAGTCTTTTAACTTTGTTAAAAAAAACATTTTTATTTTATATTTATTTTAGATATTAGTTGATCACCTTATCTTTATAAGTTTCAATTAAACATCTCTGAAATATTTTATTTAACTACAATCTATTATAAAGTTGAAAGTTGTAGAATTCAAACTTAAAATTCATTTTATTTGGAACGTTTAAATTCTAAACCAATAATTGACCCACAACAATGTTACAGACGAATAGAGGAATTGAGCTCGCAACATTGTTTTTAGAGGGTTGCAAGGCTATTCGGAGTGGGTGTCAAAAAAAAAGCATGAAAGCTGAGGTGGATAGTCCGCAAACACCGCCTCGGTGTCCGTTGTCTTGACTGTGTAGTGGTCATGGAGATGGACGAAGACGACACATGTTATTGACTAAGCTTTTTTTACCTTTTACTCGCATGTGATTGACTAAGCTTTATGTTTTAACTTTTTTTTATCTAATTTAATATCAAAATAAACAAATAATATAGAGTAATAACTATTTGCAAAGACCAGTGGTTTGGTAGTGAGTTTGTAGTAAGTTTGTAATAAAACTGTGATGCTGAATTGATATTACTTTTTTAGTGGGTTAGTGGTGACAGGTTCTTTTAACCGGATATTGAGAATTAATGTTACATACGATGAGTGTTAAGGTTTCAAATTACTCGAAGAGACATTCTCATACAAGTCGAGGTGGGAATACTTGATGCTAAAATGAATTTTTTTTTTAAAAAAAAAGGTTATTACCTAAACTTGCCACAAAATGTAGATGGGTTTTATAGGAGAACAATCATCTTCTTATAAGCAAAAACTAATATTATCATTTTTCTCTATTCTACAAAGTTTATTTGTCACATGTCATGCTTCTAAAAGTTTGAAATCTTTTTAGTAAAATATAAAGACCATTTCAATATTTCAAACACAAATCTTAATATTTCAAAAGCCTTTTAAATCATGAATTTTAATGAATCCTATAAAATAAGGATTACATTATTCTTCTACATACCAACTATACAAATCAAACTTATGCTACATTTTTTTTGTTCATATTTTATTTTATTTTTTTGTCTATATAATATTTATAATAATATCAACTGTGGTTTCTAAAGTTTATTATAACCTAGTTACTATAATACTTGCGAACAACAGATTGCAAATTCACAGTGATACCCTTTCCTGACATAAAGCTAATGATAAACACTCGCCATAAACTCTTTCCTTTGTGATTAAGTATTTATGAGATTCAACATTTACCCAAACCTTTCACATTTACAATAACGGTGATCCAACTATATATTGACATAAAAATAATACACTTTTCAATAATAAACGGAATTATGGCAAAGTCATTATACATATATTTTAACAAACAAAGCAAATATAACAATGGAGTATGCCTACAAGTGTCATGACTAAAACAACATTATGTAAATTAACATTTATAAATTTATGCTTTTTTCATCTTCAAACTACTTTCTTGTTGCTCTCCTTTAACACCGATCACATATCCTTCATCTTTAAGTGTATTTCAAGAAATAACTATTTGTATGTAAAGTATACTCACACAAAATAAACACCTATCGTGAGAACATAATGAGTCATCGTTACTTCATAGCCTTTAATTGGTATTTTTAATGGTTGTTTTGTAATAAAGATGATAAGATGGCATTTTGGTTATATATTAGGCTTCCATAAAATCTACTTAATAAACTTTTATAAAAAAACAAATAGAAATATATCATTAAGAGTATAATTGTATAAATAATTAATTGACTATTCAATATATTCAACTTAACAGATCCATAGATATAAAAACACAAACACCAAATGGGCCTTATAACTTGATAAAATTGGGCTTAGTTAATACACTATTTTTTTCAGTGACTATATATGTATGTTTATAGCAATATATAAAACATCAAAAAGTCAAGTCAACATATTAATCACATTCAACACATCCGATCGTGATGCCATATGCTAATTTCTTCTATCCTTGAAGAAAGACATCTTTTAAAACATCTTATATTTATATTGTTAAGATAACACATTTAATTTTGGTTTATAGCCTATAGTTTACATAACTATACATGTAAATTGTTGGTAATTTTTTTTTTTCAATTTTAAATGTAATGGAATTAATTTATAGACCAAAAACAATATTAATAAACATTAAGCAGGTATGGAAGATACGTAATGCATACTTGTTTGAGTTTGTTAAGGATACAAAATAGACTGTCATTTAGGGGTAAAGTCCCTAAACGAATTGGGGCCCAGGTGCAGCGCCTTTGGAAGTGGGATCCAAGGGTCGACAATTCCTAACGGGGTCCAAGGAGCATAGCTCGTGGCTAGAAAGTTTTGGGATGGTTTATAACTGTTAGGAACTGTTTTGTGACAGTTTAGATAGTATAATTTTTACTTTTCAGATAAAGTCGGTTTATAACCATTTTTTGGTCATCATTTTCTGATACACTCACAAAAACATATTAATCACATTCTCTGTTCTTGAATATCATATTCTGAGTCTTATCCAATTGTTAATTTCGAAAGTACCACCAAAATACTTCAATTTGAAAGTGTTTATTACAATTCTCAAAATTTCAAGTGCTTTCTTACCCCAAAAAATCTAACATAAACAACAGATCTCTTACAGATGTTAAAACACTATTAACTAATATATGTGAAATGAATTTTATTCATTCAAAGTATACCGTAAATGCTTCATATGTTATTGCAATTGTACAGACTCATTCAAATCGTGTTATATGTTGCTCGTTTTATGTGGACATCATATCATTTTTCTTCGTAATGATAATGTTTACGTTGCTTGTGGATATTTTTATTAACTAATATATGTGAAATGAATTTTATTTGTTCAAAGTATACCGTAAATGCCTCATATGTTATTGCAATTGTATAGACTCATTCAAATCGTGTTATATGTTGCTCGTGTTATGTGGACATCATATCATTTTTCTTCATAATGATAATTTTCATTACGTTGCTTGTGGATATTTTTAGAGTCAATACATTGATACCATACCATTGACTTGATGTTTTCAATCACATAAAGTAAATCATATTCATATATACGTCTTCTTAAAGCGAGTTAACAAATGAATAAATTGACCGAAGAATACGACACCTATAGAAAGTTAATGGGTACATGTTTTCAACTTTATTTTATTTTTGTATAAGAAATCATTGAATGTTTTTATATAAAATTATAGAAAAAGACATTTCATAGAAAAGGGTTTGATTTTGTATTTTTTTTAGTGTGCATTAAATAATAAAAACCAAATTAATCACGAGACATCTTAGTAGTTGGCTTTGATTAACGAGTAACTTTCACCATTAAAGCATTTAGTGTTGTCTTTATTATTATTAATTATTATTATTATTATAAAATGTGATATCCTTTCTTTTATTTTTCGAAAAAAAGGGATTTAATTACTTCCGAAACTTGGAATCATTTTTGGGTTGATTAATGATCGTAGGGTTTTTAAGAGGGCGAGTTAGTTGGACTTTTATGTACGTTGACCAAAATCTTCTTTGATAAGAAAACATGCATCGATGAGGTGTACACTATAAATTTATTTATATCCATTTAAATAAATTTATTCATATACAATTATAAAGTCTGAGGGCGATTTGTCTTTGGTTAAAAAAATATTGGTGTTATTTCTTATGTTTTTATAATGATGACGTAGGGGTAAAATACGAAAGTCTATAAGATTAAAAAAAATGTTTTAAGGTATAATTTAAGTGAGTATGTTGTTTTCTTTATCCAATATGATGTTAAGAGACTCAAATCTCTCAATATTGGAATCTTACATAAGATCTTTGTATGTGTTACGAGATCAATGATCGGAAGATTCTACAAAATGAACTTATATTCAATTTATTCGTAATGTTTTGAGTGTGCAATATACATTATTACTTGATGTTGACTAAGACGACAATATGGAGCCAACTTTAATTTTTTAAATATTAACCATAATTTTTGTTGTTGTAGACCGTAAGAAATAAGAAAAAAAAACATCTCAATTACAAAAAGAAACAAGATTATTATCATCTACAAGTAAAAACTTAAGATCACAAATGGAATATCATGAGCGTAATATGCTTACTTCATGATGAACTTTTGAAGTGATGATGCTCTATGATTCTTGTCGCAACTTGTGATGCTCGATTCAAGTTGAAGAAACGAATTTTTTAGGTTCGATAATATAATAAAACTAGAGAGGTGTTATCGGATCATGTTAAGATCTTAATCTTAATCATGATCCAAAGATCTCACTATATATCTTGTTTCATATAGATCCTAGTAAGATCAGGATATTTTTGGTTTGTAAGATTTTAAGATCAAAATCGGGATCTTAACAACTAAGAGTTATAATGTTAATGTGTCTATGTTGCCACTTCGGTTGTAATTATGTTTTTTAAAGATTAATATAACAATAATAATCGTAATCTACACATAGCAATATTTCTTTCTAAATCCTAATTCGAAATATATTTTCAATGTATAATTTAATTTAGGCTATTGAATTTGGATGACCTGTCATACTTTATTCACCCTCTCCCATTTAATATATGGAGAAAAATATAATAATTATTATCAAATAAATGTCATTAAAGTTTTTTTATAATTAGAAGAAACAAATTCAAGAAGGAATATTAAAACTCAATTATTTCAAAAATAAGTATGTGATGTAAAAATACCTTTTGAGAATTTAAATAAAATAAAATGACAATAAGAGTAAATAACATAAATCATATATATGCTATTTAACGTAAGTGTATTGCAAAGGAATTCTCTTTTGCACCATTTTACGAGTAAATCTGGATGTTTATAATATGTACATATTGTCTCTATTAAAAAGTTAATGTAGTAAAACTAAGCATCGTCTTTGGTGATTAGGTTATTTTAAACGTAATGATTTAATCTAGGCAATTGATGTTTATGTATATTCATATCATTCAAATCGTCTTTATGTACACAAACATAAAAACCTTATAATGAATTGTTCTATTTTTAACTCATAGCAAAATTGGTTTTCCAAAAGCTTGATTTGATGTTGAATCTTTCAAGTTGTTGTAGTCGACTATGTATCGGGCCACCTCGTAGTAGAAACCAGCTTAATTACGTATTAAAGAGCCTTTTACTTAACAATAACAAAGTGTATGAAAATGTGTTCCTTCCAAAAAGTTGAGACTTGAGAGTAAGTTTTGTCGTGGACAAAATGATTAGTTTAGAAGTAAGATTTAGAGAATGTGCGTGTTAGCCACTTAAAAAAACAAATTGAAAATCTACCCTATATATTTGGGGGTTTGGTGGGTTAACCCCAATAACCCGATTCTGACTTTTTGAATATATTAAATCCAGCCATATTTACCTTATATGGGTTCAGGCTTAGAGAAGGTTAATCGAGTTAACACACTTTTGACACCCTTATCTATAACACTCATAATTACACATTCAAATTTACATATATGGTAAACTAGGTCTATAAGGCTTGAGGGTATACAACGGGAAGGATGAGCGGGAAAATTTCTCTCACCTCGGAACACAATATCGAGGATATGGGAATCGCTATGCGGGAATCGTGTGAGGGGAGGCTATCCCACATTCTCTCTCTTTGTATGATCTATCAGTTTTTTTTTTTAAATCAAAATTTTTTAATATTTATTAAATTATATATATATACAAAAATATATATTAAAATTCATAGTTTTTAATTCAAATGAAGATAGTGAAATGAGATTATACTATTTGTATAAATGTTTTTTAAATGAAGATAGTGAAAGGTTACCATTTACTGCCTTTTTGTGAGTGAAATGAGAGTGGGGGAAAACCGGCGTGACACTAAAAAAGCGAAAGATGATTTTTTACCATACCATGTGGTCTAAATGAACCGATTCTCACATCTATTGATGCAATCGGATCCTTGTTTTATGGACGAGCATTATGGAGTAATAACGGAAATTTAATTGGTCTTGGACCATACCATAACTGATTCCTATATATGGTAAGGTACTATGTTCCATAAGGCGAAAGGGAGTGGTGCCACAGAAATTACACTTCCCTCACTGTCACGTAAGCGGCACGTAAGTTTTTACCACAAAAGTACGGTTCCTTACCACACTCAAGGTGTGATACCACACTTTTTTTTAACAATTTAATTTAAATAAAAACTTTAATTTTCATAAAATCATAACATTTCATTACTTAAAAATTAAAATCCATTACATTACATTACTTTAAGAAAAAAACATGAATTTTTTTTTTTAAAAAAAAGAACTACAAACTTAAAAACACACATGAAACGATTAAAATCACTTAAAAACATAAATAAAATAACTAAACCATACTACATGAAATTGTCTTCCGATAATTTGTCTTCTAGGTCATCCGAGGGATCCAAATTGAGGTTAATGTGTTGAATCGCATAAATTTGTTACACCAAGTCCATGCGAAGATTGTGAAATATTTCAGTGTTGCATACATCTGCTCTCCTATCCATGTACTCGTCGCTACCAATTTCTATTGGTTGTGTCTCGGGAATGATTTTCTGCCCGTCATACGCACATATCGGTCTTTCTTCATATTCAGTCATATTATGCAATATGATACATGCATACATGATTTCTTGAAGTTTTTCCTTGCCGAAATAAATTGATAGTTTTTTCAGTATGTACCAACGTTTCTTAAGAACTCCAAAAGCCTGCTCGACATCCTTCCTAGCTCTTTCTTGAGCTCTCTTTAATTTTTTTCGTATAGAATCATGTGGACACGTAAACAATTTAAAAAAACACATCATACTCAGGATAGATTTCATAAACAAGATAATAACCATACTTATATGGTATTCTATGCACTTCAAAAGAAGAATTTGGTGTAGATTCGTCATATATGTGTTAATTATAAGTGAATGATTAAGAACGTTGGTGTCGTTAATCGAACCGGGAGAACCAAAAAGTGCATGTCAAATCCACAAATCTTATGACGTCACCGCTTCAAGTATGATCGTTGGGTGACCATTATCACCTCGGCTAAATTGACCATGGTGTGATGTAGGGAAATTTTCTCATGTCCAATGAAGACAATCTAAACCTCCTATCATTCCACAAAACCATGTGCACTAGCATGATGAGTTTGCAATTGTAAGTTGTCATTGCGTATAAGCTTTCGTAAATATTTTGGACCATAAAACTCAATAACAAGATTTGCAAAAAAAATGGAGATTACATCGTGCAGTTCTAGAGAATATCCTAAAACTCTACTCCAACACATCCGACGTGATGCCATATGCTAATTAACGAAGTGTGATTGTGCATTTTTAAGGGAGTGAAGCCGGGTGTACCTATAGCATCGGGACGTTGTTGGAAAAAACTACACTCACTCGTTAAATCTTCGACTATATGTTTGTATAAACCTTTGAACGTTTTGAAGCGCCTTCGAAAGTAGTACCCTTGCAAACTGGCATTCTCATGAAAGTAGTCTTGTATCAAGTGTTGATTGGCTTCTTCACGGTTTCTATAAATATATCTTCATGTTCTTCGTTGAGAACGTTCAGTTACGTTAATGCATAAAGTGTCATACGCCGTTATTTGAGCACAAGCAACAACAACATAAAAAATAATTTAAAATTTTTCAGAAGACAAAGATGATGACATTTTTTTTACTGATTTTGAGAGAAAAAACAATAGAAAGATATAAAATTTTGGTTTTTGTTTGAAGAAATAATGAGAGGTGTAATATATATATATATATATATATATATATATATATATATATATATATATATATATATATATATAACCGTTCAAAGGTCCTTTTGCCAACCACTAATCACAAAACATGGCCAAAATGGGGAGATGTGCGGCCAAACCAAACCCAAGACCACATGGGGAAGAGGGGAGGGTTCCCTTGCCTATGTGGCACAAGGTGTGACCAAATCGCGGTCCAATCCACCGAGTCTAATACGCCTAAATTCGGGATTCAGTCCTACCTGTTTGATTCCTGGTTTTTTCTTGGAAATATCGAACTTGATTCGGAATATTAATAAACACTTTATATTGCTTGTATTCAAAACTAAAATCATTCTGAGCTTATATGTTGTAGCTTGTAGGTAATTGGAGGATATTTTCTATTCTATAAGCACTAATAGATCCGACGAGGAGATAAACGGTCGACAAGATGATGCTGCAGGATGGTTAGAAGTTAGGAGAAGAAGACAACTGACGATGGAGAATGCAAAGGAAATCATCTCCTTCTTCATCTCCAATACTCCAAATGAAACCAACAAGGAATCACTCATCACAATATTTCAAAATTTTGGAAAACTAGTAGACATTTACATAGCGCATAAAAAAGATAACAAAGCATACAATTTTGGTTTTGTAAGGTTATGGGGGATTGACAACAAGGAAAAAGTAGAGAAAGCAATGGATGGAATCAGATGTGGTTCCAAGAAACTCAAGGTGAACATTGCCAAATTCAAGAGGAAGCAGTTGAAGGACAGTGGAGCTAACTTCATATCAGTACCCTCTAAACCTCCCACCACCACTTTCTCCAACATTCGAAGTGGTAAACCCTTCAGAGATGTTGTTATTGGGAAAACGCCGACTTTAGTTGTTGAATTGAAAGCGATACCAGGTCTGGAGAGCAGGGTTTAAAGAGCTTGTATCATTGGTGAAGTCATTAGCTTGGAACACCTACGTAATCTCCCTTCCCTCTTGGAAGCATATGATACCCTTGCCCTGAGAGTCTTCTATATTGGTGTGATGGGAGTAATCCTCGGATTCCACACCACCATGGAGACTTAGGAATTCCTGTCAAACAAGTTATATTGGAAAAAATGGTTTAAGTCACTAAACCATGGAGGAATTGATGATATCAAATTTAAGAGATTGACATGGTTAAATATAGTACGTCTTCCTTTTCATCTCATGGATGAGGAAAACTTCAGTCCAATTGCTAAGATTTTCAGAAAGCCACTAGAAACCTAGGGATGTGATAGTTTCATTTTGTTTACTTCTTTTCCTAACTTACTTTAGCATAAATCATCTCATTTTAGTTAGTCTTTATGCATATTTCCTCTTTTTTTTTTATTGTTAATCGGGTTCTTTCTAGTCTTTGAGTATGATTGCAAATTTTTTGAAGACTAACATGGAGCGGAGATGTTCGGGATTGTGGGATTCAAATGAGAGTTGAGGGCAATGAAGAAACATGGTCTTGAGAAGATCAAAAGAAGATATGGGTTATTTTGGAGGCATTTTATTGGCAATCAATGGGCTTGATCTTAAAAGAAGATGGAAAATAACATTTAAAATTGCAGGTTGATCGATTGATCGAGTATTCGGGCTTTAAAGGATTTGGAAAAGACAAATTGGGCTCAAACTGAAGAAAAATTGAAGATTTGTGGGCTACAATCTAATGAAGAAGTAGTGGATTAGTGGGCTAAAGCAGTGCATGCTCGACAAATGGAAGTGGCTCCATTTTCAGCCAGTTCACGTGGCCCGCGTGAGTTCTTGCAGGGGTATTTTCTTGATTTTTCTTTTGGCTTCTATTTGAGGAAGTTTGGTGGGACTCTTTTGATACTTCTACAGCTCCTAAATTTGAAGGTTTCTCTGTAGATTTCTGGAGTACTTTGAAGGCCAAGAACACCTCAAAAACATCATCTTTTTGCTCTTGATTCTTGCTAGATGTTTGGTATAATTTATTCTTACTTTGTTTTCTTGAGTTTAGTCATGTGAGGATAAACTAATATTTGTTGACTTTGGTGAAATCAGTTAAATGTTGGTTGAATGTTGAAAAACTCCATGAACTTGCTCTTGAATCTTTATGAGAATGTTTTATGTTTTAGCATCTTCTAGCTACTTGTATGTTTTTATTCATGAGTGTAAATGTATTTGTAGTGATTAGTTGGCTAATTTCTTGATTAAGTAATGGATCCTCAAATTAGCAAGCAACAAGTGGTTCTTATGTTAGTTTTCACTTCACATAATCATAAAAACATTTTCTCAAACATG
The DNA here is from genome assembly GCF_052625555.1 of Lactuca saligna. Classification (NCBI taxonomy): domain Eukaryota; kingdom Viridiplantae; phylum Streptophyta; class Magnoliopsida; order Asterales; family Asteraceae; genus Lactuca; species Lactuca saligna. Next base: position 171,611,031 of record NC_136418.1, on the reverse strand, counting down.
TTAGTGAAAGCATTTGACTACTCTTGGATTTGGTGACTTTTTGGTTCTTAATGCTAGTTAACTTTCACTAATTAGATGCTCAATGGAAATTGTGACTTTAATTAAGGAAATTGTTATGAGCTTCTCTATTTATTTTGATAGCTAAGAAAAGTCTAGGTAATCTCAAGCTTCTTGTATTACTATAACCAAATTAGAGATTTAAAACAAGTCTTGCACCATTGGATTCTAATGATACGTTCACCAAATGTTCAAGTGAGGAAACCTTAAGTCAACCATCTTTCTCTTATTGATTTTACATTAAACTCTTGTTTTTGTTGAATGGTCTACTTAAATCTTAGTTGAATTCTAGTTTTATTTCAAGTTTTTCAAAAGACCAAAACCCCCCATTTTATTTTTATTGCCATTTTACAAGTATTTTTTCAAAGAGATTTTAATGGAGTTATAAAATTGAACCAATCTCCACGGATACGATCCCTGTACCACTATACACTATTTTAGTGTACAAGATTTAGGGTTATTAATTTTTTTGGCCTCGACAACCACCATGATGCAATTGGGATAATGTTGATATTTCGACTGAACGAGCTGTCATCCTAACGGCTTATCATAAAAGGATCAATGAGGTAATCACGGTCACGATGGGTGTGAAATCTTATAGGATTGGAATCATAGAGAAGGATGAAGATTTTCATTCTTTCTCCCTCAGTCCTGAAATCCACTTATCCACTATTAGCAAGGATGAAGACGATGATGATGTTATCGAAGAGGATTAACATGAGGAGAACGAAGATGGTGAAGATGCTGAAGGTATTTCAGATACTTTGTGTAACGCCCGCAGATCCGGGCTAGTCAATTTAGAGGCAATAGGGATCGAAAATGACTTTTCGACAAAAGATTATTTAGAATAAATAATCTTAACCAAGTTGTAGAATATATCACAAGGTTTCCGTACATATAAAGAACGCCGAAATCCAAGTTATAACGAAGAAGTTATGACCCGTCGAAGTTTTATGGCAAAACCTGCACGGCACCGGGAAGCGTAAATAGTGAATTTACGATAGAGCGAGATTTATCCTTAGCAATATAAACGAAAGTCGTAGAACATGTTAAACTAAGAGCTTCAATAAAAAGAACGCCCAAATCTGACTTCGTATGAGGAAGTTATGATTTTTCTAAGATTCGGCTTAGCAGTGCACGGCCCGAAACTCGAATTTTAGTTCGAGCGGTTTTTGGCTTACGCGACCTAAATGACAGTTGAAGGTCTCATTAATAGGAACTCAACGGTAAAAAGACAGATGAAAACGGAGTCCGGATGAAGGAGTTATGAACTCTTCGCGGTCATTTAACAGTCTAAACGCTTCCTACTGTTAAATTTGAGATCGGTCGAGAATTAGCTGATGGAGTCTAAACGAAAGTTGTAGATCTTGATTTTACCTACGCGTGGATATAAAGAACGTCGAAAACGGAGCTCGTATGCGAAAGTTATGATTTTTCTAAGTTTGAAGGTTGATACGCGATAGGGGGTGACGTGGCACCACCAGAATTGGACATGTGGCACCACCAGAAGGCCACCACATGGACCAACTCGACGAGTCATGACTCAGACTCGAAGAGTCCATCGTATTTCTCCCCTATAAATAGAGGTGTCGGGTTCCATTCATTCTCACACCTTCAAACCCTTCTTTCTCTCTCTAAACTCTCTCTCTAAGCCTCCCTAACCCCCTAAGGCCTAGGGTAACTCCCTAGCACGAGGCGGAAGCCCCGGAGCGCCTGATGGCTCCGAGAAAAGAGCCTTTCGGCTCGGGAAACGCTGCTCCAGCGAAGCCCGGTTTTGCGAAAAACCCGCTGTAAGTGAGCTACGTCTACGCTAGTTTTAATATAGCTTCTAATTAATTATAGTAACATTATTAGGACCTTAAAATAATTGTTTGGGCTATTATTATGAGTTATATTGAGTGTTATTTAACGCTTATATAATAATAATAATAATAGCTATACTATTAATTAGTCGCGATTATCGTTAGACTAAACCCTAGTGGTGTTTTATCGAAGGAAATTGTTTTGAGAGTATCAAAGCGCTGTCCGAGTGTTGAGTCACCACCTATCAGGTGAGTGCATGGTCCCTTTCATCTTACACATAGATATGAAGTATTTTATTATAAATTACGTGCTATGTGTGCATATTGTCTGAATACTTGTTGTCTATGCTGATGAAAGATTTTATACATGTTTTAAATGATTTAAACTATATATGTATTTTATATCTACGAAAATGTTGGGGTAAAACATGGGTAGATATAATAGATGAAATATGAGTTGGATGATGAGTTGAGAGGTGATATAGACTATGAGGTGTGGGTGAGAGGTGTACGATGTGAGAAGCCTTTTTCCAAACGATGTCCCCGTCATTCAACAGAGTATGGATGACAACCGCGGACTATCCTAGATAGTCCAGTGGAATCACTAGCAGGCTCACAACCTGTAGGTGTTGTGAACGATGTGTTCACCCGGTGTACTCTAAACCTTGGTGATCATGCAGACTTGATACCTAGACCCTGGCGATCATGCAGACTTGGTGCCAAAACCATGGCGACTATGCAGACTTAGTGCATATTGTATAAATTCTGGCGACTATGCAGACTTAGTGCCTAAACCCCGGTGACGATGGACTTCGTGCCGATTCCTTAGGTTGATCCTTAGGAACGTATGAACGAGGAATAATTGATTCTTAGGGTAGATCCTTAAGAATAAAACAGATAATGGGGATGGGTAATTGGGTGATTGTTTGATTGTTTGAAAATAATAATTATATTATTGTGGGTTGAAAACCCTATGTACTCACCAGGTTTCCCAACCTGACCCACTCAGTTTATTTATATCACAGGTGTTGATACGAAGTCACTTTACACTGAGAGATTTAAAGAGATGTAGATCATTAGTGTAAATAAATGTAAGTTCTGTTTATGCTTATGTTTTTGTATTAACGATGACATCCCAAACGTTTTGAAATGAATAAAATACGTTTCTTCGAAAATGTTTTAATAACGTATTTATCATTTTTTTCTGGGAACAAATTCCGCAACCTTTTTATAAAATGAAGTACTCTGATTTTCATAAAGCATAAACAAAAAACTCGGTCTTTTCTGGCCGTGAAAATGGGGATGTCACAGTTGGTATCAGAGCATTAGTTTAAGCGAACTAGAAATATGGATTTATTTCTAGACTTAAACTTAGAATGCTAAGCGATGATTGTGAGGTGTGAGCACTAGCTTATTTTAGGAATTGTGCCTAAAATACTTTTATGTGCTAAATACTTGTGCCTGATATGTTGTTAGTTGTTCGGATCTATGGTCTGTTGCCGACCGGATCTGGAAACCTTATGTGTTTAGGATTCTAAACGTACGACTACGATATTAGAACTAGCATATAAACGTTTCGGAGTGATAAGGATGATTTAACCGTCAATCCTAAGTAAAGATCTAGATTCACCTTATTCGGTGTATAGATCAAGATGGCAAGAACCCGTAGTGGAAACGTGAATGCAAATGGGAACAGAAACCAACCCCCAGTGATTGAGCAAATACCGGTGATGGAAGCCGCTGTTGAGCTAGTCACAATGGCCGGAGTGCAAGCGATGATCCAAGAGATGTTGGATCGTCAAATGGAGGAAACTAGGCGTTTGCTCCAGCAAAATCGAGAGGAAGCGACCATTCAAATCGAACAGCCCGAGTTGAACGAAGGGCAGACTGAGGAGGGAAACTACAGTGGGACTGTTGGTCAAGCCAACCCACCAATAGTTAGGCAAAACAACCAGGATGGAGGAAATGATGGACGTGGATGCAAATACAAGGATTTCATGGCGTCCAAACCACCGAGTCTATCTGGAAGCCCGACGCCGGTGGAAGTCATGAACTGGATCTCCGAGATGGAGACTATGTTTGAGAGTTGCGAGTGTAGCAACAGGCAGAAGACCACTCTCGTGGTTCCTTTGTTGAAATCTGGAGTACTAAGCTGGTGGAAGCTACTAGCCGATTCGATGCCCAAAGGAGAAGCGAGCAAGATGTCATGGGAGGATTTTCTGGTGCAGTTAAAAATGCAGTACTGCTCTGAGCAGGATCTTCTGGAAATCAACAACGAGTTTCAGAATCTAAAGAAGGGAAAGATGAGTGTCGTCGAGTATGATGGAAGTTTTACAGAGAAAATGAAGCTTGTTCCTTATCTAGTTCCAACTGAGCTCTCCAAGGTCAATAAGTTTGCCCATGGATTACCAGCAGACTTTGGACCAATGGTCAAGCAAGCAACCACTTTGAAAGGAGCCATATGGGCAGCCAAGAATGTTGAGACCCAGATTAGGGAAAAAGGTCTGGAGAGAGCTGAACTTGGCGAGAAAAGGAAACATGAAGGATCATCAAAATCCAACAAAGAAAGGAAATTCTCAAGGACTGAAGAAGGAGGAGGAGGTGAAACCAAGTGGTGCGAGAAGTGTAAAAAGAAACACTTCGGGAAATGTAGCGAGGAGGTGGCTTGCTACAAATGCGGAAAGACAGGGCATTACACCAGCAAGTGTGCATCCAACAAGAAGGTGTGTTATGGATGTAACAAAGAAGGGCATATTTCTAGGGACTGCCCGGGGAAAAATAAAGCAGCAAGACCATAAACGCCACCGAGGCCAAGGGCATTTCATATGATCCTCGACGAAGCAGAAAACCATGCAAGGAATCAAGGATGAGGACTTCATATCCGAAGATCGAGTTATGCGGTAGCCATAGTATCATATGATGTAGCCTATTATAGGCATAGTCTAGGGTGAACTTGAACACCTATGTAATAGTTTCAAGAAATAATAAAACCTTCGTTTTGTTATCTGACGTGTTAAACTGTTGTGTGATTTTCATGCATGGTGACTTGGGAAAACTACGAGACAATACTTGGGACAAGTATGAGTAGGTGTGAAAGGTAGTAGATGCATATACTACCGGAAGCACAGGACTCACGCTTGGATCAGGGAAAGTCACAAGGTTACCAAGAAGCTAGTAATTGATTTCGTTTTTATTCAAGTATGTTGTTACCATTGTTTCGGTAATGACCAAGAAGATTGTTGATATTCCGACCCGAGTAGTCATATCGAATTGAGTCCGACTATGATAAGTATGTTACGTGGTTCAGAGAACCAAGTTCAATGTAGCACCGACTTAAGCCGGAAGAATTAATCAAAGCGATCAGTAAAAGTATCTCGACGGTTGCTAAAAACTGTACCTTTTAAGATGTAAATTAGAACATGAAGGAAGGTATAAACTGTTCCGGAATTTGACTCTAAACGACCTAAGTCCAAGAAATGCATCGCACGATGATAGGTCATTAGAATATGACACATCGTTCCATTCAATTCGTATCAACTGAGGATTGACGATTGTGACTTGAAGGTCATAATTTGGAGTCTAATGTGAGATAGAGGGCGGAGGTAGGATCGAGCACTGCTTGTAGTCAAGGAGTCTAAGAGTTAGATACACGTTCGAAGAAACATCGAAGTTATGACTTAGGATGAATAGATAACAAATGGAGTCATCATGTGAGCCCTTTTTCGTTGATGATTCCGGGACGTAATCATCCTAAGGGTGAGATAATTGTAACGTCCGCAGATCCGGGCTAATCAATTTAGAGGCAGTAGGGATCGAAAATGACTTTTCGACAAAAGATTATTTAGAATAAATAATCTTAACCAAGTTGTATAATATGTCACAAGGTTTCCGTACATATAAAGAACGCCGAAATCCGAGTTATAACGAAGAAGTTATGACCCGTCGAAGTTTTATGGCAAAACCGGCACGACACCGGGAAGCGTAAATAGTGAATTTACGATAGAGCAAGATTTATCCTTAGCAATCTAAACTAAAGTCGTAGAACATGTTAAACTAAGAGCGTCGATAAAAAGAATGCCCAAATCTGACTTCGTATGAGGAAGTTATGATTTTTCTAAGATTCGGCTTAGCAGTGCACGACCCGAAACTCGAATTTTAGTTCGAGCGGTTTTTGGCTTACGTGACCTAAATGAGAGTTGAAGGTCTCATTAATAGGAACTCAACGGTAAAAAGACAGACGAAAACGGAGTCCGGATGAAGGAGTTATGAACTCTTCGCGGTCATTTAACAGTCTAAACACCTCCTACTGTTAAATTTGAGATCGGTCGAGAATTAGCTGACGGAGTCTAAACGAAAGTTGTAGATCTTGATTTTACCTACGTGTGGATATAAAGAACGTTGAAAACGGAGCTCGTATGCGAAAGTTATGATTTTTCTAAGTTTGAAGGCTGATACGCGATAGGGGGTGACGTCGCACCACCAGAATTGGACATGTGGCACCACCAGAAGGCCACCACATGGACCAACTCGACGAGTCATGACTCAGACTCGAAGAGTCCATCGTATTTCTCCCCTATAAATAGAGGTGTCGGGTTCCATTCATTCTCACACCTTCAAACCCTTCTTTCTCTCTCTAAACTCTCTCTCTAAGCCTCCCTAACCCCCTAAGGCCTAGGGTAACTCCCTAGCACGAGGCGGAAGCCCTGGAGAGCCCGATGGCTCCGAGAAAAGAGCCTTTCGGCTCGGGAAACGCTGCTCCAGCGAAGCCCGGTTTTGCGAAAAACCCGCTGTAAGTGAGCTACGTCTACGCTAGTTTTAATATAGCTTCTAATTAATTATAGTAACATTATTAGGACCTTAAAATAATTGTTTGGGATATTATTATGAGTTATATTGAGTGTTATTTAACGCTTATATAATAATAATAATAATAATAGCTATACTATTAATTAGTCGCGATTATCGTTAGACTAAACCCTAGTGGTGTTTTATCGAAGGAAATTGTTTTGAGAGTATCAAAGCGCTGTCCGAGTGTTGAGTCACCACCTATCAGGTGAGTGCATGGTCCCTTTCATCTTACACATAGATATGAAGTATTTTATTATAAATTACGTGCTATGTGTGCATATTGTCTGAATACTTGTTGTCTATGCTGATGAAAGATTTTATACATGTTTTAAATGATTTAAACTATATATGTATTTTATATCTACGAAAATGTTGGGGTAAAACATGGGTAGATATAATAGATGAAATATGAGTTGGATGATGAGTTGAGAGGTGATATAGACTATGAGGTGTGGGTGAGAGGTGTACGATGTGAGAAGCCTTTTTCCAAACGATGTCCCCGTCATTCAACAGAGTATGGATGACAACCACGGACTATCCTAGATAGTCCAGTGGAATCACTAGCAGGCTCGCAACCTGTAGGTGTTGTGAACGATGTGTTCACCCGGTGTACTCTAAACCTTGGTGATCATGCAGACTTGATACCTAGACCCTGGCGATCATGCAGACTTGGTGCCAAAACCATGGCGACTATGCAGACTTAGTGCATATTGTATAAATTATGGCGACTATGCAGACTTAGTGCCTAAACCCCGGTGACGATGGACTTCGTGCCGATTCCTTAGGTTGATCCTTAGGAACGTATGAACGAGGAATAATTGATTCTTAGGGTAGATCCTTAAGAATAAAACAGATAATAGGGATGGGTAATTGGGTGATTGTTTGATTGTTTGAAAATAATAATTATATTATTGTGGGTTGAAAACCCTATGTACTCACCAGGTTTCCCAACCTGACCCACTCAGTTTATTTATATCACAGGTGTTGATACGAAGTCACTTTACACTGAGAGATTTAAAGAGATGTAGATCACTAGTGTAAATAAATGTAAGTTCTGTTTATGCTTATGTTTTTGTATTAACGATGACATCCCAAACGTTTTGAAATGAATAAAATACGTTTCTTCGAAAATGTTTTAATAACGTATTTATCATTTTTTTCTGGGAACAAGTTCCGCAACCTTTTTATAAAATGAAGTACTCTGATTTCCTCAAGATCCTATGATGTAGGGCATTCTATATCATCTGATGAACTCAACAACATTGTGAAATTTTGTATGGAAATTGGATTTCAAATTGAGAATGATAACCCAATTCTTGATGAAGTGATGAACAGATAAAATGGAAGGATTGGAGTTTCCCAATGAATTTCCTTTTTTAAAACATAAGATAGGTTGGTAAATTTTACAAGGTTAACTGGGTTTGTAGATTGAAAGTTAAGTATAATATTGGTTTTATAGCTCTACATGATACTAGAGTGTTGGAAGCAGTTGGTATTGATATTGCTAACTGTTGGGGGATAGTAAATTTGAATCCAATTTTGAATCCAACAGGAAGATCTGGTGGTATGCTTAACATTTAGGATACTAATATTTTCTATGTGTTTCATTCCATCAAACACATATACTTTCTCGCCACATTCGGATATTGGAAAGGTATCCCATATCCTATCATTATAGTTAATGTGTATGCTCACCAGTCTCGCTTAAGGAAAAGAAAACTATGGCAGGATCTCATAGAGCTCATATCAAGAACCAATGGTATATGGATATTCTATGGAGACTTTAATGCAACTAGATATGCTAGTGAGAGGATGAATTCTAGATTCTATAGTTCTTCTACTTCATATTTTTACTTGTTTATTTCTAGAGTTGGCCTTAAGGATTTAAGAATGGGCGGTAGGCGCTATACATACATGTGAGATGACGGTTTAAAACTGAGCAAATTAGATCGCTTCTTGGTGTTCCCTAATTTCATTGCGAGGTAACCTTTAGCAATAGTTCAACCTTACCTCAGGATTTCTCCAATCACTTACATATTGTACTCTACACCAATGTGGTTGACTTTGGCCTTACTCCCTTTCACTTCTTTAACTTGTTGTTGAGAGATGACTTCCATGATGTTTTTCTTAATGCTTGGTCATCCTTTGATGGTTTCGGATCTCCTGACATGTTCCTAGCTGCAAAACTCAGATTCTTGTAAGACCAACTAAAGAATTAGATACTAGGAATTACAAAGAGTGAAGTGGAGATACATGATGTTAGGCGAAAAAGAACTAACAAGATCGAAGTTGTTGAAACTAGAACCCTATATTAGTTGGAAAGTATAGAACTTCGAGAGCCTAAATAATAAATTCTTGAGTTAGAGCGCATCACGAATATAATTATGTTTATAAGATTAACCATAATTCTAATACTTTTGAAAGGATTCAAAGAGAAACAGAACGGATAGAAGAATCTATTAGGCAGAAAGATGAAAGATTTTCCAATCTGAACGGAAATAAGAGTACTTTAGTATCGTGTTTTATGATCATCTTAGTAAATATAGAATTGTATCATAATTAACTCCTCAAAGAACATCTTAGTGCAATTGTATGACTAAGAAGATGAATCGAACATTGTTGGAAATGGTTCGATCAAAAAATGAATCATACTTTGTTCCAATCAAGTTTAGAGCTATGCTCTAGTAAGTATGAATCATATCTTGAAACTCATTTCAAACTAATAAGATTGATAACACTTTGTAAAATGTGGAGTAACAATGCATTCCTAACTTTAGCCCATTAAGAATCGGAGTTGTGATGGTTTCGTTGATTGAGAAACAAAAGATAAACTGAGATAAAGTCTATGAAGTGTTCTCTTGTCGGGAATCCGAAAAAAAATTTGGGTATTTGTTTTATCTCGTCGTTGAATGTTCCTTGAGAGAAAAACTCATATGTCAAGAAGTTAGTGGGAGTCATTGATCATGAGAATTATTAGTGTCAACCGAAAATGATCCTTTGAGTTATCACTAGTACGCGACCTAAGGTTGAAAACATGTTGTGTTTTAATTGACACATTCTTATTTTTGTGGACTTCCTGCTAAGTTGGTAATGCTTATGAGTTCTATGTTTTCATTTAACTACAAGAGCAAGTGTGATGGTCAATGAAGGTACACTAATCAATATGGGTAAGTTTCTAACAACACGAAAACATTGGTAGGGCTTTGAGCTACCGAAAACCAAGAAAATAAGAATAACAAATTTTAGTCCATAAAGGAAAACTTAGTCTAGGTTTGGTTTGTCCTAAACCTAGTATTATGACGGTAGGTTGGAAATGAGAGATTCACATGGATTGGGACATATGAACCTTCAAATCTAAGTGGTAAAAGGTTTCACTCTAATTAATGAAAATGATTATGAGGAAATACTTTCGTTGATAGATTTTAAAGATATGATAATGATCAATATGGATATTGGTTGTATTGATTGCATTCTCTTATTCATTATACGTTTATGACATCCATCTTCATATTTTGAATGATAAGGAATGGCAATGAATTGTTTGAATTTTCGAGAGATATATTTATCACGTCTTGAAGGGCTTGAACACATACACTATCCAACTAAGGTGAATAAACTTTAGAAGCCTAGTCAGAGACTTAACAAATCATCGTGTCACAAAAATATGCACTTATGTAAGAAAGTCAAAGGGTATCGATTTCTAGAAGTCCTATTGATTTTTGGGTACATGTCAAATCTAGTTGCAGCATAATTGTTATGTTGATATTGCATGTTGACAATACTGTTTATAGGGAACAGTTCCTCCAATTTGCAAATTTCAAAGTTCTAGAATTGTTTTGCTATAGTAGGCTTAAGGGAGAGGGCACTCATACTTCGTTTCGAGTCCAAAGGTTTAGATCGTACAGTTTAATAGACTTAATCAAAGACATATATGAATATCATGTTGAAATGGTTCAACATAGGAGATTCCATATATGGAAATATTTTAGCAAGAAATGGAAAATATATTAAATCCTTAAACGGGTAATAATGAGCCGAGTTCCATATGTTTCAGATATAGGATAGATAATATATGCTATAATATTTTCTTATTCTAATTTTTCAAATTCCTTGACCATTGTGAGAAAAGGATTAGAATTTTATGCGACTAATGTTGTCAGACAACTGTTAAGAACATTTTAAGGTTTTACTGAATATCGGTTACTTGTAGACATTTGGAAGTACGATATAATTTAGGATGGATCATAGTGACACATTTAGTATTGAGATTATTCTTGGTCATATGAACATATTGAAATGTTTATATAACGGGAGATGGTTATAAGGTCTACGTATGAGTTGGAAACTTTTATGCAAGAGAAATGTTCAAGTAGTGTACCTTGTGTAACATCCCAAAAATCATAGAAATTTAAAATTTTCAAAGACAACCCACTGTAACCATAAAGTATTTTCAAAATCATTGTTTCAAGAGTATAATCATAATCAAAGTTTTCCCAAGACCCAATATAATAAAAACAAGAAGATATGCATGGTCATGCCTTCGCTTTTTCACGATCATCTGAAGTACCTATAGCAATAAACTGAATCTTTAAGCCAAAGCTTAGTGAGTTCCCCCACAATACCACCATACAACACACACACACACACACACACACATATATATATATATATATATATATATATATATATATATAAAACTAACATTGCATGTTGGGTCAATACCTTCGCCCAATCAGTCATCAGATTGGAATACTAATATACAATGGATCCACTTAGCCATCGGACTAGAATACCCTTGTGTCCACTCAATCATCAGAAAGAATACGAATGGTCTATCGGCTCATGCACAAAGTAGTAAAGCCTCAACCCTAACATAAGATGTCAACACATAACATATAATGAACATATGCAGTAGTCAGATAATCACACAACCAATAATCCCATGTAGTCGTACAAATCTACTAGTCTAACACATTTCAACATCTATCATCTAACCATGCAAATCTACCACATACTCAGTATTCCAATAATCAATGTATAACAGGATATCAATCCAATGGGTTGGGGAGTAAAGTTTTGTTTCGTGAAACTCTCAAGTTTTGATGGTACGAAACACGTACCAGAGTACTAATCATATTCCTTTTTTAATGACCATAAATGGTGGGTCCAGATCAGGTAACCGTAATGGTATGTCTTGTCATCTCCCAGATTAAGATGACAACACTTGATCATTCTAGATGGTCTTGTGAATTACGTTGCTAGTGTGCATTCATAACCCATAGAAGTAGATGAAATGAGATACCATATTCATCAAATAGTTTGATGGCTCGGGTGCCTTTATGACTTTCACCAGCCAAGGAAGCCCTTAGAGGTGTAGTCAAGTCCTTTTTTATAAATGGTTTATCCTCCTGATAATTGTGGACTTGGATCTGTGAGGATCGATTGGGGTGGGTATTTATAGGTATGAGGTTTTATATATATCCAAATCGAAAATATATTTATATATTGTTTGGTAATAGTTGGTTTTGCAGGATTAAGATATATATATATATATATATATATATATATATATATATATATATATATATATATATATAACATTGTGGGATTGAAAGCCCCATGTACTCATCAGGTTTCCCAATTTGACCCACTCGGTTTGTATGCATCACATTTATCAAGACTTAAGCCACTGGAACATGATTAAGATGTAAAGTAATTAAGAGACAGACTGCAATGATGTTCATGACCATTAGGTCTTTACATTGTAACTTATGTATCTGTATTGATTATGACATCCTTATGATTTCATTTGAGACAATATTTGTTCTCGAAAAGATTTTTATATATACTGGAATTTTCCGCAAATGAAGTATCATGATTTTTAAAGTGTAAAGAAAGTTCTTTTTGGTTCTAAAAATTAGAGGATGTCACAATTAGTTTATTATTATGTTTCATTTTGCGTGTTTACTTCCATGAGTAATTTAAATATTATCAAATTCCACAATCGATCATACTTTTGGGAGTAAGTATTGAATTAAGACTGTCATTAATTGTTTGTAGATTGTCTATAGGGATTGGGCATTGCATAAAGATTTATACAATATTCATGAGTACTTGGAAATAGGAATTTAAGTATTCGATAAACTCACGCTTAGATATTACTTCATGGATTCAATCATATGTAATTATAAGATGATAATATCTACTATTTTTAAAGTAGAGATATATATTTCATAGTTTACAAATCAGTCGTTCCTTCGTTTGCTAAAACACATCTCATAACTGGATGTTATAAAGGGTTATTTAATGTATGGTTTGGTAAGTAAAATGTATTACTATATAGTCAAAGTAATTTGATCCTTTTAACTTAACAGGAGAAACGATATCTTTGGGCCCCATCGGTGATTTGAGTTGATCTATAAGAACTAGGCCTAGTTAGGTCAAAATTAATGTGTTCGGTTTGTAATATGAATTTCATCATATACAAACTGAGAAACAAAAAAATAAACATGAGGTTGATCATTAAATCCATGTGATGCGTATTTTGAATGAACTAGTTTTTAGTTATAGTTCCTAGTCTATCACATCTAAACCACACCTTACACGCAGTGAACATGATCGAGTATAGTATAGTTTTGATAAGCGAGGGTGTCGAACTCAAACATAACGTTAGTGAAATAATATTTGAATATTTGATTTTAGGTTATACTAAATAAACGAAATCAAGAAAAGGGGGTTTTGATTATAAAACTCAACTAAATCAATAGTTAAACTAACTAGATAAACTAATTAGAAATGAATCACTTCAATTAATTTGTTTTAGTTTGGATTACTTCTTAAAATCATGGTTAACTTTGTTAACAGTGCAATGGATCTATTAGTTGGTTGCATAATTCTAACGTGACTATTTATCTTGATTAGATTTCCTAGTACTATTAATTAATGAAGAACTAACACAGTGATCATGTAATTAGTGAACACATAATTAATTTAATATATTCAGATTATGAATGATATGATCTATTGATTTCTCATCAATGGTCATGAAAATTAATCAAAGCATAACATGGGTATCTAATACTCTCTAACACAGTCAAAGTCGCGGATTAACATTACCTGACCGTTGTATTTGATCAATCTCTAGTCCTAACAGTCTAATGATCATAAACTTATTAATATTCATGTTAATGTAATTAGATTGGTCCTCTTAACTTCACATAACTCAAAGATTAGAAATGGAGGCTAGGGTTTCCTTTTGGAGGCTGAGGGAGAGTGAATGAGGCCGAGGGTGGGCAACCTTAGCCATCACATTCCCTTAAATAACGGTCAAACCCTGGATTAAAGATTTTCATTAAATAACGGCCACGCCGTGACGCTAGCTTAAAGCCCATGAAAAATCTAGTATTGGTCATGTCATGGGACTCCATCACCATGTCATGGCCACCAGAGACCCAAAAACCAAATTATTAAAATTACTTAAAAAGGAACGTATCTAAAACTTGGAGTTGTAATCCATAACCTTCCACAAAGTAAACGGTTTTGGGATTCCCTAACTGGGCATTCCTAAAGCATCCTAATAACTAGGAAACTAGATAACTACCTGAATTTGAAATATTATTGTTATATGTTCAAATTAAGGTTTCTAGGGTTTTCTAAACATCTATAAATAGAACCCTTGGGTTAACTATTTTTGTCCACTCCTACTACCAAAAAAATAACCAAATTTCTTCCCAACCTCCTCTATTTTATTGTCTTGTAGTTCTAGGTTTTGGGTACAAAGCATTATAGAATTTATACTTTTGGTGCTATAGCTTTCCAAGATCTACAAAGGGAGGGATTGAAGAAATTGTGTACTACAACAATTATATAACCCTAGATCTACTAATTTTGATTATATTAGGGTTCTAGTAGGGATCCTTACGTTCATTGTATTTTGTCTTCAAAGTGTTATGACATAGATCCTTATAGGTTTCATGTTCCCTTAAATTTTAAGTGATTTTCCGCATGTACATGTTTATTATGACCTATAAAACTCATCAATATGGATGATAAACAAAGTGTATAATTATTACATTTTGATACCTCCTTAAAATCAGAAACCTCATCAAGTACTTCTCTATCAACATCCTTGGAAAGCATAAATACTCCTTAAGAATCTATATCAATGTTCCTTGAAGTATTAAAAAATATGTAACATTTAAAAACAAATATTTACAACTGTTGTGATCAGTTTGTTTTTTGACACAAAATAATCTTAAGGGAATCTCCAAAAGATAGCATTTCATATATATATTTTTAAGTCTACCGTTATAATTTTAAAAATTATATTAGTTGATACTAATATTTTAATAAATAAAAAAAATTGTAAAATAATATTTAGGATAATACTTTTTATCTTTGTTATTAGTATCATTTAAAAGTTTGACGGTTTTTTTATGTTATAAATTTTTATATCTAAACATTAGTTGTATGTAAAATAAACTATTATGAAATATAAGAATTATAAAGGACAAAAATTAGAAAAAGATTAATGCCTTGTTTGGCAAAATAAAATATTTTGGTTTATTTAATGAGAAAACGTTACTATAACCCCCATGAACGTACACATTTTGGTTTAAAAGGTCTCTTATGTTATTTTTTGGTTTTATAAGGACATGAATTCACATTTTACCAGTTTTAAGGTCATTTTCTAAAAAGTGAAAGACACCTCATACGTCAAATCACATGACACGTAATGTATGGTTAAATGATATATCTAACCCTTCCTCTACAAGATATATTCTTCTTTAGTCGGTTTCATTTGTCCCTTTCTTCTCTTTTCTTCTATTGTCCCTCGAAAAAAGACCCCCTTAGATTCTTGCGATAGCCGTCTACATGAAGATCGATCTATATTTTGTTGCTATGTTTACGAGGTATCCAGTGATCAGTTACTCAGATGGAGCGGGGCAGAGGTTTGAGGATGTGGATTTTCCTGTAATGAACAAAAACATATTTCTATTATTCATTCAAAGATTCACAAAACAAAACATGCATTAATGTGTACTTTTGCATGCTCGATATTGAGTTCCCTGGTGGATTGAGGATAATAGCAACTGAGAAAGACTACCAAGAGTTGATCGAAGTAGGGTATGATTGTGGTTGTGTAATTTCTATGTACATGGATCATGTTGGTGTTTGTTCATCAATGGATTCTTGATGAGATAGATAAAGTATGCACCCCCGAGGACAAGTTTTCTGGTGTAGGTGAAGTAATAGAAGAGTTGCATGATAAGACAGAAGCAGACGTTGACCTGGATGAAGTGCAAGTGCAAGGTAATTTGGACGATAACATTGAAGATGGTGATTGCATTCAAATGAACATGACCTTGAATGATGCATTTTTGAACAACCTCTGCCTTAAGGAGCAGCCAACTCCAGACAGTCCACCTCATGGGATCCATATGACCAGATGGATGAAAACGCGTTAGTTCATGAGGAGTTAACAACTTTTAATGAAAATGTTCATTGGAAAAAGCAAAACCATGTGTTAGGAATGAGATTTGAAAGTCCTAAACAACTAAAACATATGTTGTGTAATTATGCTGTTGTAAAAGGTTATCAGTTGTGCTACAAAAAAAATTACAGTAGGAGACTTTTAGTTAAATTTTGTTCATGGCAGTGCAAGTTTAGATTGTGGGCTTCGTGGATGAGTGAAGAAATTTCTTTCTAGATTGAATCTCGCAAGTTTAGATTGTGGGCTTCGTGGATGAGTGAAGAAATTTCTTTCTAGATTAAGTCTCTTATAGATGAGCAAGAAATTTTAAAATGGGGTCAATTGTAAACTATGCATGGATTGGTAGCCAATTCATAACACAATTATTACAAAAACAAAAAATGAATGTTAGGCTACTTGAGGAAGAAGTGAAACAAAATTTTGGAATTGGTGTGAGTATAGGATAGTGTAAGAGAGTAAAGAAATATGCAATTGAACTAATTGAAGGCACACTATATGAGCATTATGCCAAGCTTTGGTCATATGGTGAGGAGATAAGAAGATCCAACAATATGCATGATGGGAATACATATTTTAGTAAGTTTTATATATGTTTTGAGGGGCTAAAGCAAGGTTGGAAAGGCAGTTGTAGAAGAGTAATAAACTCATATGGTTGTTTCTTAAATGAGTTATGTAGTGGAGAGTTGTTATGTGTCGTAGGAAGAGATGCTAACAATCATATTTTCCCAATAGCATGAGTTGTCGTTTGTGTGGAAAACAACGAAAATTGGAAATGGTTTTTGGAGAATCTTATAGATGATTTGTAACATCCCAAAGTTCAGGACCAAAAATTTCATTTTTAATTAAGTTATTATTAAACCAATAGT
Organism: Lactuca saligna; assembly: GCF_052625555.1. Taxonomy (NCBI): domain Eukaryota; kingdom Viridiplantae; phylum Streptophyta; class Magnoliopsida; order Asterales; family Asteraceae; genus Lactuca; species Lactuca saligna. Next base: position 171,593,965 of record NC_136418.1, on the reverse strand, counting down.
ATAAGAAAACATCCTAAATAACATACCATATCGTAACCAAAGTGTCAATAATCAAAACATGTTATCATAAAACAATATAATAGTGTAATCCCAAAGATCTCATGTGCGGAAAACATAGTGTGATGCGCTGCGATCGAGCCGACTCCTTTCTTTTGATAGCAAATACCTGAAACCAAAACTGTAAACCGTAAGCATGGATCTTAGTGAGTTCCCCCATCATGCCACATACGATACAATAAAAATACTGCCAAGCATATATGGGTGCCCAACCTACCCTGTTGAACATATACGGGTGCTTAACCTACCCTTGTTAGGCATACCGGGGTGCCCGAGCTACCCTTATCAAGCATATCTGGGTTCTCGACCTACCGTGCTAGGCATATCTAGGTACCCAACCTACCCTCCTGTTTATTTCAACCGGTTATAGAGACTATTTCATCCCTACCACTACCACATAATAACATAGCATAACTTATTGCCAGGTACATCTGGGTGCCCGACCTACCCTCCGGTTTATCTCAACCGGCTACGGGGTCTAACCTACCCACTACCACTATCACATAATATCATAGCATAACATACTGTCAGGCACATCTGGGTGTCCGACCTACCCTCTGGTTTATCTCAACCGTCTACAGGGTCTAACCTACCCCTACCACTATCACATAATATCATAGCATATTAGCACATAAAGCATAACATATAGTGGCATACCTGATAATTATCACAGATACAATCGTCTCAGCTATAATCAACTACTAGTGGGTCGAATTAGTGCCTTCGACCCACTTTTACTGGAAGGTAACTCACCTCACACTGCTGAAGTCCCACAAATAAACTCTAGATGTTGGATGATAGGTTCCTGAACTGTCAACATCAAAACAACACCAAATTAATAATTGGTTTCCAACACATAACCATAAGTCCATGCTTAGGGTAAAAGACTACTTTGCCCCTATCTTAGCTTAATTCAAGCCCAAGGCCCAATCCAAAGGCCCTAAAAGTCAAACTATGAACCCAAGCCCAACATATGACCCAATTTTCCAAATTGGGCCCAAACCCTTACATGGTCTTACCCTAAGGCCCAACCATTAATTTCAGTCCAAAAATTTGGCATTCTAATTGTCCAATATCTCATAATCATCAAGGCCCAATTATGGCTCATCTATGGCCTAATTTTCCAAATTAGGCCCAAACCCCTCACATGAGCCTTACCCTAAAGCCCATCCAAATATTCTAGTCCATATGCTTGTTCTTGGATGGCCCATTAATAGCCTAATAACCAAAGCCCAAAAGAAAGGCCCAACTCAAGGCCCAAGCAAGATTAGGGTTTTCACATAAAATGACGATTAGGGTTAAGTGTTTCTTACTTAAACCATTAAGGACTTAATCCATTAAGTCCATCACTCCTCTAGGCCATTCATACGATATTGTTGGGCACAATTCAAAATTCCAATCTAACAGTCCAAACGCATGTCCCGACAATCCAATGCTAATATTTTTCAAAATTAGGGTTTTCTAAACCCTAATTAGGTTTTCCAACCCAATCACAACCCAATTAGTCCAATGGTTAGATTTTAAGGTTGATTAATGTTTTATTAGGTCGACTAGGGTTTCCTTAGGTCAATTAGGGTTTCATTAGGTCGAGCACCACCTATTGCCACCTCGGGGGGTGGTGGTCGACGCGACACCCGGCATAGCCACCACCTCACGGTGGTGGTCATGCTTCTAGTCCAATCATGTCCAAGTATCCCAAACGAAACCTAAACACAAGCAAGAGCACACCGCCACCCAACACGGTGACTGGTATCGGTAGAAGGTGGCAACCACCACCTCACAGTGGTGGTTATGAATTTATTGATTATTCCGTCACCCATTACAATTATACAATGCAATATCCCAAAATAAACACACACACAATAAGTTAAACACATACACGCACACACAACCACCCTTGTGGTGGCCGGTGGTGGTACAAGGTGGCAGCCACCACCTCACGGTGGTGGTAGTGGCCTTTCTCGCGAATTCCGACCAAAAAAACCCACACACAACACATAATCATAGCAGAAATACACATACACATTTTTTGTTTGCAAAATGGACCTATCCATCCACTTGGTCGTGTTTGGTGACGGCAACAGCAACACTGGTAGCAACAGCGGCGACTGACGGTGTTTCACAACAGCAACAAAAGCCTAGCGTCCGACGACAACTTTGTCTTCAACAGGAACGGTTAGTGGCGACGCAAACGGAGCTGAGACGTAGTACTGACGAAGCGAAGACGGCCAGAAGATGGAGGAGGAGTGATTATGGCGGGGGAGGTGGCGGCGGCAGCGGTGCACCGACAACAAGAGATGGAGACGAGGAAGGCACACAGTCTCCGACAGGAACAACGGCAGTGACGTTGTGGTTCTTCTTTCAACCACTTCTTCCTGACAAGCACGATGATTGCCTTCGTCGACAGTGAGGTAGCATCGATCGGTGGTTTCACCAGCAGCAGGTTCGAGGTGGTGGCTTCGATGGTTGGCGACCTCAACAGTGATAGTGGTGCGGCACCGGAAGTCGAAGAAGTGAAGGTGGCGGCTGATGAACCCAGATGTGGTGGCGGCGTAAACATTGCTAGGGTTAGGGTTTGGATGGGGGTGACGGGTTATATACCCCGTCTCCATGAACAACTTCCCCATATTTACATTACCAGCCCTCCATCCTAATTATTTTCAAATGAAGGCCGTAATTTACCCTTTTAGCCATCAGCATTCCAGATTCATTTCAATTTAGGTCCAATACTTACCAAACACCCCTCCGTTTGGAGAATCTTTTGCAAAACTAATCCATAATTTACCTTTTTAACCCCCAAAATCTCAATTATGACATGTTCAACCATTCCTTCTCTTTTTTCTTTCAAATTAAATCCAAATTTACCCAAATAGCCCCTCCTCTACGAAATATTTTCAGTATAAGTCCACAAACAACAAAACGAGCCCAATTGATTATCCTTTAGCCATATGATCAAATATTTTTCCACTACAAATCTCGAAAGTATTCTTTAGACCTCCAAAATAAGTTATAATGCTAATTACACACTTTTTCACTAAACTCTTTATTTAAACATATTCATATATCGGAATAAAATAATACTTAAAACGCATCTTCGGATTTTAGGGTTTATCTTGGAAACAGGGTGCTACAACTCTCCCCCCACTTAAATTAGATTTCGTCCTCGAAATCATTCCTTACCACTCCTGACACGCCAAACAACTTGTGCAACACAACCATAACCACAAGCATACCGTAGCATTTCTAAGGCAACTGAAACCATTCCTCATAGGGTTCTAAATCCCGAAGATGAACGGATTCCTTGCAACATGATCACATCTACTCCGTCTGAAATCTGTAGCCTCGAGATGGTCTGACTCCCTGACAGATCGCCCATATAGCATCATTATTGTTGAATCCCATCCACTTATCTCTCAACTAACTATTCAACTTTTGATAACTGGAGGTTCCCACTGGAAAACAGAATCACATACCTCATTATCCCTACAAATCATTTATACGTGGCCAAGGCTAAGATAATCCCTTGAGTAGAATCCCTCATAAAAGTCAAACTATGAACCCAAGCCCAACATATGGCCCAATTTTCCAAATTGGACCCAAACCCTTACATGGTCTTACCCCAAGCCCCAACCATTTATTCCAGTCCAAAAATTTAGCATTCTAATGGTCCAATATCTCATAATCATCAAGGCCAAATTATTGCCCATCTATGGTCCAATTTTCCAAATTGGGCCCAAACCCATCACATGTGCCTTACACTAAAGCTCATCAAAATATTCTAGTCTATATGCTTGTTCTTGGATGGCCCATCAATAACCCAATCACCAAAGCCCAATAGAAAGGCCCAACTCAAGGCCCAAGCAATATTAGGGTTTTCACATAAAATGACGATTAGAGTTAAGTGTTTCTTACTTAACCTATTAAGGACTTAATCCATTAAGTCTATCACTCCTATAGGCTATTCATATGATATTGTCGGGCATAATTCAAAGTTCCAATCTAACAGTCCAAACGCGGTTGCCGACAACCCAACGCTACTATTTTCCAAAATTAGGGTTTCCAACCCAATCACAACCCAATTAGTCCAATGGTTAAATTTTTAGGTGGATTAATGTTTTATTAGGTCGACTAGGGTTTCCTTAGGTCAACTAGGGTTTCATTAAGTTGAGCACCACCCACTGCCACCTCGGGTGGTGGTGGTCAACAGTGGCACCCGACGGTAGCCACCACATCACACTGGTTGTTATGGTTCTAGTATAATCATGTCCAAGCTTCCCAAACGAAATCTAAACATACACAAGAGCACACTACCACCCAACACAGCGACTGGTGGCGGCAACCACCACCTCACGGTGATGGTTATGAATTTCTTGATTATTCCGTCACCTATTACAATTATACAACGCAATATCCCAAAATAAACACACACACAATAAGATAAAGATAAATACACATCCAACCTTGTGGTGGCCAGCAGTGGTACAAGGTGGCAGCCACCTTATAGTGGTGGTGGTGGCTTTTCTCACGAATTCTGACTAAACAACCCCACACACAACACATACTCATACCAGAAATACACACACATACAAATTTTTTGTTTGCAAAATGGACCTAGCCACCCACCTGGTGGCATTTGGTGATGACAGAAGAAACACTGGTGGCAACAGCGGCAGCTAACGGGGTGTTAAAATAATACTTAATAGGGCAAGCATAAAAGGGTCTTCCAAGGTTGGACGGAGTGGAAGATATTCTTATTATGGCGACACATCCACACGAGCATTTCATCATTTTCACTTCATTAATTACAAGGGATCCTTAATTCCAAAACCAAAAAATCACAGGGAAAAAGAGAGGGATGTATGTCCGCTTCGTTGTTGAGTAAGGAAGTAAAGTACTTATAAAAAGGAAATGATGAAAATACCCATTTATTTGACCTCACGCACATCTGTCATAGTTGATGCACCACACACACTTAATTACCATTAACTAAGGCAAACAAAGTACATACAGGTATTAATATTTACCAAACAACAACATATTCATAATCTTTTCTACTGCTTATCATGTTCATGGATCCATCGAAAGTTAGCCTAAAACAACACCAATGAACTCAAGAAATTATAAGCCATTCATGTCTGATTTTATCAGATATGTATTTTAATTTACAAAATGCCTATTACAGGTAACCAGGAATTCAAAATACATCCAAACATTACCATTACAACCACCACTGGAGCACCACTACCTACACAAACGAAATACACATAATCATAATAACACACACACACACACACACACACACACATATATATATATATATATATATATAAAACAAGAAACACCATTAAACCTAACAGTATACTACGAGCACTAGATTAGCATACCACCACAACCTATGTCCATGAGATTCACTTGCTGATTATCAAGTGAATGATGAAAATCATGTCCAGGAACATGGCGACGACAACACCCACAACCAACATAGCAATCATTTTAATCTACTTCTCAACATGGTCGGACCTTTGCGGCATGTTGAGGACATCCACCCTGAAATGAAGGTAATCTCGACCCATCTCCCCCTTCATACACTCGACTTGACCTTGTTGCTCAACTATCTTTTTACCATAGTCACAGAAGATCGTGTGCAAATCATTCAAGTTAAGCCTGTCTATTGAGCTTATGGAGTTTTTGGAGTTTATAGTATCTGGTGATGGTGGTGGGGTAGGATCCATGGAAGACGGTGAAGGGAAAAAGGAGTATTGTCGAATGGTTGTCGTTTAGTGTTTGGCCGGAAATGGTAACAAGAATTTAGGGTTTTGTCCAGCAGACCCTTCTATTATATACTAGGGGACCACTGAACCCTTAGGGCCCAAGCAAGCCAACTCGTTCGTGAGTCGGTGACGTGTCATTTGAGTTGGGTGATTTGACTCTCTAAATGAGTTGGGTGATGACTAGGCAAGGAAACCGGTTGAATTGGGTCAAAATCCCTAATTAGTCAGTAAAATGTGAATTCATGGCCTTGTTAAGCCAAAAAATAACATAAGGGACATTTTAAACCAAAATATGTAAGTTCGTGTGGTTATAGTGATATTTTCCCTATTTTAATTTGCTGTAAAACCGTGTAACTTATTTTAGCTTTTAGCTTGTAAAGTTATGTATAAGGTAGTTTTTAATAAATTATTTTTAAAAAGGTTTTAATAAGCCGATGAAGTTTTTTTATAAATATTTTAAGTTTGTTTTAATTATATAAATTCTTTTTTTTAATTATATATGTAAATGTATAGTTATGATTTTTTTTTATTACAATCTAACTTATAAATTATTTTTTACTAAAGATTACTAATTCAAGCTTTTAGTTTTTTATGAATTATTTTTTACTAAAGATTACTAATTCAAGCTTTTAGTTTTTTATGAAATGAAAAATCTACTTTTCCCTATCACCACTAAAATCTCAAGCGATAATTAAACACATGATCTCTCAAATGAAATAGCCACTTCTTACCATTAGATTGACGACTATTTTCAATTGAAAACTAAAAAGTTAAAAATAATAAAAAAATTAGAAAGAAATATTAAAAGAAAACTCATTTTTCAAAAGGTAAAAACTTTTTAAAACAATAAAAAAAGGAGGGAAATACTAATCTAGCCATTTTCCCTAATTACCTATCAAAAGATAGCAAAAAAAAAAAAAAACTTTAGCCAAAAATGGTCCCCGAAAGAGTAGATGGCTAGAGTTTATTACGGTCAACGAGAATTGACTACGGTAAAATGGAGGTAATCTATTGTTTTAGGGCAATGAATTGTTGTTTCCCGGCCCGTCTACTCTTTCATGGTCCATTGGTCCATATTATATAATGTATAATTTTTCAGATTAGGTTACTTTTTGGTATTTATTCCTTGGTTTGCCTACTATTTTTTTTTTCAATGGAACACTCGAAGAACAACTATGTACATCTATTTTTTTATCAAAATTTTACCGTATTCTTGATTAGGAGTAATTTTTGTATATAAGGATAACTTTAAAAAAAAACCGAAAAAATAAAATAAAACCGTAACCTTCATACGAAACCTACGGATTTTATTTTACTTTTTCGTTTTTTTTAATCTTGTTAATTGTAACCAATTATATCTATATTATGATTCCAATATTTTTTTTTTTTGAAAAACTCAAAAAAATTAACGAAACCGTAGGTTTTTTGGTAACCTTCGGTGTATAATCAATTAATGAATAGTTTGTGCATTAAAAAGGTGTACATTGTAGGTTTCCTTAAATCTACGTTTTTTTTCCCTTGTTTTTTCAAAAAAAAAAGTTATAAACAATAAAAAAACCACTCTACATTTTACAAACAGTATTTGTTATCAAAATAATTCTTAAAAAAAATACTCTCCGTTTATTTTTTAAAAAAGAAAAAAAAAATTCAAACCGTAGAGTTTAACCAAAAATCATAAGCTACGGTTTGAGAAACCATAACTTTTCGAGAGAATACTGAAGATTCTAAATTAACCACGGTTTTAGATGTTTAAAATGGAAAAAATATACTTAACCCGAAATAGTAGATCATTTGGCAAAATAGTAACCCACTCTAATTACCAACGGTTTCATGGGTTATTTTTAAATAATTAGCTAATTTTTAGCTAAGAATGATTAAATAATTACTTAATTAGGCTAGATTAGTAATTTCCTATAAAAAAAAATACCAGCAAAAATTGCTGAAATAACGTAACAATTGTTAGATATTAGGATCATTTAACTTTAGAAAATTTCATTTTTTATTAAAAGTTAAAACAACCAAAATACAAGTGACTGTATTAATTAACAACAATGACGAAGGGGGAGGGTATCTGACGCACGACCCTCACCATAATCAAAATTAAGGTCTCAAAATTACATACATCAATCCTCAAACGTGATTAATCCAACGTCTAAGAATCGGTCGGGTACATATCTTATCATGAGGGCGACCGCTTCCTAAACAAAACTTTCGCTACATACTGTACTTTTCTCTACCTCTCTCTCTCATTAGTTCGTTGTTATCTAAGTTTGTAAAATCTCCATCTCTCTAGACTTTCTCTCTCTATATCTATATCTCAACACATATACATACAGATAAATGTATATACACGCGGTGCTAGCAAAATCAAAACCCTAGAAGACCCTCGATTGCGATCGGACAAAGTTGGAATCGAAATCGATGATCGACATTATCGATCGGCGCTTTGATCTGCGATAATTGGACTGGAGTCTCGAGGTTTTTTATTCATCGATTCGAGATAGAGAGATGTATAAGAACCAGCTGCAGGAGCTGGCGCAGAGGAGCTGCTTTAATTTGCCGTCGTACATAAGTATAAGAGAAGGTCCAGATCACGCGCCACGGTTCAAGGCCACTGTTAACTTTAACGGCGAGACGTATGAGAGCCCTAACTACTGCACCACGTTGAGGCAGGCTGAGCACTCGGCCGCTGAGGTGGCTTTAAATGCACTCGCTAGCCGTGGTCCGTCTAATTCTTTGGCTGCTCGAATACTGGTGAGTCTTTTGTTTTTTTAGGGTTTGTAAGGTTTAACCTTCAGAAATGGGTATTTTAACTTCCGTTTTCTTAATTCATGTTTTTTTAGAAGACTATTTGCTTGATGTAGCATGTCTTTGAAATTCAATTGCTATAACAATTTAATAAATGTATAGGAAGTCCGCGTAAGTGAAGAAAATGTAATCTCAATTCATACAGCTTAATTTGTAGGCTCTAGGGTTTCATCAGATGGAGGAATTTTTACATCTATTATTCAATTACCTAGGCCATTATGAGGACATGTAGAACATTGTTGTATGCAATGGGGATTTCGGAGAGAGTTGCATTCAATGTTTAGTTGATATGAAGGATATGTGTCAAGTATGATTTGAAATGCTTATTCCCTTTTTCTTGTGTACAATAAGATTTCAATGCAAGTTAATTGGATTGACACTTGACATGATATAAGAGAAGATCGAGTATTGATTCTAGTTTCTAACACCTTTAAAGTTTAAACATTGTATTTGGCACTGATCTTGTAATGTACATGATACAGGATGAGACAGGGGTGTACAAGAACCTTTTGCAAGAGGTTTCACAAAGAGTAGGGGCATCATTACCAACATATACAACTTTTAGGTCAGGCCTTGGGCATTTACCTGTGTTCACATGCACTGTAGAATTAGCTGGCTGTACATTTACAGGTGAACCAGCCAAGAATAAGAAACAAGCTGAAAAGAATGCTGCCATGTCAGCTTGGTCATCTCTCAAACTTTGTAAGCCACATAATCATTATATATATATAAAGAAAATGGGTTTATGAAAAAGATCTACTTACGTTTTATCATCTAATGTTCAGTGACTCAGCAAACAGAAAGTTCACCGATGCAAAAAGGGATGCTGGAGGAGCAGGAGCATGTGATTGTAGCTCGTGCTTTACAGAAATTCAGATTAAAGGCAAGAATGTCGAATATACCCTTTCCTATCCAGTTTCCATCACCAAATCCAAAGCCAAACACTTCACAGTCACCACCATCCACAACATCAAAAATACTTCCTTTAATATGTCCAAAAACAACCCCTCGAAGTAGGCCCCATCTCACCACATTGTTAGATAACGATGAAGCATCCAACAAAACACCGCCTCAAAACACCAACAGAAACGAAAAGCAGTCTCCCCGACCCCACAAGTTTCCTGCGGTCGGAGCTGCACCGTATATCCCCGTGCGCCACTTCCGGGGGATCGCACCACCGGTCACCATACGGAATGCAATTCCGGTGTTCTCCGCTCCTCCGCTTCCTGTTCCACCACCGCATATTGGTATACCGCAGGGTAATCAGCTTCCGCCGCAGTTCAGGGGGATGCCGCCAATGTGCGGTGGTGTAGCACCTCCGGTGACCATAAGACAGGCGGTGCCGGTTTATTCTTCCCCCAACATCGCTAAACCCCCTGTCACCTCGATGCCGGAGAAAGGGCATGCAACTCCTACTCCTGAAGATTCAAAGCCGAAGCCGATTTCCACCTCAGCAATATGTGTGAGTGTGACACAAAAGGAAGAAGAGGGTAAATTTGAACAAGTGAAAGTGGAAGAGAAGTTGAAGGAGTTGCACGTTTGAATGTTTGATGTGAGGTGAAAACGAGGCTTTTGTTTTGCAAAATCTATTATGGCTACGGTTGATTTATATATATATAATATATTTTGGTGGTGGAAACTGGATAGAGATTTTACTGATGAGAGACAAAGGAGGTTGTTGCCGTTGGCCTCTTGGAGTCGTATTTTTGGGGTGGGGTTTGTTTAATGGTTAGTAGGTTGGAAAGATGGTGGTTGTTGTGGGTTTTGGAAGGAAGTTGTGGGTAGAATCTTGGAAACAAAATTGTTGTATAATTTTACAATTTGGTACTCGGATTTATTGTCTACTTGTGTTGGACTTGCGTTTGAAAGGTACAAAGGTATAAGCTATATATTAATATCGTCTGTTTTGGGTTTCCATATGTTTTTTTTTTTGGCACCACATTACCTTTTAAACATTCTCATTTTCTACATCTACAATTGTGAAATGGATTCACAATCATCTAGTTTCGATTTTTTTTTTATTATCAAGCTATGACGATGAGTCTTCCACGTGACGTTAACCTTTTTTCATTCTCTTTGGTGATACTGCAAGGTCAAACGGGCTAATAAATACAAAATTTTATGTAGACAGAAATCATGAAGCATCAGATGATCATCTCGTCGAATATTAAGTTCGCTAAGAAATCCCTTTATGGCGCTGACATATTTAGAATGAGGTTATGGATGCAAAGAAATATTCTTACGAATTGTTTATGATATGGATAAAGACAATATTCATATTTTAAATTATCAGGCAAAATGTCTTTTACTCCATTACATACATGCAATACGTTAACTTGCATACGAGACGGCTCCAGATGCTTGTGATGCATATTTGAAGATGTCTACAAGAACTTAACATTAAAATCGAAGAGGTAGATTCGTAAAATCTATGGTTTTTGCATGCATTTTTTGGTGTTCCTGGTTCCAAAAACGACATCAACTTCCTTAACCAATCGTCGTTAGTGACCAATGTACTAAATGAAACAGTACCCAAATATCAATTTCGTGTTAATGGAGTATAATACAAGCATGGGTATTATCTTGGTGACATAATAATACCCGGAATAAAGCTCCTTTTGTGAAAATATTTGCATAGCCAAATGATGATAAACGATAAATGTTTAAGACAGCACAATAATCAACAAGGAATGTCGTTGATTATACAAGATGAAGGTCAATCATTATGTTCAAGGTGTCCTCAAAATATGTTGGGGTATTGTTTGAAACCATTTATCGGCAATGATTCATAGAAAAACTAGAAAAATTAATATACCTTTGATATATATTACAAAATTAGATTAGATTATACCGGATCGAGTGATATGTTCTTTTAATGAAAACAAACTTCCATCCCTTCAAAAATGTCTACAAATAAATCACGATACTCTTTGGGGTGATTGGTGAAAGATGAACATTTCTATGCAAATCAATCAAATCGATACCTATACTTCAGTATGGTATTCGGCTCTTACTTTTGGCCTTATTCGGTTTGAGTTCAATACCAATTCTAAGTTTAAACTAAACCTACTTTCTCAATGAAAACAATATCATTATTATGTCTTATATTTTGGTTGGTTCCGTATTCGGTTCTTACTTTTGACCATATTGGATTTTATGGGATCAATACTAGTTTGATTCAATTTCGGAATCGAACTCACCCTAGGCGAAAGATGTCACACCCTTATCATTCGTAATTGTAGGTAGGAAAGATTACAAAATAAGCAAATAAAGGTTATTAATAGGTTGCCTAATATGGTTTGGGTGACCCACCGACCCGACCCAATCGCCACCTTGATGCCAATCAGTCCGATAGAAACAAAGAACACCCACAAACAATCAATCAGTCTGCGTTGAGTGAATTATGAGACTACCGAATGTTGTCTGATAGCAACGAATTCTAAGCTCTTAAATTTCTTCTTCTTTTTTCGATTCAGCTAAAAAATCACTCGCCAGGGTTCAAAATCTGCGCCAGAGGGAGGGAGGGGATCTATATCTTTTTACCCAAGATATGTGGACGATACCTTTGGGGATTTCAGTAAACACCCTCTCTCCCAACTTCAACAAATTACCTCCTTTCTACCCTTCCAGGGTTCATCAATCGTCTATCCCTTCTCATCTCTCCAGATCAGGTACTTTTTCTTACCTATACATATAAATATCTGTATCTATAGCTGCATAATCTTATGAGGTATTTTGATCTGGAGTTTCATTATTATTATTATTATTATTATTATTATTATTATTTTGGTGGAAATACTATAAATTTTGTCTTTCTGATTAAAAATCTGTCTGTTGGTGTTTACGACTCCAATTCAGCTTAATGATACAGTGTTGGTGGCATCTTAATTGTGCCATTTTTGGTTTGGATTAAATGGGAATTGGGTTTAGTTTATGCCTTTTGTGGTTTATTAACACAATCTTCGATGTTCTGAGTGTTATATATCTTTCTACTGTATCTGAAACCTTGTCTTTATTGATCAGACTTTAGGATTTTCAAGAACCAACAATTATGGGTGAGCTTGAACTTTTTTCAGATGTTTAATCGTTTTGTAATTAAGTTAAACTGAAGGAACAATTGGTTCATGCTAAGGGTGTAAAGAGCTTGATCTTGATGAACCAATGGGCGTAGAATTGATCTTGGATTGCAGCCTTACCAAAAACGAAAATGTTGCATTTATTTTGCAACATCCTTCAAGAAAAATATCAACTTTACCACATTTAGAAAATAAAAAAAATCAATCTTTTGTTAAAAAGTTTTCGATTTGACATCAAATATCAAAGTCCGACTCTCTAACTTCTTTAGCTTTCATTGTTTCTCACTAGAAACGTTTGTATAAATTTCTTTCTAGACTCGATAGGGATTTGCAAAGCGAGTCAAGTGGTTGAAATATTTCCAATTGTATCCCCTGAAATTGTGGTGCGTGAGGCAAGAATCGAAGACTGTTGGGAGGTTGCAGAAACGCATTGTAGCTCCTTCTTCCCTGAATACTCATTCCCATTAGACTTTGTTTTGAGGATCGACAGACTCCTTGCACTGGTTTTTGGATTGTCAGTACCCACTGGTTGTAGACGAACATGTCTTGTTGCTGTCACCTCCACTTCCCAAGACGACGACAACAACACTTTCTTTATTGGTGACGAAGATCTCAAAATTGCAGGTTTTGGTGCAAAGATTAGTCTCAATAAAGGATATGTTGCTGGAATTTTGACTCTAGACACTGTCGCTGACTTTCTTCCTAGGAAAGGTCCTCTTCGTCAGAGAAGGTGATCATTTTGACTTTTCTTGTCAAAGTCGTCAAACTATAAGGGGGTAATCGTACACGTTTTCATATTTGCAGGACTGGAATTGCGTATGTGTCGAATGTTGCTGTGAGAGAAAGGTTTAGAAGAAAGGGAATAGCGAAAAGGCTTATAGCAAAAGCAGAGGCTCAAGCTAGAAGTTGGGGGTGTAGGTCAATCGCATTGCATTGTGACCTAAATAACCCTGGTGCCACTAATTTGTATAGAAGTCAGGGTTTTAAGGATATTAAAATACCCGAAGGAGCTAAATGGCCCCAGCCCAGGACCTCACCGGATATGCAGTTTAATTTCATGATGAAGCTCCTTGAGAAAAACCGAACCAATTGTTAGGTACAAGTAGTATTGCAAAAGGTACAAGTGATAAAGGGAGGGAGTCATAATGGTATGTTAGGGGTCTTAGTAACTGTTTATTTGTTTATACATGAAATGTAATTGTATATTGTTATAGGTAGTGTACTTGTTTGTTCTTTGTAAGGTAAATTAAAGTTTCGGTTTCTTTTTCTTGTGATGTTTTTAGAAGTAGATTATCAATCACATGCTAAGCTTGAGTGGCATATTGCTTGCAGTGGTAAAGAAGTGAGAATCATAAGTGGGGTCTAGGCATCTTTTTGCTATGAGAACATTATTATTTACCTTCATGATGTTCGTGTGATCGATTGGTGAAGTGTTTTGTTAGTGTTAATGTGTGAATTGAGTTCCATTTTAGAAGGCTGCTTCAAATGCAACTTGTTTGAGAGATGCTTGGTCATACACAATTTCTCTAAACTTCAACCAAATATCTGCTGCACTAATTTCATTTAAAACATTTTGCAAAATGTCATTAGGTAAATGAGATTATCCCAATCAATCCAAATTTTCTTATAATCGTAGAATAAGTGAATAACACCTCCAGTTAAATGTAAACATTGATATATAAGGAGAGTTAACAAATAATAAGTAAAATAATAAAGATTAGAGACAAACACACTAAGGTATATGTGAAAAACTTAAATCGGGAAAAAAACATGTGCATAGAATACCCGAGAGATCCACTACTAATTATAATGTATAGAATGCAAATGAATTGGACAAATAAAAATATTTGGAGCTATATGATGATTAAGCAAGAGAGAAAAATGAAAGATGATGTTTCTAGGTTTTTTAAAATAAAGTTCTCACACTCTTTTAACTTAAAAGAACCAAACAAGGCATTTATCATGAGAAGAAGTTCAAGTCGCCCCGATCTATTTGTTCGTCTGGAGCTCGTTACGGTTAGATGAAACCACACAAACCATGTCAAAAAATTTGTTCTAAGGAGGTGTCTGTTTGGCATAATGTTTTGGAAAAGAAATTAGAACCTAAAGGAATTGGAATATGTAATGAACTCGAATATAAAATACATTTGTTTGTCATGGAATGAAATTTGTTTTTTGTTTGGTTTGCGTCAAAAGAATTAAAAAAAAATTATGTAACATCACAAAAATACATTTTTAGTATTTTTTGTAACTTATTATTATTTTTAATAAAAATGATAAACTTTCATTTAATTAAAATTTTCATTTATTAGACTTTTACCCGCTCAAAACTATGTTTTTTTTTTTTTTTTTTTTTTTTTTTTTTTTTTTTTTTTATTGAACTTGCATGTAATATATATAACAAAAAGATGAATTTAGAAAACGAAAATATATAAGTGCACTTGATGAAAACAATTAATAGATATATTGTTTTAGGTTTAGATATGGGACCACTTATGAGTTTGGTGCAGATTTAAAGAGTTGAAAAAAGAAAATGAAAACATGTATGTTTGTGTACGAGCATATAGGTGTAGGCATCAGCATGCACATATGCATGTAGGTGGGTGTAAGGTGTGTGTGTAGAAGTGAGGGAGGATGTGGATGGGTTGGTCGATGGATATGTGGGTGTGTCCAATCTGAATACAGCACAACCTTTTACTATACACAATCAATAATTTATGCTTTACAAGATTGTACAGTATGAAGGAGGTAATCTAATGTTGGTAAACACAATGCAAGATGAGAAACAAGCCTTGTGATTTTCTAAATCCTACAAATCATATGTGCTTATTATGTTGACATGTAGAGCATAACCTGACCTTTTTCAGTTTATGAGGGAAATAAAACAAAATCACACATTCTACAAATACTGGCAACAATAAGCATGATCAATCATTGATACAAATCGCTTCAAAACTTTCACCCACGCCTTTCTTGTAAATATTAGGTGTCATTCTGTTGTTAATTTTACAACTTTCAAGAATCGCTATAAGTCGCAGTTTTCAGAGACTTGAAACTACTTATTATTAATACAGAAAAGTTTTTATATTAAAAAAAAAAAAAAAACAAATACACCTTTGAGCCTGATTACTTCTGTACAAATTTGGTCAAGGCTGATATATCAAGACCTGAGAACTCATTTACAGCTGCAACCACTGCTAGTCCGAGTTTTATAGCATCCTCATTGCTCGGGGCCTACAAATTTCATTTATGTTTATTTATTTATTTTTTTACAATTTAATTTAAAAAGTTTGATTTACCTCGATGTTGAGGGGCAAAACAGGGTCATGGAGTGAAAGTCTGAGAAGGAACCAGCCACCATATCCAGACACCCGTACCCCTTCATGGTTAACAGGTGCTTTTTCAAGCTTGGGATCTGATTCAATTTTGTTTGTTAAATGCTTTAGGACTGCGTTTCCATAGTCTTGAAAAGATCTGTAAAAACACCACAACCTCTGAATACATTCAGACCTCATGACACATATATAAATATAACAGTCACTAAGCACCAAGTAAATCTACATTCAACAATCAACATACCCTCCTTTCAAATCTGCATGATTTTGATCGATTTTTAATCTAAGCTCAACAGCAACACCCGGTTCCTGTAGTTCCTCAACCAAATCAGTCAAAACTTTGCTTCCACCAGTTTGACCCGAAGCTCTAGCTGATGCAAGTTTGTTCAATAGCTTCACCTGCAAATAAAGTCAAGAAAGTCAACCAACACTATTAAATATACAGATCTTCACACACACATACATACCATGAGATATGCACCATCATCAAGCCAGTGATTCTCCTTGAGTGCTCCATGGCCACTTGTCTCAATGGCCAAATGTGACTCCTCACCAACAGAATTCTGTGAAAAAATATCATTATTGTGTCTGATAATTAATGTAAAAAATTAATTAACTTCTCACCAAACGAATGCCTTCATCAATGACATTTTTATACCCTCTTTTGAACCGATGGTGCTTCCCTCCTGTGAGCATTTGGCAACTATCAAACAAGTAGAATATGATTTAATAAAAAATAGAATCACTGATGTAAAGGCTCTTCTTACCTAGTTTCTTCTCAATGAATACAGTAAGCCCATCTGAAGTAACACTGTCTGTGACAATTGTTGTTCCAGGGTGCTAGCAGGGCAAAAAAAAAAAAAACAGTAACTAGCTCAAAATCATGGCCATCAACAGTTTTAGGGAAACTTCTAGAAACTTACTTCTTCTAAAACAATAGCAGACATCAAAGCAATTAGACGATTCCGGTTAAACTCACGACCAGTGGAATCCACAGCAGCAGATCTGATTCACACTCCGTAATTTGACATAATTGCCCAAATTCAATTTTATAACTAAAGGAAAAAAATTTAATATTAGAAGATCACCTATCAACATCAGTGTCAAAGATGATCCCTAAATCGGCTTTGTTATCAAGCACAGCTTGAGTAATTGCCTTCATTGCTGCCTTGTCCTCGGGGTTAGGGATATGATTGGGAAATAACCCTGAAAATTGGTCAGGTTTACTTTTACTTAAGTTGGTTAAATACAAAAACCTGCTTAAATTAGTTTTGATTCTGTTACTTTATTACCATCTGGTTCTAGAAACTGACTCCCAGTAGTAATAGCACCTAAAGGCTCCAACACATTTCCCTGAAAAACAAATAAGATGTGAAAAGTAATCTTCACTTTACCTCATGTTTTATATATCATTCTTAAAAGATAACATACAGCAAAAAAGCCACCAGCTCCATTCCCAGCATCCACAACTATATGAAATCCTTCCAATGGCTTTTCTGTAATCCATATCCAAGTAAGAAAAGAAGCATGAGAGAAAAAAAAAAAGTAATCTTCAGTTCTTCACATATACCTATGTTTCCTGAAGCTTTGCGAACAGCTGTTACAAGGTTAGATGCGTAAATAGCCATGTAGTCGACTTTAGTGATGGAAGATGAAACTTTTCTTTCTGCCTCTTCTAGAGATTCTGGTGTAAATCCATTGTATATGTTTGCAGCACGATCTAGGATGTCTTTAATGTCGGGTTTTCCAAGGCCTCCTTCATTAGTGAAGAATTTAAAACCATTTCTATTATAAGGAAGATGGCTTGCTGTTATCATGATAGCTCCATCAACTGGACATAGAAAGTCTTCATTTTTTGTCAGTGTACTATTGAACATTGCTGGAGTAGATGCTAATCTACATAAACATCATTGAAAATAATTAAGCAGATCATAACACACAAAAAGAAAATAATCAAAATAAATGAAGAAATGATTAAAACTACATTACCCATATTGCACAACATCAAAGCCTACACTAGCAATTCCCCGAGAAGCTGCATCCTGGAAAAAACCTTAGGTTGATATATGGTTTCATGGTGTCAATAGGGAATTAGATACTATCCACAAAAGTTAATACCTGTAGCTTTTGTGCAGAAATTCTAGAATCATGGCCAATTGAGATTTTGAGATGTTTAGATGAATCAGCTTTTTTCTTATCTAAAAGCCATCCAGCAAAAGCAGCTGCTATGGCTTGTGTTACTGGCTCTGTGAGGTTAAGGGGTTCTCCAGCAACACCATCAACAGCAACACCACGAATATCACTGCATTTAGGCGTATGTATGTATGTATGTAGATTATAATAGTTTACCAATATACAGATAAGTTACCGAATTTGTTTGACATACCGAAACTTCAAGAAGGAAAAGCTTACCTGCCATTTTGAAGTTTGAGAAAATCTACTTTTTCAAGTGATGGTACTGCAGTAGCTGAAAGAGAAGCTGAAAAAGAAGTCGATTAGAAACAATAACTTCATGTATTAAAAAAAAAAGCTAAAAGCTAAAAAGCACATCAAAACAGCTAAAAATACACCCTTTTCATAACAACTCCAAATGCAATGTTTTCTATATGAATGGATCTTTTTTATACCACTAAAGATACACCTTTTTATAAATGAAATGAAATATAGAAAGCAGAAAGGCCAACACATATACTATATATTAGGATGTGGGTTATGTTGAGAATCTTAAAGGGCCTTATACTTTTGGTTGTATTTGATATCATCCTGGATGATAAGAGTCTAGAACAGACCATTGCAGTAAACAAGTCGTTGTTTATTGTTTGACACATTACGCAAATGCATGGTTGAGATGCGTGTCCATGGCAACTTCCTTCCTTGAAAGAGAAGCAAGTTGTGTTTATATTGGACACATCCCTCCCTTTGATATAGGGTGCAGAACTGCCTATTCTGCTGGCAGGAATGTGCACTTGGTAAATTTTGAACAATTTTCCCCATCATAACTGCATAAAAGATTTGGAGTTTTATCAAATTTCAGATTAAGAAGATTTCAAATGAAAAAACCAAAGTTTTTAAGTGCCCGTATTTGTGTATTTTCACAAATTACATTGCTTTACCGAATTGAACCTCTAAGATGCCACCAAATATAAGGCTCTGTAAGTTTTGGACCCAAGTTTACAGAACAGATAGTTTAAATTGAAATTCACTACCGATAATGCCATGAAGGAAAGTTAAAGATCTAATGGCAAGTGTTTTTCTCACTTTCCTTTTAGGGTTAATGAGGGTACACACAAGGGACATCGTCTGGATACTCTTACTCTCAGTTGCAACAAGAGTACAAGACATTAAACATGAACAATTGCCCTTTAAAAGACTTTGTGTGCTTTCTCATACACAATCTATAATGTACTGTTTAAGAACTTTAGAGAGTATAAAGGGAAGAAGGAAGACACATGAGCTGAAGAACAACAAAAAGGAAGTATAATTTGGGAGGGGCGGAGGGCAGAATGAGGTGGATTGGTGGAATGCCAAGTTGGCATACAATGAATTAAACCCAACCATAATGGGACACCAAGTTGGCATACAGCGAATTTGGAGTTGAATGGGGAAAAAAGGGATCACATTCTTAATATGATGTTGATGTGGCAGTCCATTGAAGTTTGTAGAGTTCAATGGATTGTAGAGAATTAATGAAAAAGTTGCATTGAAAGTGGAATGTTAATGTGCCAATCGATTGGACTTTGTAGTCTGTAGAGTTAATGGATTGTGGATGCTCATATATTACAACGACAAAAAGAATGTATAATGTCTTGTGAGATGAACTGATGAAGAATCCTGGTTTGACTTTCAACAGTGGGGCTGATAATTACTCATACACAAAACTATGGAGTATGGATTCGATCATGTCAAACACATAGTGTAGCTAGACTAAACTATGTAAATTACCACGATCGCACCACCCATAAGTTCGCGTTCTCCTTGAAAACCAAGTGAATCTACTTCAATATATTCAATACGAATATACCTTTCAATTGACATAAGACTCGATTTCATGAATACCGAAGAGCATGTATCCATAAACCTCCTTTCTTAATTGAATTTGTGTATTAAACAATCTATCATCTCGTCTAGATACAAACAAGTTGTTATCAAACATTAATTTTTCTTTATTCCGATAAACCTACAGGTAAGTCGTTAATTCCCCATAGATTTTCTCCAAAAAATTTACCGTATCAGATAAACTGAACAAACAAAAATCAAAAATTTCAAGTATGATCGAGTTAAACGGCCTTTTCTTTGAGTGAACGCCTGATTAAATCCGCACAGATAGAATTGAACAAACAAACAATGAACACAAGAATATATAAATAGAGATTAAAAATAAGTTGCTGACCTGCCATTATCACAGATGCTCTGTCTGTGTGTTTGAGAGGGGGAGAAAGAGATGAAAAATGGGCGGAGAAGCTGAGGGGAAGAGGTAGAACCGTAGAAGGGCAATGGCAGAGCAGATCAGCAGACCAGTCATACCAGCGTGCAGTGCACGTGTGTTGTAGTCATTTTTTTTCCACCTACTTTTTGTTTCGGGTATCGATCCGATTCGCTTTCAAAAAATGGGCTCGAAGTCCTTTGTTATGACCTTTTTATCTACATTATGTATTTTAAGGTGTCGTGTTGATACATGCTTGAAAGTTGAAGGGGTGAATATGTAAACCTAAAGTCATCTGCCGCCTCGGATTTGCGTGTGGTCCACGACAAGGGTCATGATATTAGAATTTAGGGTTTCGAATTCATTGATACGGTCGATACATCTAATTGAATTTGCAGGAGAAAATCGAAGGACGACAAAGATGATCGAGGTGGTGTTGAACGATCGTTTGGGGAAGAAGGTTCGCGTGAAGTGTAACGGTGATGACACCATCGGCGACTTGAAGAAGCTCGTTGCAGCTCAGACGGGCACTCGCGCTGACAAGATCAGGATCCAGAAGTGGTACAACATCTACAAGGATCATATCACTCTCCAGGACTACGAGATTCACGATGGCATGGGCCTCGAACTCTACTACAATTGAGATTGTCGCTGTGATGATTTTCCGTAAGTTTGATGAGTGCCTATAACTTTTAAACACTCGAATATGGTTGTGTATGAATAAATTGTATGTTTTGAATGTTGAATTGTATGATATCTAGTATGAATATCCATGTAATTACCAAAACTTAGTACTGCCTTCACATCCTGATCACTTACTTGATCTTGAATGTTCATTAATTTCCCAATTTGTTTCTTTTAACGTTTTGGTGAAATTTAGGGCAAATATGTGAGCTTCTGTTTTTGGTAAATCAGATATGTAATTGGAATTTGTTGTTTTTACATATTAGTTACTTACTTTGAATCTTTGATGCTTTATGTTATGTGCTTGTTTCATCATGGTAGGGGGGAAATAATTCAATTATCTTTGAATTGCAGAACTGTATGCTTTAATTTCTATAACTAGATAAGATCACAGCATTTGCTTGAAAAGCACATGCTTGAGTCTGACTTGATTGGGATTTTTCAGCTAATAAGATGATCAATTTTGTTGGTGGTTCATCTAGGATATATGAGTCACAGCGGTTGGTCTGACTTTGTTATTTAGTAAATTTATGGTTAGGTTCAATTAAAATCATACACTAGAGTTCAAAAATCTATTATAGCAGAGGGAGAGGGGATCATATATCTTTTTACCCAAGATATGTTGATGAATGATGATACCATTGGGAATCTCAGTAAGCATTCTCTCTATCCCAACTTCAACAAATTACCCCTTTTCTACCCTTCCAGGGGTTCATCAATCTTCTCTCCTGATCAGGTGCTTTTTCTATTTGTATTGTAATCCTGGTTTAGTTTTTGTAGGTTTCTTAATTATAGTACTATAAGTGTCGCCTCTCTGAAATCTGAATCATAAATTGGGTATTTTGATTTGAGGTTTGTGTTTGTGGGTTCTTGTAAAGGTGCAAAAAAAAAAAAAAGTTTGGGATTAGAAACCGGTTTGACTCGAAATGATTTGGCTTGAAGCTGACCCTGTGGTTTGGGATCTGTTTGACATATGTAAGGTTGGAACCAGTTTAATAGTTGTCTTCAATTAGTTAGTAAGGGCAATAAGGTCATTATCTTGTTAGATCAATTAGGCGAGTACTTGGTATAGATAGGCGGTTAGTAGTGTTGGTGAGGAATATCTTTGTATGTCTTCACATTTACTAGTAATCATTCAGTTCTTAATTTAATCAGTCAGTTCTAAAAACCTAGAGTGTATCAAATTTCTTCTTATTGTTTGGGTTTTCACCAGTTGTACTGTGTCGGATGCCATAAACGATCTTGGTTTTTATGTTAAATGAGTCGAGACCTCTTTTTCCAAAAGAAAAGTCTTCCTCGTATCACATACGTTGGCTTTCCAAAGCTTTAAATTGTGGGTAACTAGTTGATACTAAAGGCAAAATTCCTCTTTGGATAACATGTGATGTATGGGTGAGAAAAAACCGAACCGCAAACCGAAAAAACTGTAAAAACCGCATAAACTGAAACCGAAATGAAAACCGATGATGCGATTTTTAGTTTCGCAAAAACCGAAAATGCTCAGTGCGGTGCAGTTTTAGTCTTGCAAAAACCATAAAAAACCAAACCGCACCCCATATATATATATATATATATATATATATATATATATATATATATATATATATATATATATATATATATATAATGAAATTTTACAAAACCATAATAAGAGTTCTGACAAATTTAACTTTTTTGATAAAGATGCAATATAGAGCTATAACATACGATTACCTAAGCTACTTATAAAATTGCTATAAAACTTGGTTCCAATGGATTTTATTTTTGTGAGGTTCATCCTAGGTTCTTTTGACATAGTATTTCAAAGGGATAATGACTTGAGAGGGTAACATACTTTTGAATATGATCACATTTGGTCACTGAACTTTTTTTCGTGTTCTAATAACCCTTAAACTTGTTGAATTGTGCTAATTTTCCCCTTATGACCGGGTTTAGCCGGTTTCAATGGATTTATTGATCCTACGTGTCAGTTTGATCTACGTGGTATGTAGGGTTCTTGTTATTAAAGGAGGGGCGTTTGTTGTTCCTTTATTGTGCCCTAATACCCCGTTGCCCTAATACCCGATGGCTTCCTCCTACAGCTTCTCATCCTCCCTCAATCGATCAAGCAAGAAATCCACAGTGAATGATCCAAAAACTTGTGATTGTGGGTTCCCTGCACGTATTCTAACATCAACAACACCAAAGAATCCAGGGAGGCATTTCATGGTGTGCAATGAGGTAAGCAATTTCACTTAAATTTTCCCTCTTTTCTGATTCATTTATTCCAGATTTGAAATCTCACTTTGAAATTTTATTGTGGAAAGGTAAATGCAAATATTGGAAATGGTTGGATGTAGAACCTGTACAGATGCCTCTAATGGAAGTGGTGGAAGGAATGAAAGCTGAATTACTAACATTGAAGACCGAAGTAGAGAAGGTGAAGGAAGACATGGAACAAATGAAGAAGGAAAAGTACTCTGATGCCATTGCAATGAAGGAGAAAATATATAAGTTTACCATTGGATTTCTTTTTTTGATCATCGTGTATATGATGAAATGAAGTCAAATGATGTATTGAAAGATGTTTGAATAGAATAGAGTTGTTATCTTAACTTCTTGTTGGAATGGAATGAAGTAACATTGATTGTAATGGAATCACAAAGAAGTAATTTTGACTGGAATGTAATTATAAAGAAGCATACATATTAACTGCATACATATTAACTTTCATTGGAATGGAATCACAAAGAATGGAGCCATTATATCAACTTCTTGTTGGAATGGAATGAAGTAACTTTGACTGGAATGGAATCACAAAGAAGTAATTTTGACTGGAATGGAATCACAAAGAAGTATTTTTGACTGGAATGGAATCATAAAGAAGCATACATATAACAATGAATACATATATGATTTTGACTGGAATAGAATCACAAAGTAGCATACATATAAAGAATTAGTTTTGATTGGAATGGAATCATACATATATGATTTAACAATGAATACATATAATAAAAAAGTAAGTGAATGTGGTGGTTGGATTCATTGAAATACTCCATTAATATTCAAAATTAAATAAGTTTTTATCTGCACACACAAAACTAGTTTCTAGGTAACACAAAAGATTCCTGCATAGACAAAAGAAGGGTCACCATGTGCCCATACACCTACTTGATAAAAAGACTACTACTTTGTCTTTACATCACAACTGCCTTACAAAAGATATTCTTACCCATCCACTACACACCCACTAAATTAATCAATAACTGAAGGGTTATCTGCATTGCTTCCAACTCCAGGTATCTGCCTCCTTAATGCTTGTTTGATGATCCGTTCAGAATATTTCCTCCTTCCACTTTTACTAACTGGGACCTTTCTTCTTGGCATGGAGAATGCAGGTGGTGGTAGAGGAGGTTGTTAGGCTGCAGGTGGTGGTGGTGGAGGTGGTTGGACTATAGGTGGTGGTGGAGGAGGTTGTTGGACTACAGGAGGTGGTGGTGGTGGTGGTTGGGCTGCAGGTGGTGGTGGTGGTTGGGTTGTAGGTGGTGGTGGAGGAGGTGGTTGGGTTGTAGGTGGTGGTCCTTCATTGCCCCTGGATAAACTTGGGTCTGCTCCACTGCCCCTGGATGAACTTGGTACTGCAAACAACAATTAACATGTCAATTATTTGTTCAAATGATGTAATGTTTTTAAAAATATTCACCTGATGTATTGCTTTGCTGGTTAGATGGACACTTTTTCTTGTTGTGACCTGGTTCCTTACAAATACCACATTTTATCATGCTTCCCCTTCTTGAGACATTTTGCCTACTTGGTCTAGTTAACTCTCGTTCAATTGCATCCCTCTTCCTTTTCACTGATAGCCTACCAGGTAATCTTCTTCTTTTGGGAGACAAAGGCTTAAGGTATGGAACATCTGGCCACATATCACTACTATTGAGAGGATTAATGCTATATTTGTAGCATTCTAGGTAAGCCTCAGTAGTGTATGTTTGGGACACATATATCTCTGCATCATGATTTAAGTAAGAGATTGCTGCCATATGTAAGCATGGTATCCCTGTAAGTTGCCATATTCTACAGGCACACTTCTTTGCAATTAGATCCACTCCATATGCAACATCAATGAATCTAACCTCATACTTTTGATAACCACAAGGAGTAACTCCCCACAATCTGTTTAAAGCAAAAAATATAAATCAATAACACATCCGCATAATTAACATAAGCATATTAAAGTAAAAAAACTTATCTCTGTTTAACCTTCAGCTCTTCTATACGCTTCCTAATAGTTGGGCATATAAGCAAATCTCATTCCATTCCTTCAACTCTCTGAGTGTATATCCTTTCCATCACAAATAACCTAATCTCCTCCAGCATAGTGATTATAGGTCTCCTTCTAGCATGCCTAATAGCAGAATTGAAACTCTCACTGACCCCATTCTCTACAGCATCACAATCTCTTCCTTCTTGAAAGAATGCCTTAGACCAGGTAGTAGGATCTCTGTCTATAAGGTAATCATAAGCATGAGTATCAATAGATTTGATCTGCTCCATTACACCTCTAAACTTCTCCACAGTACTAGCCCTTATAGCCCTCCAAAATAACTTTAAGTATGCTTGACCAGTAAACCTTTTATTAAAATTGGCCACAATGTGTCTAGCACATTGCCTATGTTCAGCTTCTGGACATCTTTCCTTAACTGCTTGTAATAACCCCTACAAATCACAACATCATTATGAGTGAAAAAGCATAAAAATGACCTAGTACTAACCTTGTGTCCATCAGAAAGAAGGGTAATGCCTGTACCAAGACCACCATTAATGTCATCCATAAGCAAATCTATGAACCACTTACATGTTTCTTTATTCTCAACACATACCACAGCCCATGCTAAAGGGTAGATGTGGTTGTTTGCATCTCTCCCAACAGCTGAAAGAACTTCTCCTCTAACTATACCCTTTAAAAAGCAACCATCAAGCCCAATTACAGGCCTGCACTCTTCTAACCAACCATCCCTTACAGCTTTGAAACACACATAAAACTTGGAAAACAAAGTTGTGGAATATGGCATGATGTCTATATCCAATCTCACAGTAGACCCAGGATTTGACCTGATAATTTCCTCACCATATGACCACAATCTCCCATAATGTTCAATTAGACTTCCTTCAATCTCTTGTAATGCAAATTTCTTTGCATTTCTGCATTGCCCCACACTCACATTTATGTTGAATGTTGTTGACACTTTAGCTTTCATCTTCCTTGCACTCATTTTTGGGTTCTCTATAATTGGACTCATAAAATGTTTCCCTATCCATCTATAAGTTACAATTGACCCAAACTTAAAACACCCTACAACAATTATGTTCATTCACTAGAGATTTGATCTGAAAAGTCTTTTCTTTACTCATCTAAGAGGCCCATAGTCTGAAAGGGCAAGATGGTGACTTATTCTTTTTGCAACATTTCACTAACAATCTATTAGAGTAATTTTTTTCAAACCATAGATCATACCCATTAGCAACTGCATAATTGCTTAACATATGTTTAAGCTCAGTAGGGTTATAAAATCGCATACCTATAATTGGCTTCATCTGATCCCATGGTTGTCTCTCATCATACACAGGGTATTGGGGTGGTACGTATTCATCATCTTGATCTTCACTCTCTATAGGTTCACAAAGGATGTTTAAAAATCTATCATGTGCAGTTTTGTTTGCTGGAAATGGGTAGGTAGCATCATCTTCTTCATGATCAACAGAATATGAATCTTGAATAACTGAATCCTCATCTTCATCTAAGTCTTCGTTTTCACTTTCACTTTCCTCAGCCTCAATCCAATCGAAGATAGGTTCATTATGGTGATCCACATATACATAAATTCTCTTGTCATTAGCATACGCCAAATCCAAAAATTCCTTGTAATCACCCTCGTTCACCAGTGTATGAATTCCAAGATCTAAAGACTCTTGTGGAAGGCAGAAATAGATGTCTTTGCTTCTCGATTTGGTGAGCTTGTGAAGGAATTCCATGAATTGCTCATACCCAAACCCACTGAAGTCAACATCTCGCACTGATGCTCTGTCGGGATCAAAGTAAACTAAGGGATTGGGGGCAAACTGACCATTGTAGTGGAAATCTACTACAATGAAGTTCTGATCAGTAGGATTTGGAGATGATGCCATTCTACAGAACGATTGAAGGAGACGAAGGATTGATGGAGAATTTTGTGCCCTAGTCGAGTTTAAGGACCAAATGAGACTTCGGGGTGTGATTTAACGAGAAGGAGACGAAAAATCGGGGCCTACATGCCACCTCTTTCGCCACGTAGGATAGAAAAATACACGTAGGATCAATAAACCCTTTGAAACCGGTTAAACCCGGTCATAAGGGGAAAATTAGCACAATTCAACAAGTTTAAGGGTTAATAAAGCACGAAAAAAAAGTTCAGTGATCAAATGTGATCAAATTCAAAAGTATGTTACCCTCTCAAGTCATTATCCCTATCTTAAATGGACATTGACAGCCAATTTAAAATATTACTTCCACAATACACCTTACCCAAGTTAACACACAAACAAAATGGAAATTATTACTTCCACAATACATCTTACCCAAGTTAACACACAAACAAAGTGGAGCTGATTTTTGCTTCTACAATTCAATCAATGTACACAAAATATACTTATACATTCAAATTTGGATGACAAATTGAGGCTTGCTTGCACTCTTCCTTTAACAAATTAATCACTCAAACTCTTATCTCTTTCTTTCTTCAATCGACTGCCAAGAAAGCTCCATTATTAAGGAATGGATTCCTGTGAAACATCAAACCCAAACACTATCGTTTTTCATCTCTTTCCTGTCAAATGAAGCAACCACAAAAAAGATAATAATAATAATAATAAATAAATAAATAAATACCCCTTCGAACAATAGCAAGCCAAACACCCCTTCGATCACTGCTGTTGCTGCACCACTCCACTGCCGGCACCGAGAAGGGAAAACAGCGGAAGGGAGTCACCGGAGATCAGCTATTCCCATTCACTCACCTGCAACCGCCGGAGCAAACCCTCCATCGACTTCACAACAGCCTCCCACCATCGTCACCTTCAGCCTTCGTTGTTTGCTCCGTCGGATCGACCTTCAATTCCAATCCTTCGCAAATTTCGTCTTGAGCAAGGCTGCTCCTTCTGATTCCCTCCATCTCCAACTCAATTTCGCATCCTTCTCTTCTTCTTCTGTCGAGCAAACACCACCGAAGCCCCCACCTGCTGCCTATCGGACCCCTTCTGGCCTCGCTTCGCATAGCTCTCCCTCGCACCTTTCTCTTCCCCCTCGTTTTCCACTTCCTTTCGCCAACTCCACAGCAACCTCGCTGCATCTTTCCTCCCCTTTCTCCGGTCTCGTCGACCCTGGAGATGCCTCCCTCTTCGTGATCGATCGACCAAGACATCCGGATTAGAGGCCTGCGAGACTTCGTGATTTCTCGCCATCGTCAATCTTTAGTATCAGTCTCGTTCCTCTGTGTTCATCGTGTTTTCCCTCATGGATTTGTTCGTTCTTTTCCTTTTCCCGATCAACAAATGGCAATAGCCACAAAAAGCCCTAAAATCATTTGATTTTATAACTTGAACACATTAAACCCCTTTGCTGAACCGTTTATTCAAAATGAGTCTTTTCCCCGAAACTTTGGTGTATTTCAAACAAAACACCCCCTCTCATGGAGATTTCTTAACAAAATCAGTCAAACACTCAAACATTAATCCCATTTAAACCATTTTAGTCCCTTCCTTAATTTATTTTAACCAAAACAGTCATACCTTGGTTAATTAAATTCCCTAACAACCCTATAGTGTAAATTCGTTATGAAACGGTCTCGAAAACACATCAAAGTTCTAGAATCGTGACTTTGCGGTTTCTCACGACAAGCTACTCAAAATAAACATATTTCGTACAAATCGAACTCACGCTGTGCTTACAAACCATTTTTAATATTTCTAATTTTTTCCAGGGGGAATACATGTGTCTATATACTTTGTTTATACAAATATATTATCCTTCATGCGAAAATACAATAAATCAAATTTATAATAATGTTATTTAACAATTTATCATATTATTACAAATAAACTAGTATAAACTTTTCGTATATGTATTATCATTATTTTATCGTGAAATAAATAGTCCACACAAAAAATGCTACATGACACAAAAGTATTTGATTTTTATGTGACATTGTATATATCATAAAAAGCACGCCATAAAACTTTGTAGTATTTCAAGGGTTCAAGGTATAACTATGCACATATATTTATATGTTTAAATCACTGTTATAAAAAAACCCGACTAAGTCACGATTAATCTCCAATTAATCCCTAGGCGCTACGCAACCGATTAGAGGGCGCCTAGCGATTAATCCCTGCATACATAATGAGTGAAACATTATAAAACGATGAAATTTTAACATTTTGAAGAAGTTTTATCTCAATGGAAATTATTTGAGGCATGAATAGTGTTGTATTAATCATATTAACCTATTTTGTTAACATATTAGTGGTATTTACGAACTTTGATATAATATTAGTCATATTTCTTTTTTTAAAATTCAACAAATTAACAATTAATGGTACCCGATTAATCTCCGCCTAGCCGATTAATCCCTTGACCCCAGTCCACACACTAGCTAACGTCGAGCGTTTTTTGCAACCTTGGTTTAAATACATAAAGTTTATACATGTATATTTGTTCATTACTTTTGGAACATACCTCTTTATAAAAGCGAGTACATTACACTTTTACATAGTTACCAAGCATACTCGGCTTTTATAAACTTTATACAATGAAATTCATTATGCCTAACCACAATTAAGTTAGGGCTGAGAGCTATTCACATACTTTAATTAAGGACTTTTTAGTGAGAATATATTCAGTAGCTGAGTCTAAACACTTAGCATACCCACACTATTATAACCGTTAATCTTCGGAGCGAGATACATATGTATAGATCTATACGGGGTTGACATCCCCACCTGCGGTTGCTAGCTACAACCTCGACCAATCAATCGAAGCGGGTGATAAGTGTCAATAATTATTACTACAACGTCCATTGAAACATTGTAGGGGGTACATTCAGTCACATAGCTCGGTTGTAGGAATCACTATAAACATTAAATGGAATATATTTCTCTCTCTCTCTCTCTCTCTGTCTCTCTATCTCTCTGTCTCTCTCTCTCTCTCTCTCTACAAACCATGGGATTGGTTGCTTTCAAAACTATTTAAGGATGAAATTACTTATGTAAGGGTACAGTTTGGTTTTCAAATATTCAAGGATTCTTTACAAACACAGTTTTATGTATGGATATACTTATACAAAGATACATTTTGTCTTTCAAAGACTCTTTGAAAATACAATTTTAACTATTGTTATACTTACAAAGAAAATACTTTTTAGTCTTTTGAATGTATTGCTGATGTTAGAAAAAAACTTGTAACTCTCACCAACCTTGTGTTGATCCTCAAAACTACATGTATTCTTAGTAAATCACTAAACAAACATTCAAGACAAATTGGATTACAGGTGAGCTAGTTTATTTGTTGTTGTATTATTTGTCTATCTATTATGGCAATTCATGTATTATTATTATCTGTAAAAACCTTACTATTTCATTAATGATTAGGGGACCATCAAGGATGCTACACCCCTCTATAAAGTCAGTTTGGATATCATCAATTACTGAACTAATAATCCGCTTGATGCGGTTAGCGAGAGCTTTGGTGATAACTTTGTAGAGGAAACCAATAAGGCTGATGGGTCTGAAGTCACTAAGAGTTAACAAATCCTTGACTTTGGGGATTAAGGATATAAACAAAGAACTTAGGCCCCTGGACAAACACCCATTATTCTCTAAGAATTTGACAAATCTCATTATGTCATCTTGCATTTGGGTCCAATATCTCCTTATGAAATTGAACGTGAAACCATCTGGGCTCGGAGCCCTATGCCACCGTAATCCTGAATTGCATCTTTTATTTCTTCCAACCAAAAGTCATTCTCCAGAAAGGAAATGACATCAATAGAAAGGTATTTGAGGGTTTGATTGAGAAGCAATGGTCTAACTGTATGATGTTCTTTGAATTTTCCCGAAAAAATCGCAAGGCTTCCACCTTGAGAGAGTCCTTATTGGAAACCCAACACTCATTAACCATAAGCCCCTGAATGGAGTTCTTCTTCGCTTTGATTTTTAACAAACTATGATAGAACATGGTATTTTCATCCCCATCAGTAAGTCATTTAACTTTTGATCTTTGTTGTAAATCAAGTCTCGCCAAGTGTTCAAATTCAAGGATCTTTTTCTTGTCATCATGAAGATCTGTGATTTCATCAGCTGATATAGGCCTTTCCTCGACAGCCCAGTCGAGACCTTCAACTCTAGCTTTGCGTCAAGAAGTTGCTTGTGTTCTTTATCAAATTCAGTCTGGCTCCATTTGATTATCACATTCTCTACAACCTTAAGCTTGTAAACCATGTACTTATTAGCTGGTTCATGCCCATGATAAGATGACTAAGTATTGAAGACAACCTGATTGAGACAATCACGAAGAAGCCACGGATCCAAATCCACATAATTGTCATGGAGAATAACCGGGGAGTGGTTCGAGTATTCCCGGGGTAAAGTGATTACACATACAAATAGAAAGTGGAACATGAATTTGGGGCAAACAAGAATCTTGTCTATCTTTCTAAGCTTGAAACCATCATCATAGAAGTATGTGAATCTCTGGCCACCAATCTTTAAGTCTATAAGCTCGGTATCGTGCATGAACTTGTTAAAAGATATCATATGCTCAAGAGTAATATTAAAGTGATATTGTTAATTAATATATGATCATAAGGGTCACACTAACAACAACTTGATACAATTGATTATTTATTAAAATTTGATTTTAATAAATATTCAACAAACTCTTATAATAAATTGAAAATTATTTGCTTCTTGGAATTAATAATTTTCATTAATGAGTAACATAATATATATCATATGGTATTATTTATTAAGTCATGTACAACATTTTGGACCATAAGGACTTTCTTCTTTTTCCAAAAGGTTAAAGGTTATAAGTTATTAAAGAATTAATGGAAGTATTTTTTATAAATTTCTCTCTTCTTTTATAAACAAAACCGAATCCATGATTAAGGGACAAGAGTTGACTTCGTTTTGGTTAGTTTATTGGAACATACATGCTTTAGAAGCATGTCTTGATGGATATAATAAACTATAGGATTTAGAGGTATGGAAAAGGCTAAAAGTGCAAAGACCTAATGATTAATATATTTGGATTAAAGTCTTGCATTGTGCTTCTTTTCTTAGTGAAACCGTATCCTCCTATGATTCTTCTCTTCATTCTCTCTAAGATAAAGGCTTGGAAGAAAATGTTACTTGTATTTCTCTCTTTAAGACATTACCTACTTTTATGTATTAAAGCTTAAGAGTCCTACAAGTCTAGCATCTTACATCAAGTTGGTTTCATGTTGGCGTCTCAAAGGTTCATATATTATTCTACAACTTCCAAGTCTTTGTATGAGGATTCAAATACTACAAACGTTGTTATGTTTTTCTTCTTATTTTTTGGTTGTTGTTTTCTTTCAAAACTTTTCAAGAATATCCATGGTTGGTTATAACTTGTTTATGTTATTCGAAAATTTCAAGCCTTTCGTTGCTAAAATCTCTTATATTTTAAACTAATTTTTGAAAAAAACCTAACACTTGTTAAAGGTGAATGTAGTCGACTGACAAAAATTAGAATTAAAGCGCTCCTCAGGATACTTGACGACATTAAAATCACCAAGAAACATCAAAATGCATGGTCGAATGGTCATCAAAATAGCAAGATTGGCCCACAACGTTTTCTTGTCCGAGTGTCCCTATAGCGTGTAAACATTAACGAAAATGGTTTCGCCTACCACCCTATTCCAGTATTCAATATTGCAATATATATATATATATATATATATATATATATATATATATATATATATATATATATATATATATATATAATAAAAACCTCCTTTAAACACCAGG
The DNA here is from genome assembly GCF_052625555.1 of Lactuca saligna. Classification (NCBI taxonomy): domain Eukaryota; kingdom Viridiplantae; phylum Streptophyta; class Magnoliopsida; order Asterales; family Asteraceae; genus Lactuca; species Lactuca saligna. Next base: position 171,560,739 of record NC_136418.1, on the reverse strand, counting down.
TGTCCATCTTATACACAAGCACGATGCCACGTGTCATTCTCTCCACCTATTTACCCATTTTTTCCCGCCCATTCAATTAATTTCAATTACATTCAATACCAAATCTGATTCCTTACAATTTAGCAGCCGATTTTGGGACAATTTCGGTTTACTCATCTCTATCTCTATTCATGCATTCCTGCATTTAAATTGAAATGAAAATTGAAAATCAATTTAGATATCGAACATGCTTAAATTAACCAGCTTTTGATCATAATCAACAGCCTGTCATCCATAGAATCCGGTATTAAAATTTGAATTTTTAATAACATCACATATAAACAAGGTAATTTATAATCTACAACCCTTTAAATAAGGTATTTCAAAAAAAAATAACGTTGTACACCTAATAATCCGGTAATTCATATGACAAGTTACAATCACATCCTTATTTAACGTGATAAAGATAATATCTCCCAATATATTAATAAATTTGGACGATTTGCATATTATTAGCTACAAATACAAATAATCTACGAATATATATCTTCATACGATAAAATACCCTTCACAGTTTCGTGATTCGTCTTCTTCATGTTTTTTCTTCCTGTTTCTATTACATCTCTTCATGCAAGTACAACACAGCAGGTATGTTTTTAAATACCTTCATACGATAACTACCCTTACCGTGGATTTCTAATTAAGTTTCTTCATGTGATTCAATTGACTGCAGCATTTACCTTTGCAGCCTCTTCAACTGATTTCTGATAAAATTCATTATCAGGATCCTGCAACAACCAATCAATAATCGATTATACATAAAGTGTTTTTTTTAAATTTATTCCATCTGTTTCTATCATTCTGTTAATTTCTTAAACAGGTACCATTTATCGTCATTTGTATGGAAAGGGACAATTTCTATAATTCTTCAATTGAAAGTTGTAGGATTGTTAAGCATATCGTTATGTCTTTTTTTATTGCATTTGTCCTAATATGGAATCCTACTTTGGTTTTTTGTAACTTCTTATAAAATGATATCATTATGCTCCAAATTTTTTTAATTATAACATCTTACTTTGTTTTTTGTTTCATATAACTTTTCCAGAACATTTAATGCTTAATTAAAATTTATGTAATTTCCTTTACGCATCACATGTCCTCTTTTTCTATTAATGCATAAAATAAAGTACATTTCTATTAAAGTATAATGTTATAATTATGATTTCTTTTAAATTTTAGGGGACCGGGCAAAAAAGGTAGTCTACTTTTCATATTGTATTATTATGATATTATAACAGAAAGTTTAATTTTTTTCATTTATTTTATCATATTTGCCCTGGGAATTGTCAAGTTAACCATTTTGCCCATGCAAACTGTTAACTTGACCATTTTGTCCCTAATATATATATATATATATATATATATATATATATATATATATATATATATATAACATAATTTTTCGTTTTATACATCGTTCATGAATTAAATGGTCACTTTGACAGTTTATTGTTACAGAAACCAATTCTGTAACATGGACATACCATTTTTGTAATAATTTACTGACACATGGACCATTTCTGTTAAATTTTATAGTCACATGGACCATTTCCCAAACTGTAAACCGTGACAGTGGCCATTTATGTAACAATTAGTGACACACCAAAAGTACATTGTTAAAAGTATACAACCAAAAGAATACCACATATTTGTCGTTTTCATAAAAAAGACAATGTAATAGCATGAAATGGTAAGTGTAATTATTTATGTAAAATGGTATTTATGTATTTTTAAGTAATGTGATGTATTTTTGCATGTAGTAAAAAGGTACTGCGATTTTTTATAAGATATTGTAGTATAACAATATTACATGTTTATAATATGAGTTTGGTATGTAAAAAATAGGGTAACTCCAATTATGAACTTCTACACCTGAAATCAATATTAATTCTTACTGCCATTAGTTAGAGTTCATAAACAAATGTTGATTGAACAAAGAGGAAATAAGGGCGATGTACCATATATTTATATGGATTTGGTTAAATAACTTATGTAAAAAAGTTGAAAGGGTGTATGCAAAGGAACTAACTTTCCACCTTCAAATTTGACTTGAAATTGAAAAGTTTCAAGAAAACAAGTGCTATAAACCGAAAATTAGTTGTTTTGGATCTGTAACAATGCACATCACTTTTAGCTAATTTGACTAACAAAAGTCGCTAAAAACATTGTAAAGAAGATCAATAAATTTGGAAAAATAACGAATGAAGATATATGATTGTTATGCAATTTTGCCAATGGAAATACAATTTTGAAGAAATAAATATTTGATGAACATTACATTCTGATGAAGAAATACATATGTGATGAACATTACATTTATCAATCAAAATACAAGTTTGTTTGATAAAAAAATCTTATACATAATGGTTATTACTTACTTTTTTGGGGTTTTTTTTTTTCTTTTGGCCCGAAATTACCCAAAATACCCCCTAATATGAATATATGATGTAGTTGGATGCTATAAATGGTATGACTGATTATTATTTTTCATTCATTAGTTGAAAAGTAAGTAATTTACCAATTCCTTGATTTGTTCTTGGGAAATAAGTTTTATATTTTATTTTGGTTCCCAATTGATGTTCATTCAAACTCACACCACCAGCCACCACCAACTGATGGTGGCCATTGCGACCTACGTTTTCAAATCCATTTTTTCATTGATTCAAAAACATGAGGGTAAAATAGGAAACAAAAGTGTGATGATTTATTTAAAGCTTTGTTCTTCAAAGGATAGAGATATTTTTATGTAATTTATTATATAGTTTTATCTAAAACTAAATAACTGCAGCATTGTTTTCTGTAAATTTAGTCAAGAAAACACAAAATCCCAAAATAAACCCATTAAAGAATAATAAACAAAGACAAGAAATTCACCAGAGCTTGACAAAGTGGAATCAACTTGAAATGAAAAACGAAATTTAAAACTTCAAGAAACGGATTTTAACAGATGAGAAAATAAGAAAAGACTAATGTACTCGAACCAAGCAGGAACTTTGAACTCCCAAAATGAAATTAAATTAGGGGGAATTGTAAATTTTAGAAGATACGGAAGACAAATTCGGGATGTAATTTTGCATAACAATCAAAGGTTAAATGCTAAACGTATTAAAGATGTAAACTCTTCCACCCCCAAAGGATTTTCGTCTTCTAAAAAAATATAACCCTAATTTTTATCTGTTAAAATCGCAGCTTCATACGATCTTGATCGATTGAATATATCTTTAAAGTTTCTCCATTTGAATTGGAAATCACAAGAGTAAATTACATGAATGGTCCCTATGGTTTGAGTAATTTGCGTGTTTGATCCCTAACTTATTTTTTTAACTCGGAAGGTCTCTACTGATTGTTTTTATTACGTGTCTGGTCCCTATTGTTTGTTTTTGTTACGCGCTTGGTCCCTGTCATACCTAAAAAGACTATTATTTAAATAGGAAAAAATAATGCAGTACGTAAGATAAGGTGAGAAGGGTGAGATTAGGGGTGTGTTTATTTAAATAAATTAAAAAATAAAGGGAAAAATAGATTTTTTAAGTAAGACAGGGACCAAGCGCGTAGCAAAAAAAAACAGTAGGGACCTTCCGAGTTAAAAAAATAAGTTAGGGATCAAACGTGCAAATTACCCTAAACCATAAGGACCATTCGTGTAATTTACTCAAATCACAACAAATCGCACCTCTTGCTGTGCAACATTTATCCTTTCGAACCTTTTCAAGGAGTTCATCTTCTTGCTTTTATTTTTCTTTTTCTTTTTTAAGATATCATATAGAGCAACCTGGTATAACCCCTCTTATTCACTTTTAATACAGAGTTATTATATAGCTCCTTCACTTTTAAATAATACCATATTGGTATTTTTGTTTTTGTTTTTTTTTTCCAAATAAGTTTTCAAACCTATATAATTACTTTTTGTTTCTTTAAATCATTTTTAACTTTTTTTAGTTTGAATCATAAATATGTTATAACTTTTAGTTAACAAAAAAATTAATATTATAAAAATTAATTTACAAAACTTTATGAGTTATCTTCAAGTTTTTACAATATCCTAATCGGACTACAACTTTTTTTTGTTTGATTTTCGTTTTTTTTTATATAGTAACTATAAATATACAAACCGTGTATTTACGGTTATAACCTACTATATATATATATATATATATATATATATATATATATATATATATATATATATATATATATATATATATATATATATATATATATATATATATATATATATATATATATATATATATATATATATATAAAAGAAATCCTACTATTTTTATAAATAGATCCAATAAAATAATATTATTTTTTTAAGACGTTCAACCCTCTAAGCGTAAAGTACAACTAATCATGAATAAAATAATACTAAATTTTAATCTGATTATCTTTGAAATCTTATATCTTTCAAAATTTTGACCAAATCTCTTATCCAATTAAAATAAAACAAATAATCCATCATACATGCCATTTTATTTGTAATTTTTTTAAACTTTATTTATTATTTATGCCCTCTAATCGAAATTGACCAATCAGTTGTAAAATCAAATATTTTGTTTAATATTAAGAAAAAATATTTATGTATGATTTATGACTAATAGAAAATTAGTATTCCATTTGTTATTCATGTTCCATTAAATATGGTTGTATTAATTTTATTATTTTTCGGTTTAAAACTTTAGATAGTAAAGTGGATAATATGATATATCCGTTTAGACTTATCTGTATCAAGCAAACCGGGTTGTTAAGATTAACTTTGATTCTCCTTTTTATTAACTTTATCAATACCAATAAAGATATAAGCAAATCACTTCGTATGGATGTGTCCTGATTTCTAAAATAAAGAACTATAAACGTACACTACACACCAAAATATTTATTTTCTTTTGTATTGCGAGGGTTACATTTATTTGTTACCGTAAAACCAATCGATAAGAATATGCATATGTTTTGTGTTACTTGAAATCTAACATGTTTCCGTATAGAACTTATTGCCGAATGAGAAACTATTTTTCGTTGCCGCTTTGCGCGGGTCTACTGCTAGTATATATATATATATATATATATATATATATATATATATATATATATATATATATATATATATATATATATATATATATATATATATATATTTGTTTTTATAGAAGCAATTTTTTTTTTTTTTTTTTTTGAAATTGTGAATTCTCCCAAATTCATAAAAGGGCTCCGGATCTTCCCGATGCCTCCACAAATTCAAAATCATGGTCAATGTTACCCCATCTAAGTTGCAGGTCGGCTAAAGAAAAATAAGAAATTTGCCTCTCTTGAATACCACAAAAAGATAAATTAGACTCACTTCTCAACATTTTGATCCATTTAAACTTATGAACCTCCTCCATTCCCCTAATATTAAGTGAAAGGACATTCATTGGAAACCAGCTTTGCCACCGATACCGAACAATTCCTTTTCCAAAGTCCTACTACCATTCTCAAATTGAAACCCCAATTGAGCACCAATCTTAATCATATGGTTCATTTCAGACGAAGAGGAGGTATGAGAACACGACATATCCTTATTTAGATCTATCGATAGGGGAACAAGCCCAGAGCTAGAAAGTTGATTAGCGTGGTCCGTGAAGGGGGGATGTGCCCTTGGTTTGGAAGACTTTTTCAATTTGGTTCTATGTCTTTTAAGAGCATAGTCGACTGACTCCAAATTTGGGCTACGACCAACAATATCCGTAATTGGGTTACAATCCATATACACTGTAAATGGGCTGAGTATAGGCCCAATAGAATTAGGGATAATGGGTTGTTGGGTGGGGTTCGGGATGGGTACATACAATTACTAGGCATGTCATTGTTATTGAAATGATGGGGAGTTAATCACGTCATCAAGTGGATGCAAAACCCGAATGGTCCCTTTGGATATTTTGTGTAACACCCCACCTAAAATAACGAAATTGCGAAAACCGAATGGTCACTTTTGATAAAATTGCGAAAATAGTCCTTGTGGTTGGTAAATTTATGTGTTTTCTATCCAAAATAAAATGTTGGTGCAACACTGGTTCAAATTTGGATATTTTGTGTAGTTTTGATCCTTATGGTTATCATTTTTTGTGGTTTTGATCCATACCCTACCTAAAATAACGATTATGCCCTTAATTGATTGTTTTTTTTAATTTTTAAATTAAGTTCCTATTATTTTAACTAAAAAAACCAAAAAACTCACCCCACCTCTCTTATGTAACACCCCACCCCTACCCTCTTTCTCTCTCTCTCTCTCTCTCTCTCTCTCTCTCTCTCTCTCTAATGTTGTTAAAGACCCATCACTGGCCTTCAACCCACTGCCTCCACCATCTTCGACCACTAGTACCTCAAAAACTTCAATCAACCATCGTCACGACATCTTCCTTCCTCAATAGATCCGGATCCATAAAAATCCTTATCATATCATGTGTTTGTGATGGGGCACGATTAGGGCACAATTGTCCCTCAAAATCTAGTCTTTTCCGGCCAGATAGAGTCAAGGGAATCATTTCTCTCGGTATTCCATTGTTTTCTAGATCCCCAAACATGTAGAGTGCAATATGATTTTTTGTGCATCTTATTGGTTTCACAACATAAACAATGAAAGATCGTCGTAATCAACGAGAAAAGGGAGTAGCAGAACGCCTCCCTTGTTTATCTATTCGAGCCACCATAATCAGCCACCATCTCCATCACCGTTATCATAACACCACCACCTATTGGATCTGCATCACAAAAAAATCCCACCTACCCCACCCTAATTGCTGGAGAAGACAACCTGTTAACTTCTCTCCCCAAATCAAATTGAAATTCGATACTAGACCACACTACACCAAATCAAGAACAAACCTGGAACCTGCAACAAATATCAAAACCTGAGAATCTTTTCAGGTCAAAAACTTACATCCCTCTAGATCCAAAGTCGAAATAATCCAGCCCCCGTCGAGAAGGTGTGACAAACGCAGATATTTTGGGAGATTGTCGATGATGGTTTTCTAGTTCACTAGTGGTGAAAAACATTGGAGCTTTTAGAGCTCTTTCTCAGCCGATGATGGGAGGGAAGAGAGATAGCTCCAACGAGATATGGGTTTCAGGTTTGAGAAAGAGAGATGTTTGGTGGGGGATAACGGTGGAGAAGATGGAGATGGTCGACGAAGGAGGGTGGTGGGGGGGCTAATGTTGATGGCAGGAGGAGGTTAGGTGGAGGTGTTCTTGATGGTATGTGTTTGTGTGTGTTTTAAAAATATAGCAGCAAATAAGGGGGGGGGAGCGAGTGAGAGAGAGAGAGGGCCCTTCTTTTAGAGTAAGTTATCTTTTTTTATATAATAAATAATAAATGAACTAAAAGAAAAGGAAAACGAATTCAGGAGGGGTATAATAGTCTTTTCAGGTGTAAAGGGACCAAAATCACTAAAAAGATCCAATTTTGGACCAATGGTGCACCAACATTTCATTTTTGACCAAAAGCACATAAATTTGCCAACCACATGGACCATTTTTGCAATTTTGTCCGACTTTTAACTTATTCCCATGCAGAATCTTAACAGTCATTGAGGCCAACGAGGTAGTCGGGAGTCTTCGTGCGTTCCTCCGTTACTGTTGGTTGGGAGAATTCTCCGTCTTCAAAATCCATTTTGCAATTAGCCCATGTATCAACAATGGCGTCCTCCTCATCATCATCACATTCGTTCGCCTTTGAATCCGAGTAAACGGCCGGCGAAAATGGCTTGAAAGGAAACCAATTATCATCAATCTAACACACACCAATCCTAATACGAGAGTCATCGAATGCGACTATTATTTCCTCATTTATTTTGGTGCTGAAAGCAGTTAATATGAATAGCTTCCCCTCAGATATGTCATTGTTATTACAAAAGATTTAAAAGGAACCAGGACCTTTCCAAAGTTGCTAGCAATGGTTGTGAAATTAACCTCGTCCCAAGTAGAGATGGGGACACCATTAATTTTTACCCACACAATTCTTTCAAAACGAACCTCGGTTTTCCCAGCCGGATCTAAGTGGTTGAACCATATTAACCATATGTTTTGTTTAACTAGAAGACATCAATGACCCTGCTAGAGAGGAATTTTATAGTAACAAGTAAACCTCCGACGCATATTTGATTTATGTGATACCATAGCCTTCCATGTTGACGACAGAGGGAAAATTGCATAGAATGTCAAATTTTTTGACTTCGCCAATGACCACCGCAGAATCCAACCAATCTCGGTTCTGCCTAATAGATTTCAGCTAGGAGTGAACATGGTGCGGTTGATGCGCTTTTAAAGCAAAACCAAACCGCAAGGTGCGGTTTTTATCATACTAAAACCGATGAGTGTGGTTTTTTAATGGTTCGGTTTCAGTTTAAATGGTGCGGTTTCAATTTTAAACCGGTTATATTCGTTAGGATGGTTTCTGCTGTTGTGGGTCAAGTTTTTTGTAACTCTATAACTCTGCAAATCCAATTTTTGCGTGGTGCACGATTTTTTGAAACTAATTAAACCAATTTTTAACTAAATAGCCAACATATGAAAAAAAAATTAAAAACTTTTTTTTTAAACAATCATTTATGATTTTATGGCATATACCCTTTTCTAAAACAAGTCATTTTTTGTACATACAAATACAAAAGCCTTGATAAATAAACAGATTAAATAAGTTTTGTAGGAAAAAAACATTTTATGTCATACAAAGTATAAAAACCTATATATACATTAAAAAAATTAAAAAATAAAAAAATAAAAGTACTAGCAGCGGCCTCCATCCAAATACAGCTATGTGGTTCCACAAACACAATTAAACAAACATTGATCTTGTCTAACACAAGAACACGAAGCTAAGAAGGGAATAGTGTACCTTCTTTTAAAAACTTTGCAATGTCATTAAATTAATAAACTGTAAATATTTATATATGCATATCTATATATAGTATTTATTACTCTGTTAGAGATTATGTATATAATATAAATTAGTAATTTATTATTTATTCATTTTCGGTGTGGTTTGGTTTTGGTTGACCGGTTTTTTTATAAATACCGCACCGTACCGATAACTTTGGTTTTTGAAAAAAATAAATCCGCACCATCGGTTTTTTGTATTGGTTTCGATTGGTCAGTTGCGATTTTTTTTCGGTTTTGTCGGTTTTTTGTTTGTTGGTTCGGTTTTTGCTCACCCATAATCTCAACACAATTCTTATGTGGGATGGGTTCTCTCTACCTCTCGCCATGTTGGCGAATGACCTAGAATCCCTAAAGGTTGGGTGAGGAGGGATGAATCGCCTGCCAAGGGCGGGGGCGTGTGAGATATGGATGGGGGTTGATAACGGAGATGCTTGGAAACATTCATAGTGATTTTCCAACCACCTACCAATAAATAATTCAAGGCTTCCACCGTATCATCGATGCTTATGATTGTAACAACCCAAAAATCAAGGGTAAAAATTTCATTTTCATTATAGTCAAAACACAAATATCATTTGATCCAAACATTCCAAAAACATTGCTAATTAAAAACATTTATCAGAGTTCATCCCAAAATCACATATTACGGAAAACACGGGTGTGCGTTGCGATCAAGTCGGGCCCTTCCTTTCCGAACCGATGATACCTGAAACCATAAACAAAACTGTAAGTACGTAGCTTAGAGAGTTTCCCAGAGCATATCCCGCATAATCCACATAACCGCATAAACCATATCAATCACATAGGTCATATCAATCACATAAGCCATATCAATCACATAAGCCATGCACACAAACATATCAGGTTGTCGTGGAAACCCTTCAAGGTCTTACTCCGGGTGCTATAGGACCCCCCTCATGGTCTTAGCTCACTGTCGTAGGAACCCCCTCATGGTCTTAGCCCACTACCGTAAGAACCCCCTCATGGTCTTAACTAACTGCCATGGGAACCCCCACATTGTCTTAACTAACTGTCATGGGAACCCCCGCATGGTCTTAACTAATCAACATAAATGTCATACAACCCATATAAACCATACATACAAAACATCTAAAGGTACCATAGAAACATCCATGGTCTTACACCAGGTACCATAGGAACCCTCACATGGTCTTAGTCCACTGTCATGGGAATCTCCACATGGTCTTAGCCTGGAATGCCATGGGAGCCCCCCATGGTCTTATATCCAACCGCCTCAAGAACCCTTCGGGGTCTTCCATGCAAGCATCAAAAAGACAACTATCATACCAAATACCACACAATCAACTAGCATACCACATATAACCAATTGCCATGGGAACCCCTGCATAGTCTTCACATAAATATATAATATATCGATAGCATATCCGCAATAATCACTACAACTATATAAATGGACTGGCCTTAGTGCCTTCAGCCTATTAGTATGGTGAGGAGACTCACCTCACACTGCCGAAGTTCAGCGGATAAAACCCTAGCTGCTGGATGACAGACTCTCGAACTATCCATATCAAAACAACACCCAATTAATAATTAGGTTCCAATACATGACCATAAGTCCATACTTAGGGTAAAATACTACTTTACCCCAACCTAGCTTGATCCAAGCCCAAGGCCCAAACACACACTCTAAAGGCCCAAAAGTCAAACAACGAACCAAAGCCAAACATATGGCCAAATTTTCCAAATTGGGCCCAAACCACTACATGGACTTATCTTATGGCCCAAACATTTATCCTAGTCCAAACATTTGGCATTTCAATGGTCCACTATCTCATAATCATCAAGGACCAATTATGGCCTACCTATGGCCTAATTTTCCAAATTGGGCCCAAGTCTTTCCAATGGGCCTTATCCTAAAGCCCATAAATCTCCTTAGTCCATAAACATGTTCCCCATTTGGCCCACGAAGGCCCACAACAAGTTAATCCAAGAAATGGCCCAACAAGAACCTAAACCCAATTAGGGTTTTTTCACATAAAATGACGATTAGGTTAAGTGTTCTTACTTAAGCCTTTAAGGACTTAACCATTAAGTCCATTACTCCATTAGACCAATCATACAATATCCTATGGTCCAAACGCGGATCCCGACAAATCCAAAACTCACATTTCCAAAATTAGGGTTTTCTAAACCCTAATTAGGGTTTCCAACCTAATCGTGTGCCAATTACTCCATTTGTTAAGTGATAGGTAAAATTAGGGTTTCACTAGGACGACCACCACCCACTGCCACCTTGGGCGGTGATGGTTGATGATGGCTCACGGTGGTAACCACCACCTTATGGTGGTGGTCACGATTCTAAATCAAAACACATCAAAACATCCCAAAAAGCAATCCAATCACTCATAATAGCACATGACCACCCAAGGCGGTGGCTGGTGGCGGCAGAATTGCAGCGTGAGGTGGCAGCCACCACCTCACGGTGGTTGTGACGGGTTTATCCGGCCAAATTAACAACATACATACAACATAATATCCAAAATAAACACACACAATAAAATACACACACTCAACCACCATTGTGGCGGCAGGCGGTGGTAGAGGGTGACAGCCAACATCTCACGGTGGTGGCAGTGGATTCTCTTGATTCCCAACTGAGTAAACACACACACACACACACACACACTCATAAACACGAGCTGAACACATACACGACTCAGCTTCCTTGCTGCGGCAGGCGGTGATGGATGATGACCGGAGCAACAGAAGGGTTGTTTGGTGACGGCATCGACAACTATTGGTAGCCTGAACGGAAACGGAGAAGAGAGGACATCGTTTATGGCAAGAAGGTGGTCGCGTCCGTCACAGCAGCGACCACGACATCCATCGTCGGTCCTCGTCCTAAACAACAACTAAAGCAACAACGATGGTCCTCGATTTGGTGGTTACTGGCATCATCGTCGGCGGTGCAGCAGCGACAACAATCGAGCAGTGGCGACTCTTAGTCTCCGTCGACAACAATGGTCCATTGTGGTCTTGATTGATCAGAACAACAATGGGGGGTGGGAGTGGAGGGCTGGGTAGTAGCGACTGGACGATGGATAAAGAAGGTGGCGGTTGGAGGTTGATAAGGTAGGGTTAGGGTTTGAGAGCGATAAGGTGATGGGTTATAAACTCTCGTCCAATCTCAACAATTTTCCATATTGACGCTTTCTGTCCCTCCTCCTTTTATTCTTTTCAAATAAAGTCCATAAGTTACCATTCAACCCCTAAGCCTCCAAAATCTATTCAATATAAGTCCAAATGATACCAAACACCCCCTGACTTCTGAAAATCTTTACAAAATAAATCCTGAAGTTACACTTTAACCCCCGAAAAGTCCAACTTATATCATTTGGCTCCTCAAAACCAACATCCCGCTAAATATTATGAATTTTGGGCTACTATAAAATAATATAAAATATAAATTTACATCTTGGTGTTCCAGATTTATTATTTAATTACTATATTTCAAATAGAATGTTACACTGATGTTAGTATTGTAAGTCCCTAATTGATCCGACAAGTATATTTAATGAAAGCGAAAAAAACACCTCTAGCATCTCTCTTACTGGAGATATAAACATCAACAAGGTTCCTAATTTTCGTGCAAGGTTTCCAAAGGTCAACCCTCCTGGCATCACGTGGAAAGTTTGTAACATAGAAGGAAATGGTATAATTGTTTTCGCCGAAAGCCAATCGCCATCAAGTCACCTTTGTCTAACCACTCATCCTAAATGTTTAGGCACTATTGTTAACATAAATCGTTTTTTGCTTTACCAGACTTGATCATATTAGCATACACATTTAGAGAGAGAGAGAGAGAGAGAGAGAGAGAGAGTATGTGTGTGTGTTATAAAGTTTGAAACAATGTAGAATACATTTTAAGATTTTAAGAGATGAAAGTTTAAAAAGTTGGAGATGAAAATGATATTTTATAAAGTTTGAAACAGTGTAGAATACATTTTGAGAAATAAAGAGAAAAAAGAATTATTTTACGACTTCTAAAAAAAGTAGAAGTATCTTTATCTTTATATAAGAATATTAAAATAGAAGGGGTGCAAAGTTGCCATAGAAACATTCACCGTTGTTGATATAGTTAGTTTTACAATTTTAGATGGGCTTTTGCTATTAGCCCAACTTTCCTATGATAATGCAGTGCAAGTAAGTGAGTAACATGTTGTTGGGTTTGTGTTACCGGCCTTGTGTTATTAGCCCCCCTATAGTTATGGGTGCTGATAAATCCACCGAGTATTTTTGATGTTTCCACTGAAAATTTTAATTTAAGACAATAATATCCTTGTTTACACAAGTAAGAGAAATTCCCAATTTTGTTTCTACACCGGAAACAAGAAGTCTACCAACGGTAATTGCCAACAGTTCCTACGTTCACAGCTCTTATTTGGTTTTAGAAGGTACAAGTATTGAAAGAAATCCTGTTTACAATGAGTTCTCAATCGCAAGGTCCTACCCGAGTTACAGAAAGTTGCTGTCGGCAAAGAAGTAGTTTTCGCCATTGGTTACTGGTTGAGCCACTGGAATGGAATGGCATGGGAAACCTAAAAAAGCAAAGGAGAGGCTCCTGAAAGCTTAGTGAGGAAAATCCTCGACAGAGAGGAAGTTTTTCTTTTCATCAGTGTTTCCAAAACTTATATATATTCAAAATCATGTAACTCATTTTATTTGATAATTATATCTTTTATTTTCATTTACTAATTTATAAATATTTATAAAAATAACAATTATATTTTTTTATTTGCTTATTGATTATATCGGTTTCGTTCTTTTAACCTTTATGCTCATTTTAATATATTTTTTTCTTCTTCTTTGGTCATTTTTTATACGATCAACTATAATTTTTTAAAATGTTTGTGTCGTTGCATATGGCCAAACTGGAACCTAAAAAGCACATATAATGGTATTATGGTAACATACTTTCTCATTCTATAAATTATAGAGGATGTATCTGAAGCAATATTTAGTATTTAAAATATAATCCATTTGCTTGTTAATTGTTATTCATTTAGATCGGACCAAATGATCGTACAAAGACTAGCCAAGGAGTCAACTAAAAAGATTTCCTTTTCATTATAGGATATTCAGAAGATACCACTTTCATCCAATAAATTTAACATATAATCAGTTTGCTTGTTATTTAACATAAACTCAATTTTCATGATCTCCTCTTTACCGAATATCATTTTCATTCAATAAATTTTATCATATTAAATATTTGGATAGAAACAAAAACATTCTCATTGTTGGATTCCTTAATCTAATATTACATTAGAAATTCGTAACAGTTCACAAAATGGATTTAATGTTCCAGATGCTAGCATTGTTCACGTGGCATCAATTTATGATGTTCTTGATTTGATGAAACTAAGGCACAAAAATCGTGTTGTTGGGTCAATTGCTCTAAATGACAGTAGTTGTTGCTCTCATAGGTTTGTTATTTTAAGCAATATAAATAAAATTTGGAGTTACCGTTTGAAAATCGGTTGAAGAAGAAGCTGGAAAAACAGCGCCGTCTGAAGAGAAGCATTAAAGGAGGATGAAGCGTACGTACGTTGTGTGTCGTTTCACGTTTGGACCTTCCAAGACTGATCATGTGGGTCATTCTACTTTTGTTCCTACAAATCCTCCTACACAATTAAATGATGACATGTGTCATATTAGTATATTAAATGAGCATTAACTGTTATATATGTCGTTATTTAATTGTGTAGAAGAATTTGTAGGAACAAAAGGTAGAAATATATTTAATTTCTCATTCATTTAAGTAAGCAACAAAGAGTCTTAAACGAACCTTATCTTGGAGGAATTAAGGTGAGTGATTAAAACCTTTGAATCTTATTTTAATCCACTAAGAAATATGTTTCTTGCAATTATACTTGGTAGGTATATCTTATGTTGGTAAGAACTTGAGAATCCTTAACCATAAGTAACTACTTTCTACCCTAAACTTATGAAATGCTTAATGATATTGACTAATGTATAGGAATTACATGTTGATTATATTACTACATTTTCATTTCATATGAAAGTAGCCTTGTAAATCTAGTGTCCGTATACATGGAAGTCTTTATGTAACATATATGAATGGATGGCAATCCAAATTAGCTCATTGTTACAAAAAGGGAAGTGAATTTAAAATAGTAAAGTTGAAATAATGGAATTTATACCTTGCAAATTACGCATGTATAACGCGTGTAAATTGTTGAACTCAAATTTCTACTTATGACATGTTAGCCTAATGTACTACTTGAATTCGTGAATCAAGTAACAAGAATGCTCATCAAGGACTAGCGGAGAGATGAATGATAGTAATTGACTTTCTACTTAACCATGTTTTGACATTCCTAAATCATTCCGTACTTGTTATGAAAACATTATGATCGTTATTCTTAAGCATTATCAAACATTGGGGGATTTTTCCTTAAATATTGAAACAGTTAAAAGCCATTGAAAGGTGTTTCACCAAATGTGGATTTCGTTCATCCTTAGATTTATTATTCTAAGTATCTTGATTTAATTAGTTTTAATAATATTTTTTTATAGAAATGGGACAAGAAAAAATATATTTTGTAAGCTATCTACAAATCTTTTTTTTCCTTCGAAATATCTTACAAGATATATGATTACCCGAAAAAACATTATATCTTATTTGATCAATGATACCAACAAACAATTTATTATAATCTAAATAATAACTAAAATAAAGAATAGGGACATCGTCTCTTATCTAATATGCATAGTGATATTCAACAAGTTATTAGATTCAATATAATTCAATATAATTACCATGAATAAGTGATATAGCATGTTTTCGATACTCAACGGTTTGGTCGAACAACGTCTCCCGCAATTTCGGAATCCCCTACCTCATGGCATGTTCTCCCCCTCAGAATAGGTGGGGTGATTCCTTTCCTTGGAACTGTACTTCTTGTTTATTGTTAACCCATTCAACTTAATGACAAAGTGTTGGTGGCGTCTTCCTTTACCATTTATAGATCGGATTTGAATGATAGTTAAAATTTATATTGTTGTGGTTTCTTAATAGAATTTTAGATTTTCTTAATGTTGTGGATATCGTTACGACTTGTGACAAAACACATTTTTTTATTTAAAAGGATTAACATTTTCACAAATAAATGAAATATTATAATCGTTAAGAAAAAATTAAAATATAAATAATTCAACCCAAAATAATAGTGGCTGATGCCAAACTAAATACTAATTGATGGTTGAAAATTTAATTGCTAACTGATGAAAAAAATAATGTTTACTTAAATAATAAAATAGTTGAAATATATAAGTTGATATAAAAGATTATGTATAAGTTTTGGTTTTTTATAACTAATAAAAGGTATATTTAACTTGTTGAAACATTAGTCTCAATATATATATATATATATATATATATATATATATATATATATATATATATATATATATATATATATATATATATATATAAACTATTTTTTAGTTTGTTAAATATGACAACCTAAAAAGACTTAAACAATAAATTAGCTTAAATTGTGGTCTAATAAAACTGTCACCACGTGATAATCCTGTTAATAAATGAACATTTATAAAAAATCTAAAAATTTAATATGTTGTATTTAATATCTTTAATCATAATAATAAATATTTCTATCGTCGTGCCTAATAAAAAGATATCTCCACTAACAGGCATATAAATGTTGCCTTCAATAACAATTTGCTAAAGTTTACCTTTAACGATCATATTTGACAATTCTATGGAATTTATGAATTTATCCCTAAATGATTTGATTTCCTTTAGTCTACATGAGAAGGCACGCCATGACTAACCAAATATTTTGGTAGACAATGAATAATTCAGATTCACCTACTTACCATTGGCCTTACAACGCCTCATTCGGCTAGACGATAAATTGGGGAAGTAGTACATGTAATGACAATCTTTGGGACTCCCATTTTACGTATACAAAAGTCGAGTCAAATTAGTACAAAACCCAAATATTCATCGGGTTATCAGAACCTGTATATGATGGATGTATGCTGATACAAATAATTTTTAAATGTTTCTTGAACCATTATAAAATGTCATCCAAACCAATCCCAAAAACCAATATGTCCACAACTTGATCCATCTAGTACATTTGGATTGAGGGTGACACATATACTCTATGGATCAATTATAATGTGATCCATCATCCATGTGTGATGTGAACATGAATATATTTTATCAAATACGTTGTCTATATTTAAATCTTCAGATACACATAATTTCAACACTTTGCATAATGTGTATCAAAAGTTAAAATTAACAACTTTATAATAAAATATAAATAATTGGAATCAATGGATGTCAAGGGCTCTCGATTATTTGGTGGAAAATCAATCAAAATCAAAGAAATTATTTAGTTGTCCTCATTTGATACAGATGACAGTGTAGTGAAATATATTGCAAGTGATCCAATGGGTTCAGTTACTCGTTGTTTTGTTTGGAATGTTGCAACTCTTTTGGTTTCATACTTTTGGATAAATGACGTTTATATATATTTTTTGGTTTTATTTTTGGTTATAGACCTTGAAATCAAGTGATGATAATTAATGTATTGATTTTCAATCACCTTTGAATTGAGGTAGATATATACTCTAATAAATGAATGTTTTTTTTGTCACGTATCACACTCTCATTCAATTTGTTAAATGTCATTTTGTGACTATTTTGAATTAATTTCTTTTCCATATTTTTAGCATATTGTATTTATGTATTTTGTGTAATTCTCATTATAGTTCGGCCCATGATGTTTGGCCCTTATTAAACCTAATGTACCATGTATATATTTTGGAGGGTAATATAATGAAAGACACATTGAAAACTATAGACAATTTCAAACATCATATGATGTGGCCTTCTTTTGAAAAATCATGTTGAGAAGAGAAACATATAGAGTCCTGTACACCCATGGTTTGACAATGGAGTCCATGCGCAACCAGGAGTTTGTGGTGGCTTTGTCTTTATCTGATTGAGCCGGTTTTGGTTTGAGATGATCATACATGCCGTACCCGATGCAATGAATCTCAAAGAGTTCTAGCCATATATCGTTATTTATCTGATCGATGGTTTCAAGTCCATCATCCATCCAATGGGTCTCCACAAAATAGGCTTCTGCCTAGTCCAATTGGCGCCTCAAATCTGTTAGCATCCCAAAGGAGTGGGCCTCGACAGCCATCAGCTCAATCGCATATGGGTCAGCAGCAACATCAGTTATTTACTTCTCCACAACCCAACTATGCTCAGACCCATCAGCAGGCTCATCTCGTCCAACAACAAGGTACCAAGCCCACCACTCTCCCTCACATGTTTAACACTATTTCGCTAAATGATCTGGGTCAAGCAGATTGGTACATGGACACCGGGGCCACTTCACATCTTCACTCAAACTCAGGTATACTCAAGTTTGTTTCTGATAAATCTAGTATTTTTTCTTCATCTGTGTTAGTTGGTGACAGATCTTTAATACTTGTAACTACTATGGGACACACCACTCTTCTACTACCTAATCCCTATCGCACCTTGCACTTACGCAATGTTTTAATAACCCCGAATATTATTAAAAATCTTATATATGTACGCTGTTTTGTTCGTGAAAATAATTGCTCGGTTGAATTTGACTCTTTTGGATTTTCTGTGAAGGACTTTCGTACCAAACAAGTTCTCATCCGATGTGATAGCACTGGTGATCTTTATCTGGTTACCTCTCCAACTGCTCAAGCCTTCATCACCATTGCTCCCTCCTTATGATCAACGTCTTGGTCACCCGGGTCATCATATTTTCAAATTTTTAGTCAATAATAATTCAATTTCTAGTTCTTCGTCAAAAGAGGCTACTTTATGTCATGCGTGTCAGTCATGTTAAATTGCCTTTTGGTTTATCTACTTCTGTTTCACATTTTCCTTTTGAATTGATACATTGGGATGTTTGGACATCTCATATTTAAAGTTTGAGTGGAATTAAGTATTATGTCATATTCTTAGATGATTTTACTCATTATGTGAGGGTCTATCCAATCCATGCAAAATCTGATGTTTTTGCCAAATTTGTTCACTTATGTGCCTTTGTCAACAAACAGTTTAACATGGATATCAAAACCTTTCAATGTGATAATGGAGGTGAATATGACAACACAAAATTTAATGACCTCTTTGCTCACCATGGCATTCAAATTAGATTCTCATGCCCATACACCTCACAACAAAATGGAAAATCTGAACGCATGCTCCGTGCTCTCAATAATACAGTTCGAACCCTCTTAATGCATGCTAGACTACCACCAACCTATTTGGGCCGAAGCATTATACATGGCGACTCACTTACTTAACATACTACCCTCTACCACCCTCGACCATGATACCTCATATCACAAACTCTTCAACAAACCACCATCCTATGATCACCTTCGTGTGTTTGGATGCCTTTGTTTTCCTCACCTTAATGCTCCTTGTAAACTCTCACCACGATCAACTCCTTGTATTTTCCTCGTAAATCATAAAGGATACCGGTGCCTAGACCTTGAGACAAATAAGATTATAATATCCCGGAATGTTGTGTTCAATGAAACGGTGTTCCTTTTTGGCTCACTGACGCCTAACCGTGCCCCATCCTACTCCTTCCTTGAACATGATAAACCCAACATGAACCATCCACCATTTACCACCCTTATACCACATCATGATCCTCCAATGCAATACCAACCTTCTACTGAATCATTCAAATCCATCTCAACCTCTATTGCTTCCCCTACTACACCTACTGGCCCAACTCAACCAACTTTCGACCCAACGCCCTCTTCAGCCTGTGAACATAATTCATCCAACCCACCTAACTTTGGTCCACTTGACCACAACCCATCCTTAACATCATCCACAGATTCCTCTTCCCCTAACCGTATAATCGAATCTACACATCCCATGGTCACACGAGGAAAAATGGGTATTACAAAACCCATACGTCGGTTGAATCTACATGTTGACACCATTTCCTCTGTCCCTAAAAATTATTGCCAAGTTTTAAAGATCCTAATTGGCTTAATGCAATGACAGAAGAATATATTGCTCTTATCACTAACAAAACTTGGGTATTAGTTCCACGACCTAAGGAGGCTAATGTTATCAACTGTATTTGGTTGTTTAAAAAGAAACTTAATGCAAATGGTTCCTTATCTCGCTACAAAGCAAGGTGTGGCTAATGGTCGTAGTCAAAGATCGGGTGTTGACTGTGATGAAACTTTTAGCTCGGTTGTCAAACCTGCCTCCATTCGTACGGTCCTCACAATTATTGTCACCCACAAATGGCCCATTCGACAACTTGATGTCAAGAATGCTTTCCCTCATGGTCATTTGTAGGAGACCGTTTACATGCAGCAGCAACCTGGTTTCCGAGATCCGATGCATCCTGATCACGTGTGCTTACTTCAACAATCACTCTACGGTCTTAAACAGACCCGCTGACATGGTTTCAGCGCTTTGCGGTATTTATTTATAACATTGGTTTTGTTTATAGCAGGTGTGATTCATCTTTTTTTATCTATTGACATTGCGAGCATATTGCATATTTGTTACTATATGTCGACGACATTATTCTCATAGAGTCATCCACTTAGTTGCTTGCTCATTTTATCTCCCTACTAAGTGGTGAGTTCTCCATGCCTGACCTCAGCGATCTATATTACTTCTTGGGGGTCTCCGTTGTTTGATCCTCATGGTTTGTTTCTCTCTCAACAAAAATATGCTGTTGGGATCCTTGACCGTGACTCTACGTCGAATTGTAAATCTGCCTCCACTCCTGCTGATTTATCTGCCAAGATTGATGGCTCCGGGCCTCCTGTTGCTGATCCCACGTTATACCACAGTCTTGTTGATGCTTTATAGTATCTCACGTTTACGCGTCCTGATATGAAATCCCAACACTTTCATATTTGACAATTGTAACTCCAAAACATGATACATGCATATTCACAAATAATACTTTACATTAATAATTTATTTACAAACGATTGGATACAAACTGACTATTAATATTTTTACAAAGTTTTAAACATATTACATACTTTCCCAGGTATACAATACAAAAGTTGTAATATTATGTATTCTACATCTTCTACTAGTACTAAACTATACTAGTTGCTTATCACCTGTAATAGTTTTAAACATTGAGAGGGATAAGCGGGTGACGCTTAGTGAGTTCAATAACAATTACAATATAACATTATGCCATATACATATCAATATGACAGAAGCATAGAGCGACAAGGAAGAAGATAAGAAAATGAGTATTATATGACAGGCTTTGCATATCAACGAATAATCAGATTCAAAGATTTGAATTCAATGAAACATAATAATTTTAACACTTGATATACATCAATAAGACTTCGGCCCAAGAGGCATAGAAAATAGATGATTTTAGAATATTCTTTCACTAGAATACACAGGCTTTTAGCCATGTCTTTGTATTCTATTATGCCAAAGTGATGCTTATGTCTTCCAGTTCATGGCTAATGCTACATACTAGTACCCAAGTGATGTTTATGTCATACACTTCGTGGCCTAAGGTATAGCTCATTATCATAATAACATAGGAAAGCACATTGAACATATAACACATAACATACTATTGTCCCTATATTGAAACTCGTCGTGATATAACTGGGGTTTAAATTAGTAATTTGTGCAGCACTTCGTTATAATAATAATGTTTCTTCTATGAAAACCAGGCCCTGCGAGGGTTGAGCTTTAAACCGAAAAGATAAATTTATTGGGATCCTCGGGCACTTCGGGGCGTGTTTCGGGTGTTGGAAATGATCTCAGGGCATCGGGGGAAGTGAAAATAGTGAAAATATGAGTTTAGGGGTGAAAATGGGCAATTTTCCAAAATTACTCGGGAAATATCGCAACCCCCCTTTTATAGGGTGAGAGACCGAAGATCGATAGCTGAGAAGGCTCCACGCAGAAGCAGATGCGAAGGCTAGGTGGCTCGTGCGAGACTCGGACACACGAAGGGGCACGCGTCGCTCCGCGGTTGGACCAGCACCTCGAATGCAAGGGAGTGTGATACGCGTCGCCAGCTGCTCGGATGATTCATTGAGATCGGACACGGGGCAGCTTCTCGAGTGAGGTGACGTGGCCGAACACCTGTCATGCAAAATTCCTCGGATTTTGGACTTTTTTTGATTTTTATGCTCTGAACTTCTAAAATCCATAACTTTTCATACGACCTCCGTTTTCGACGTTCTTTACATGCACGCGTAGGTAAAATTATGCTCTACAACTTTCGTTTAGACTCCGTTGGATAATTTTGACCTTAATTTTAATATTGTTATTTTTAACAGACCGAGACAGGAAAATCTGTTAAAAAATTCATAAAATCTTCATCTAACATCCGTTTTGTCATACTTTTTTACCGTTGTACTACTATTGACGAGACCTTCGATTATCGTTTAGATTGTTTCGACTAAAAATCACTCGATCTTTATTTCGAGTTTTTAACTGTCTACTGTTATTCCGAAACATAGAAAAATCATAACTTCTTCATACAAAGTCAGATTTGGACATTCTTTTTATGACAATTATCAGTTTAACAAATAGTACGACTTTCAGTTTAACATTTTACATTTCACTGTACATATTCTAAAAAATAATTTTAAAATGTAAAATAAATGGAAAAATCCAAAAATTCTTTGTTTAAATATTATTTTTGGAACTTGAATTAACTAAAAAATAAAAATAAAAGAATAAAAATAAAAATAATAAAAAAATACGTCTCACGGTCTCACAAAATTAGGCCGTCTCACATGAACCTAACCCTATATATATATATATATATATATATATATATATATATATATATATATATATATATATATATATATAGGGGAAAGTGAATATACCCTTAATGGTATATAAGCTTACGTACCCAAACTCACTATACTACGTTGTTTTGTATTATATAATAGAGTCTAATTATCGATGATGTTGTTCTAATGATGCTGAGAGTATAATTAATCGTAGATGTTGAAGATATGTTCGTATTCTAATTGAATTGAAGGTTGGATTGAAAAAGAAAAAAAAAACAAATGAATTTCAATTGTTCGTATATGTGATTGAAAGCTATTATATCATATTTACAAGCTTGTCACCGTGTCCTTTATGTTTAGAGGCTAATTAAATGAGTGATTGAGAATGATTTCCCTATTTTCAACATTTTCTATTTTCTCAATTAAACCTACCTATATATATATATATATATATATATATATATATATATATATATATATATATATATATATATATATATATACATATATATACATATATATATATATATATATATATATATATATATATATATATATATATATACATATATATATATTAGAGTTGAAAATGAAAATTATGTAAGAGGAAGATAAATGTGAAATTGATAAAAATCTTAGAAGTAAATCAAGTTAAAAGTTGAATTATAAGAACATTTATCTTTATTTATTTTGGTGAGTTTGGGTATCTAAGCTTTTATATATATATATATATATATATATATATATATATATATATATATATATATATATATATATATATATATATATATATATATATATATATATATATATATATATAGGGTTAGGTTCATTTGAGACCACCTATATTTTGTGAGACCGTGAGACGCATTTTTTTATTTATTTTTATTTATTTTTTATTTTTTTTAGTTAATTCATGTTCCGAAAATAATATTTAAAAAAAGAATTTTTTGATTTTTCTATTTATTTTGCATTTTAAAATTATTTTTAAAATATGTACAGTGTAATATTCTATTTAGAATATTTCACGTATTTTTCAAAAAAAAAAGAATTTTTTATAATTTTTTTTAGTTAATTCAAGTTCCGAAAATAATATTTAAAAAACGAATTTTTAGATTTTTCTATTTATTTTGCATTTTAAAATTATTTTTTAGAATATGTCAGTGTAATATTCTATTTAGAATATTTCACGTATTTTTTAAAAAAAAAACGGAATTTATTTATTTATTTTTATATATTTTTATATTTTTTTAGTTAATTCAAGTTTCGAAAATAATATTTAAAAAAAGAATTTTTGTATTTTTTTCATTTATTTTGCATTTTAAAATTATTTTTAGATTTGGTCTCACGGTCTCACAAAATTAGAATGGTTTCAAATGAACCTGAACATATATATATATATATATATATATATATATATATATATATATATATATATATATATATATATATATATATATATATATATATATATATATATATATATATATATATATATATATATATATATATATATATATATATATCCTCGTTAGATCAAAATAAATATCAAAAAAAAAAAAAAAAAAAAAAAAATAATGGTATCCACGTAGTGTATTCGGATGTTACTCATGACTTGAATAAAACGGACTGGCACCAATTTGAGAACCATTTGAACAGAAAACTAATCTATTTATAACTCTACAGATTAAAACCAAATTAGATATAACCAATATTAATTTGATGTAGTCTTATTTGGACCCTCTTAATTTTTGAGTTAATATCAGTTTTTACTCACCCTACACTCACACCTATTTAGGAGTCTGACGTAAGCCTAGGAGTTATTTATGGGAAGTCTTGGTTTCCAAAACAAAAGCATTGGATGCTTTCCATTTTATACTAAAATAGTAAAATTTATGTGATTTTACTTTTCACCACACTTCTTCTAACTTACCACTAAGTTTTACTGCCTGTTTCTTTTTTCTTTTTTCTAACTATATTTTTGTTAAAAATTAAAGGCAGCACAAATTTTTTGAATGCTTTTAGCTTCTTATTTTTAAAGAAAGTTAAGTTCAAGGATAGGGTCTTTTGACTTTTAATTTTTATTTTATATAAAAGAACGTCTAATCTAAAAAAGAGAAAATGACTTGGGAATATAATTAATTTTTTAGTAAATTCATATCTGACTAAATATCTTTTTTTTAGACATCTAAATAATAAATTTGTTGCAAGTGTTCACATATTACTATTATAATCAGCTATAGTAGGTTACATCCTAGATGTGAACATTTTCAACAAGTTCGTTACTTAGACGTATACAAAAATAGTTATCTAAATATAAACAAAACCAAAAGTAAGAGTAAATTACACAAATGGTCCCTATGGTTTGGGGGAATTTATGTTTTTGGTTTCTAACTTATTTTTTTTAATTCAGATGGTCCCTACTGTTTATTTTTATCGCGCGTTTAGTCATTGTCTTACCTAAAAAGACTATTGTGCTCTTATTATTTTATTTTTTAATTAATTTTCTTATTTATGTATTTATTTTTATATATTTAAAAAAATTAATAGATCTCACATATTTGTATCTTCTCACCCACTAAAGATGAAGAGAAAATGTATATTATAGGGATGAACCGATCCACAAGGACCATGATTGGTGATTGTTTGATTGTCTTTCTTTGAGGAAGAGGCAAAATAGAGTCAACTTGAATTCAGGACCACTATTCGAAATCTTTGTGAAACACTGGATTTGTTATCTCATGTTCGCTTTTCGTGAAACAATACCAATTGAAGTGGAAGGTTTTTTTCAAACAACAAAGGGTTAGGTCAACTATTAAATCAAATGATATTGAGCACTAAAGATGAGGAGATACAATATGTAAGGTCTATTAATTTTTTTAAATATATAAAAAATAAATACATAAATAAGAAAAATAATTAAAAAATAAATTAATAAAGGCATAATAGTCTTTTTAGGTAAGACAATGACCAAACGTGCAACAAAAATAAACAGTAGGGACCATCCGAATTAAAAAAACTAAGTTGGGGACCAAAAACACAAATTTCCCCAAACCACAGGGACCATTCATGTAATTTACTCTTACTTTTAGTTTTGTTAATATTTTGGTAACTATTTTTTTTGTACACATTAAGGTAACGAACTTGTTGAAAGTGTTCACATCTAGGATGTAACCTGCTACAGCTGGTTACAATGATCATATGTGAGCACTTCTAACAAATTTGTTACCTAAACGTATATAAAAAAAGATAGTTACCCATATATGAACTTACTGAAAAATTAATTACATTCCCAAGTCATTTCCCCGAAAAAATATGTCAAATAACTTTTAAGAACCTTTATAAGTTAAGTTTTAGTTTTATATAATTTACACTTTCATAAATTATTTATTTTACTAAACATTTATATACAAATAAAATAAAAGCTAAAATTTCTAGTTCATGGCTATGAGTTTTCATCCTTGCAACAACATATTACCGACTTTTAAATAGTTTTGTTAAATACATCTTAATATTGATTTACTTATTTTTTTATAACAATAAATAAAAATACGTGAATTGTAAGTACAAAAACAAAATTATACGTGTATTCTATAAAAGCACAAAAAATGGGTTTTTAAATGGAAGATGGTCATCAGAGGTGAAGGTTATAAAGAAGGAGTCGTTTAATTTTTTCAAAATAAATTCAAAGAGAGATGGGTCTTATGTCCCAAGTTGATAAATTCCTACTTTCATAACCTTGATATGATGAATGTTATCCTTTTTGAAACCTCGATTACTATCTCTGAAGTCAAGAACGCGTTGTGGGCTTGTGGTGGAGACAAGGCTTCCGGACCAAATGTGCTTACGTTTAAACTAATACGCAAATATTGGAACCTGGTGTACCTTGATCTGATGCAGTATGTTAGGCCTTTTGAAGACTGTATGCAGATAGCCCAAGGCTGCAACTTGTTGTTCATAACACTAGCACCGAAAGTAAAAGACCCCACGGTGCTTGATGAATTTAGACTTCTCAATTTAATTGGATGCCTATATAAGATTATCTAAAAGGTGATTGCTATAAGGTTTAAATTAGTTATAAGAAAGGTCGTAGGTAAGGTTCAGTATGCCTATGTCGAAGGTCGAAACATACTTGATCAACCTTTAATAATTAATGACATATATGCTTGGGCCAAGAGTTGTAAAAAGAAATTGCTCTTGTTCAAAGTAGACTTTGACAAGGCATTTGACTCATTAAATTTGGAGTATTTGGACTTGATTCTCTCTTAGATGGGGTTCAGAAACAAGTGGCATTCCTAGATACGTGGTTGCTTTTCCTCTTCCCATGCTTCTGTCATTGTAAATGGTCTCTAACCATAGAGTTTGAAATTTCGAAAGTGATAAGACAAGGTGACCCTCTTTCACCATTTTTATTCATAATTATCATGGAAGGATTAATTGTGACGCTAAAATCAATTGTGTAGAAGGGCATTTTTAAAGGGATCAAGGTCCGTGGAAGTGGGTCACTTATTTCTCATATATTATATGCGTACGATGCGTTGTTTGTGGGTGCAACGACCCAAATTTTTAAAGAAAATTTTCACTTTTAATTAATAAAACATAATTGCATAAACCATGAAATCCCAACATAATCGTTTTCAAATAAACGATTCATTACACCTTATTCAAATCATCAGAGTGTCCCCAAACCCTAACAGTGAAAAGGAGAGATAGATAGAGTGTACGCCGCACCATCACGCATTGCCATTGCCCTTGGGCTCAGATGTACCTGAAACAAATCAACAACCTGTAAGCAAAATGCTTAGTGAGTTCCCCAGAGCATACCGCACACCACACATATCACATAAGCCATGCATACATAAAACTTGTAATAGTGTCATGGGCTACCCCACATGGTCTTTACCTAGGACTGTCATAGGCTACCCCATATGGTCTTACATCCACTGCCATGGGCTAACCCACATGGTCTTACATCTAATGTCATGGGCTACCCCACATGGTCTTACATCTAATGTCATGGGCTACCCCACATGGTCTTTACCCAGGACGGCCATGGGCTACCCCACATGGTCTTACATCCAATGCCACGGGCTCCCCCGGGGTCTTCATGCAAAACACATTATCACATATCATATAAAATGACATAATGGCTAACACATATAACATAAGCACATAATGGGTCGACCTTGGTGCCTTAGACCCATGGGTATGGTGAGAAGACTCACATCTGTCTGCTGAATACAAGTAGGGCACTTTTTACGTTAGTTGGACACAACAAAATCGTTAGTTATGTGAAATTTGTAGATTACATGACTTCTGTATCATCATCTACTCATAACACAATCAAGCTTTGGGATTTATCAGACTGCACTTCTCTTGATTCCCTCATTGAGTCGTTCACAGGACGTATGAATGTAAAGGTATGATATTTTTATCCGTTAATACAAGAATAACTTTTACATTAATGGCACCTGAGTGTACATGTTTTTTTTTTGAAAATTCGTTCCAAAAAGTTTTCTTTTGCAAATTTTGTTCTTATTTTGAAGTTCCCTAATGACTTTGGTTCCTATGTCATATGAGTTAACAGCCTAACTGTTAAATTTATTTCATTACTGTTCTTTTCAGATTTTATACAAGAGCAAAATTGCCATTTAAAAATAAATTAAGCGGCCATGCTAACTACAACATAAATAAAAATGCATATGCACCCCTATATGAAAGTTTTTCATTCCTAATGCTTTCATATAGGGGTGCATATGCATTTTTATTTATGTTGTAGTTAGCATGGCCGCTTAATTTATTTTTAAATGGCAATTTTGCTCTTGTATAAAATCTGAAAAGAACAGTAATGAAATAAATTTAACAGTTAGGCTGTTAACTCATATGACATAGGAACCAAAGTCATTAGGGAACTTCAAAATAAGAACAAAATTTGAAAAAGAAAACTTTTTGGAACGAATTTTCAAAAAAAAACATGTACACTCAGGTGCCATTAATGTAAAAGTTATTCTTGTATTAACGGATAAAAATATCATACCTTTACATTCATACGTCCTGTGAACGACTCAATGAGGGAATCAAGAGAAGTGCAGTCTGATAAATCCCAAAGCTTGATTGTGTTATGAGTAGATGATGATACAGAAGTCATGTAATCTACAAATTTCACATAACTAACGATTTTGTTGTGTCCAACTAACGTAAAAAGTGTCCAAAACATATTCAGCCCATCTGCACTACGTACGCTTAGCGTACCATCTTGGTACGTTCAGCATACTGAGATTTGGGACTACGCGCGGCGTACACTGGGTTACGCCCAGCGTACAACCATTTTGAGCACTTTCTCCATTAAGTGTTTAATACTCGTTTCCTTTATGTCCAAAAGCCAGATCTAAGTCTGAAAAGATGTCCTAAGGCATAAAGTTGGCAACTTTATGCCTTTTCATGTCTCATACACACCCAACCTCTCCATTAAGACCTTTCCAAGGTCTTTAACCCATGCATGAGGCCAAATCTCCCATCAAGCTCCCATTTTTATGACACCAAAGGACCAAGGGACCTTTGATTTGTCTTCCCCATCTTCTAGAGTTGCTTAACTCACAATGGAGGTCCAAAATCAACCAAAAAAGGACAAGGTAGAATACCCTAGCTAAATATAGAGATTTAAAATGAAAGATCCAAGCTTTTTACCTCCATAAGCTTTGCAAGATGACTATGATGCAGGATCTTGAAGCACCAACTCATTCCAAGCTTGTATAACCACCTCTTCTTCTTGGAATGAACACTAAAAGTGACACAATGAACTTATCCAAGCTCAAAATGGTCTCACACAAGTTCTTTGGAGTGTAAGGGTGTTCTAAGGCAGTGGAGGCTCTCAAGGGCTAAGTCCAAGGGACTTAAGGTCGCTTAAATAGATCTCATGTCCGAAAATTAGGGTTTTGAACCCCTGGCACGTACGCCCGGCGTACGGCTTGGTACGCCCAGTGTACCTCTAGTTCCTACGCAACCAACCAAGTGTAGTACGCTAAGTGTACACTTAAGTACGCCCAACATACTTAAGGGACCGCTTATGCTAAAATGTAATTCTTGAGGGTTTCAAGACATACCAAATTTAGGGTGTTACAACTCTCCCCCACTTGGACTAGACTTCGTCCCCAAAGTCCATAGATGCAAACAAATCCGGGTAATGCTCCTGCATCTCCTCCTCTGGCTCCCAAGTCCATTCGGAGCCCTTTCGGTGCTGCCATTGCACCTTTACCAATTTCACTTCCTTTTTCCAAAGCCCCTTTGTCTTCCTGTCTAAGATGGCGACCGACCTTTCAACATTATTCAGGCTCCCATACTCCTGAATGTTATCCAAGGAGATAACTAGGAACTCGTTAGCAACACACTTCCGAAGCTGAGACATGTGGAAGGTGTCATGAATCTGACTAAGCTCCTCTGGAAGCTCTAAACGATAATCCACCTTGCCCACCCGACCCGTGATCCTGAATGGGCCTATGAACCGGGGCCCTAACTTGCCTCTCTTCCGAAACCTAATAATTTCTTTCCAGGGCGACACCTTCAGCAATACAAGATCCCCCACCTGAAACTCGAGATCCAAACGTCATCGATCAGCATAACTTTTCGGACGGCTTTGCGCGATTTGTAACCGGTCACGCACCTGTTGAATCAATCTGGTAGTCTTGAGCACTACCTTAGTGCTCCCCATGACCCGATTCCCAACCTTGTCCCAACACATTGGGGTCTTGCACCTCCGACCATATAACATTTCAAATGGTGCTCGGCCAATACTGGCATGATAACTGTTATTATACGAAAACTCAACTAGTGGAAGGTATGTGTCCCAACTCCCGCCAAAATCTAGCACGCATGCACGAAGCATGTCTTCCAACATTTGGATCATCCTCTCACGCTGACCCTCAGTCTGAGGGTGATACGTCGTACTGAAATGTAGTTGAGTGCCCAATTCCTCATGGAACTTCTTCCAAAACCTGGATGTAAACCGGACATCCGTGTCGGAGACTACAAACATGGGCACCCCGTGTCTAGCCACCACCTCACGAACATAAATTTCTACTAATTTCTCTGCGGATATACTATCGGAGATCGAAATATAGTGGACGCTCTTGGTTTAGTCTGTCTACGATCACCCATATAGCATCTATTCCCCTCGCCGTCTTGGAAAACTTCGTGATGAAGTCCATGGTGATTTCCTCACACCTCCACATGAGGATGGGTA
Organism: Lactuca saligna; assembly: GCF_052625555.1. NCBI lineage: Eukaryota > Viridiplantae > Streptophyta > Magnoliopsida > Asterales > Asteraceae > Lactuca > Lactuca saligna. Next base: position 171,529,670 of record NC_136418.1, on the reverse strand, counting down.
GTGGTTGAACCTTTCCATGAGGCTGTTGATGCTCGGCCTTGACCTTCCTACAAGTCAAGCACCGCTCCACGAACCCGATGATCTCTCGCTTCATGTAGGGCCACCAATAACTCAGCCTCAAGTCCCTATACATTTTTGTAGCTCCTGGGTGTATAGAGAACTTGGACTTGTGTGCCTCCTCTAATAACCTCTGTCTCACTCCCCCTGTCACTGGTACCCATACCCGACTACACTGCGTCAAAAGGCCGCGACTATCCTTAACAAACAAAGGATACTGCCCCCCAAATTTTCTCTATCTTCCAATTCTCCTTCTTTGCCCCCTCGACCCGGGCCTCCTTGATCATATCCAACAAAGGTAAAATCACGGTCATCCTCATACAAATGTCCCTAATTGAGGACCCCCTCCGTCTTGAGGCTCAACGCATTGGCCACCACGTTGGCCTTCCCCGGGTGGTAAAGGATCTTGCAATCATAATCCTTCAGCACATCCAGCCACCTCCTCTATCGCATTTTGAGGTTTTGTTGATCCATCAGATACTTCAGACTCTTGTGATCGGTATATATAGTGAATCGCACACCATATAATTAGTGTCTCCAAATCTTGAGGGAAAACACCACTGCCCCAATTCCAGGTCATGAGTGGGGTAATTTGCCTCATGAGGCTTCAACTGCCTCGAGGCGTAAGCTATCACATGCCCCTTCTGCATCAGTATTGTGCCTAACCCTGAGATTGACGCGTCACAGTACACCACCAAATTATCTAACCCCTCAGGTAGTACTAGAATCGGAGCCTCGCATAGCCTCCGTCTCAGGGTCTCAAAAGCCATCTGCTGATCCACACCCCACCGAAAAGTCACATTTTTCTTGGTCAAGCGGGTCAATGGCACGTCAATCTTGGAGAAATCCTGGAAAAATCTCTAATAGTAGCCACTAAGCCCAAGAAATTGCGAATCTCTGATGCATTCCTAGGTACTTCCCACCTCATTACACCCTCAACCTTGGTTGGATCAACCGAAATACCCTCTTTATTGATGACATGCCCCAAAAATTGTACTTCCCGCACCCATAAATCACACTTAGAGAACTTGGCAAAAAGTTTCTCCACCCTCAGGGTCTATAATACTTCCCTCAAATGCTACTCGTGCTGCTCCCTGGTCTTAGAGTAGACCAGAATATCATCGATAAAAACAATCACCGACCGATCCAGCATCGGCCTACACACTCTGTTCATGAGATCCATGAACGCTGATGGGGCGTTGGTAATCCCGAACAACATTACCACAAATTTATAATGCACATACCAAGTCCTGAAAGCCGTCTTCAGTATATCCTTATCCCGAATCCTCATCTGATGATACCTAGACCGAAGGTCAATCATGGAAAACCAAGATGCACCCTGAAGCTGATCAAACAAATCATCGATCCTTGGCAACGGATAGCGGTTCTTCACCTTTAGTTTGTTCAGTTCCCTATAATCGATGCACATTCTGTGCGATCCATCCTTCTTTTTCACGAAAAGAATCGATTCACCCCACGGGGAACTGCTCGGATGAATAAACCCCCAGTCCAACAGCTCTTGAAGTTGTGCAGATAACTCCTGCATCTCCGGTGGTGCCAACTGATATGGTGCCTTTGCGATCGAGGTGGCACCCGACACCAGGTCAAAGTAAAACTCCATTTGCCTCTCCGGAGGCACTCCTGGTAACTCTTCAGGGAACACATCCCGAAAATCCTGTACAACCGGCGTACTGCCCACTTCCGTCACGACCTCCATTCTCGTATCCGAAACATAAGCCAGAAATCCTGAGCAACCCTGCTGTAAAAACCCCCTTGCTCTCGCAGCCGGAAAGAGGGTGGGTCCCTGCGAGGCCCTCTCACCATGAATAACCAGCTATCCCCCTCTTGGGGTTCGAACCCTGACCAATTGGCGCTCGCAATCATTCATGGCCCTGTTGCCCCCCAACCAGTTCATTCCAATAATCACTTTCAACCCTCGCAGTGGTATTGGAACTAGATCCACACGGAACGTCTCGCCCAACACATTTAGAACATAGCCCTGATATACCCTTGCCGCACTAACGGTGCGGTCATCAATAATCTCCACCTGAAGCAGGAAATCCAAGGTCCCTGACGCATCCCCAAACTTATTGCTAAGTGCAATAGACACAAATAACCGGGTAGCACCCGAATCAAACAAGACATGAGCAGTCATACCATCGACCAAAAAGGTCCCTATACAAATGTAATTACACATAAGTCATACAAAATAATAAAAGTAGAGGATAGTAAACACGTACCAGCCACAACGTCTGCCATGGCCCGAGCCTCCTCGGTAGTCAGCTGAAACATGCGGCTCTTCCCCGATGGGGTTTCTGCCTTAGCAGGGCGGCCATCAGTGATCCTTAGTGTGGCGGGTGCAGGTGCTGCCACTGCTCCTCCCTCTCCCTGCAACCTAGGATAGCCGACCTTTTTATGGCCAGTCTGGTTGTAGTGGAAATATATCAGGCCCTTCTTTGGGTAATCCCTACTCACGTGGCCCTGCTGACCACAAGAGTAACATCTCGATATCCCAGCTGTCTGACACACCCCACTATGAAACCTCCCACACTTGTCACACCGGCCCCGACCCTGCTGGCACTTACCCGAAGAATTAGAGGTCTTAGGTAGTGTTTGTTTTTTGTCTGCAGATCTGTGTGGTCTCTTCTGTCTGCAGACATTAGCTTTCGCAGACTGTTTGTTTTTTCTAAGACTGCTGACCTAAAAATGTCTGCGCGCCCTCTTCTTGGCGCAGATGTGGACCAGAGTTTTCTAACATCTTCTAGCCTATATATATATATATATATAATATATATATATATATATATATATATATATATATATATATATATATATATATATATATATATATATAGTTTTTTCAAGTTTTTTTTAATTTATATTTTTTCCAACTTTATTAATAATAAACAATTTGAAAAAAAATATACAAAACTTTAAAAAAAACATGCAACGATACAAACATGATATTTTTGACAAATTTATAAATAAAGATTTATTACAATAATAGTCGTTGAGGTTGTTTATGTAAATATGAAAAAAAATCATAATATATTATTATTATTTTTTTTTGTCAAATTTTGTAAAACATTATTTAATACAGTATCGTCAATTTCTCAAGAAACTATTTATGATACGTTTTTATTGTATTTAATTGAAAAAATCGAAGTTTATTTTCATCCATTTATCTATCAAATTCTTAGATAACTAATTAAATGTTTAGTTATAACTTTGCAACCAAAATTGTTGGTTTTATCAAATATATACGTTAATTCATATCATTTTTATTTTTATTTTTATACAATAATACATAAAAGTTGATATAGATTCGTTAATTATTTATAAAATAATCATAAAAATATTAAAAAATCAATTTTGAAGTTAAAAAAAAAAAATCAGTTTATTTAAATTTCAGTTTATTTTAGTAGCCCACAGATGTTAAAAAACAAACAATCTTCTTTATTCAGACTGCAGACGTTTGGTCCACCTCTTCTACTGCAGAGGTCTACAGATGTGGTCCGCAACCTGCATACATTTTGCTTCAGAAAAAACAAACAACACCTTAGCCTTCTTAGCATGACTCCCTGCTGCCTGTGCCAGCTCAGTCTTTCGCTTCGTTTGGGTATCCAACTCCATCCCCATCTTAAGGGTCTTCTCCACCATCTCATATAGGGTCATGCACCTCGTAAAGCTCACAAACTCTCGAATATCTGTAACGCCCGCGTTTCCAGACTAGACATTATTGTTGATGTAATAGTCTAGGTTAACCCTTATAACTCTTTTTGAAGTATTAGTGATGAAATATATGACTATTATGTGATTTATGTGTTTATTTTCTTAATTGTTATAAATTAATGATTTAAGAATAAAATAAGCATCAAAATTAAAGTGTGAGATTAGTCCGATATCTTTACATTAAGCTGTAGTGGTTGAAACAAGGATTCCAGAGATATAAGGAACGCCGAAATCCGAGTTATAACGAAGAAGTTATGACCTGTCGAAGTTTCGCGACAGAACCGACACGACGCTGAGTGATGTTAAAAGTGAGTTTACGTTAGAGAGATATTTAGCCTTAATGATCTAAATGAAAGTCGTAGAATATGTTAAACTGTGAGTGTGCATAAAAAGAACGCCGAAATCTGACTTCGTATGAGGAAGTTATGATTTTCCGAAGTTTTGACTTAGCGGTATGCACCCCGAATACTCGAATATGAGATCGAGTGATTTTTAGCCGAAACAATCTAAATAAGAATCGAAGGTCTCGACGATAGTAGTCCAACGGTAAAAAGACAGACGAAAACGGACGTCGGATGAAGAAGTTATGATTTTATAACGAAGTTTTCATATCCTGACCTACTAAAAGAAAATAATAAAAATTAATTCAAAATTATCTGACGGAGTCTATACGAGAGTTATAGAGCGTAGTCTCACCTACGGGTGGATATAAAGAATGTCGAAAATGGAGTTCGTATGAGGAAGATATGAATTTCATAAGTTTTTAAATAATTAAAATATAAATTTTAATTCGGATAATATCCGAAACCGAGGAGTCATCGATCTGATCCGAAAGGTACGCCCCACGTAACCTTTAAGTACGCCCAGTGTACTTCGATTTTGTGCAGTCCGAAGAAGAGACACGTAGCACCACCGAAACGTCACCACCTGGAGGTCTAATCCGGAGTACCCCCCCCCCCCCCCCCCCCCCCCCGCGTACCGGAGCATTATGCCCAGCGTAATGCGAGGACTCAGCCTCTATAAAAGGCATGCGAGGGCAGCCAGCTTCATTTGCCAAAATCTCTTCTCTCTCCCGCTTTACCTCATTTCTCGTGCAAGAAATATCGCGAAGCCCCGATATCATCCCCGAGCTCCGAAGTAAGTCCCGAAGCCCGAATATCCCGAGAAGCAGAGTTTCCAAGCTGAAGCTCTGCCCGCGAGAAGCCCAGTTTTTGTGGAGATCACCCGGTTTCACCGAAGAACACTACCATTACAAGCCGTAGTGTTGTCCGATCATCTTCTTATCAAGTGAGTGTGTGGTTATTTTCTTCTAACACATAAATATTAAGTATTTGCTTTGAAGTATGTGTTATGTGTTTATACATTATTTGTTTATTTGAAATAAGTGTTGAATAAATGTTTCATACAAAATTTAAACCGTATACGTATTTTTATCTACAAAAGTGTTGGGTAAAGCATGGGTAGATAGTATATGTGTGTTAAAATGAAGAGAGGCCTCGATGTTGTTGTTTTGATTCAGTCATCTAGCGGAGTTTAGATGACGACCACAAACTTTTCTAGACAGTCATGTGGAACGCTAGCAGGCTCGCCACCTGTAGGTGTTAATGAACTTTGGTGTTCATTCGTTGTACTCCATCCCACTCGTGGTTGCCTTATTTGATATATAATGCTGGGAAACCCCCGAATGCATGTGTTGTCGCCTCGATGAAATATTCTTAGACTAGGTCCCTGGTGTTAGTTGTCTTAGGGACGTAAAGTGAGAATAATTGGGTTATTGTTGGTTGGTAAAAATTAAATATAATTATTTATTATGGGTTGAAAACCCTCTATGCTCACCAGGCTCCCATGCCTGACCCACTCAGTTTTCTTTGTATTACAGGTAGTGGCGCCAGAGCATAAGTTGGATGACTTGTCAAGATTATTTTTAGATTATAGACCTGTTGTTTGGTCCGCAAACTGCAGACATTTTGCTTCAGAAAAAACAAACAACACCTTAGCCTTCTTAGCGTGACTCCCTGCTGCCTGCGCCAGCTCAGTCTTTCGCTTCGTTTGGGTATCCAACTCCATCACCATCTCACGGGTCTTCTCCACCATCTCATATAGGGTCATGCACCTCGTAAAGCTCACAAACTCCCGAATATCTGTAACGCCCGCGTTTCCAGACTAGACATTATTGTTGCTGTAATAGTCTAGGTTAACCCTTATAACTCTTTTTGAAGTATTAGTGATGAAATATATGACTATTATGTGATTTATGTGTTTATTTTCTTAATTGTTATAAATTAATGATTTAAGAATAAAATAAGCATCAAAATTAAAGTGTGAGATAAGCCCGATATCTTTACATTAAGTTGTAGTGGTTGAAACAAGGATTTCAGAGATATAAGGAACGCCGAAATCCGAGTTATAACGAAGAAGTTATGACCTGTCGAAGTTTCGCGACAGAACTAACACGACGCTGAGTGATGTAAAAAGTGAGTTTACGTTAGAGTGATATTTAGCCTTAATGATCTAAACGAAAGTCATAGAATATGTTAAACTGTGAGCGTGCATAATAAGAACGCCCAAATCTGACTTCGTATGACGAAGTTATGATTTTCCGAAATTTTGACTTAGCGGTATGCACCCCGAATACTCGAATATGAGATCGAGTGATTTTTAGCCGAAACAATCTAAATAAGAATCGAAGGTCTCGATGATAGTAGTCCAACGGTAAAAAGACAGACGAAAACGGACGTCGGATGAAGAAGTTATCATTTTATAACGAAGTTTTCATATCCTGACCTACTAAAAGAAAATAATAAAAATTAATTCAAAATTAGCCGACGGAGTCTAAACGAGAGTTATAGAGCGTAGTCTTACCTACGGGTGGAAATAAAGAACGTTGAAAACGGAGTTCGTATGAGGAAGATATGAATTTCATAAGTTTTTAAAAAATTAAAATATAAATTTTAATTCGGATAATATCCGAAACCGAGGAGTCATCGATCTGATCCGAAAGGTACGCCCCACGTAACCTTTAAGTACACCCAGTGTACTTCGATTTTGTGCAGTCCGAAGAAGAGACACATAGCACCACCGAAACGTCACCACCTGGAGGTCTAATCCGGAGTACGCCCCCCCCCCCCCCCCCCCCCCGTGTACCGGAGCATTACGCCCAGCGTAATCCGAGGACTCAGCCTCTATAAAAGGCATGCGAGGGCAGCCGACTTCTTTTACCAAAATCTCTTCTCTCTCCCGTTTTACCTCATTTCTCGTGCAAGAAATATTGCGAAGCCCCGATATCATTCTCGAGCTCCGAAGTAAGTCCCGAAGCCCGAATATCCCGAGAAGCAGAGTTTCCGAGCTGAAGCTCTGCCCGCGAGAAGCCCAATTTTTGTGGAGATCACCCGGTTTCACCGAAGAACACTACCATTACAAGCCGTAGTGTTGTCCGATCATCTTCTGATCAAGTGAGTGTGTGGTTATTTTCTTCTAATACATAAATATGAAGTATTTGCTTCGAAGTATGTGTTATGTGTTTATACATTATTTGTTTATTTGAAATAAGTGTTGAATAAATGTTTCATACAAAATTTAAACCGTATATGTATTTTTATCTACAAAAGTGTTGGGTAAAGCATGGGTAGATAGTTTATGTGTGTTAAAATGAAGAGAGGCCTCGATGTTGTTGTTTTGATTCAGTCATCTAGCGGAGTTTAGATGACGACCACAAAATTTTCTAGACAATCCTATGGAACGCTAGCAGGGTCACCACCTGTAGGTGTTAATGAACTTTGGTGTTCATTCGTTGTACTCCATCCCTTTCGTGGTTGCCTTATTTGACATATATTGCTGGGAAACCCCCAAATGCATGTGTTGTCGCCTCAATGAAATATTCTCAGACTAGGTCCCTGGTGTTAGTTGTCTTAGGGACGTAAAGTGAGAATAACGGGAATGTGTAATTGGGTTATTGTTGGTTGGTAAAAATTAAATATAATTATTTATTGTGGGTTGAAAACCTTCTATGCTCACCAGGATCCCAAGCCTGACCCACTCAGTTTTCTTTGTATTACAGGTAGTGGCGCCAGAGCATAAGTTGGATGACTTGTCAAGATTATTTTTGGATTATAGACCTGTTGTTACATTTAACTGTTGTGAGGTCTATTTTGTAATGTTTATGCTTTTGGTCTGTTTATCGGAACATGACATCCCGAGTTTTGTTATATAATGAAAATACATTTCTTTAAGAAATGCTTTGGTAAATCTTATTTTATCATATTTTGTTTTGGGAAAAATTCCACAACTATTTTAATCAAATGATTACTCTGAAATTGTTTTAAAAGGATAAATTAAACCGGTCTTTTATGGCTGTGATTTTGGAGATGTCATAATATCATCCCTTAACATGGAATGATATCGGGTCCGCCTCATCTCCTCATCGGTAGCATAACGTGGGATCAACAAAGCTCATTCCTGAAAATTAGCGGTGATCTCCGCCACAGTCTCGGTGGTCTGCTGCATGTCATGAAACTCGCTCACTAGTCATTGCACCTCAATAGGCGGTGCAAACTCTGAATCAAACCGTCGAACAAACTTGGTCTATGTCATCTCTGCCACTCCAGCTGGCCCCACCTGGCTAGTAACCTTACCCCACCAATCACGGGCCCTGTCTCTTAACATACATGAAGCAAACCCAACCTTCGCCGCATCCAGGAAAGAACTCGTGCGTTGGGCGTTCTCAATGTTCGCTACCCAACATCAGCTGACAATGGGGTCCCTGACCCCGAAGAACTCTGATGACCCACACACCTTGAACTCCCGGAAAGAGGGAGTTCGGGTCCCAACCTGACCCGCCGCCAACTCAGCCCTGAAAGATCTGAGTCTCTCCTCCATAATCTCCATAATTCCCTCCTTGACCGTCCCAAAAATGACTGGGGTCGCGTCAAGGATGCCCCTGGTAACCTCGGCTACAATGATCTTGCGCAACCTCTCATCGATGATATCAGTAGTGTCTCCTAATCCCGCCCTAGATCCTGACCTCGATCCTGATCCTCCAGCTCCAAAACGTGTCATCACCATGCTGAACTGAATAGCACAAATTATAATGATCAGGATTTCCATATAAGGGATCTTCCCACACCGGTCCTCCTTGAAGTCGTCAGATCTAACAGTGATTCAGGTACAGGTCCTATGCTTCCAGCAGTACAGGCCCAATACTACCTTCCATGCCTACCTGTATATTTCCCCACTGCTCTACCTAATAACTTTAATTCATCCCATAACCAAACCATATCCCACAATTACCGAGTACCTCAGCCTCAAGCTATCCTAAGATTCACTCTACTCATATCAATCAAACAAATTATGACAGGTTGCCCTTATGCATGCAAATTGTACACATAAAAGGATCAAATTGGCTTTCGAATAAGAGACTCTACCCTAGAACCACAACCAAAAAAGGAATAGGAAATAAGGCCAAATCAATCATTTTGAGGCAATAAGCTCCTAACCGTATACAATTTATAAAGAATACACATAGCAAGTTCCATATAATCAATAAGGCTCAAATATCAGTATAACATGACTAACATATTGGGGAACTACTTACTTGGCTTGGCTGATCACACGTGTTGCACTCTCATCTTTTGATTCCTTTTGAAAATCCTTTTAAGTTACTTTTGAAAACAATTTTACCATTTCCATAGTTTGAGTCCTGACACACCCGAGAGTGTACCCGAATCCCTTAAACCAAGGCTCTGATACCAACTTGTAACGACCTATTTTTTTTTAAAAAAAATTCACTTTTAATTAATAAAACATAATTGCATAAACCATGAAATCCCAACATAATTGTTTTCAAATCAATGATTCATTACACCTTATTCAAATCATCAGAGTGTCTCCTAACCCTAATAGTGAAAGAGAGAGAGAGATAGAGTGCACGCCGCGCCATCACGCATTGCCCTTGCCTTTGGGCTCAGATGTACCTGAAACAAATCAACTACCTGTAAGCGAAATGCTTAGTGAGTTCCCAAGATCATACCACACACCACACATACACATAACCTGATAGCTAATTTAAGCTACACACATATCACATAAGCCATGCATACATAAAACCTGTAATAGTGTCATGGGCTACCCCACATGGTCTTTACCTAGGACTGCCATAGGCTACCCCACATGGTCTTACATCCACTGCCATGGGCTACCCCACATGGTCTTTACCTAGGACTGTCATGGGCTACCCCACATGGTCTTACATCTAATGTCATGGGCTACCCCACATGGTCTTTACCTGGAACGACCATGGGCTACCCCACATGGTCTTACATACAATGACACGGGCTCCCCCTGGGGTCTTCATGCAAAACACATAATCAAATATCATATAAAATCATATAATGGCTAACGCATATACCATAAACACATAATGGGCCAGCCTTGGTGCCTTGGACCCATGGGTATGGTGAGAAGAATCACCTCTGTCTGCTGAATACAAAATCTTCTCTCTAACATTCCGAAACCTCCCAAGCTGAATAATAATAATAACAATAGCTAATGTTAGGACCTTAGATTAGACAAAGGAAAACCCAAACTCCAAAACTATCCATGAGGCCCAATTGTCCTTCCCTTGCTATTGGGCCCAAAATTCGAGTCCATAATTACTAATAGGCCTTTTGGCCTAGTTAGACCCAACTAATATATCCATGGCCCATAACAGATAAAGTAGCCCATAATTCGCAGAATACACCATGCCTAATAATCTAATGAGGCCCAAATAGCTCGAAGGCCCAAAACAGATTCGGCCCATTTGCACTGCGTACGCTTAACGTACCATCCTGGTACACGCAGCGTACTGGGATTTGGGACTACGTGCGGCGTACACTGGGTTACGCCCAACGTACAACCAGTTTGAGCACTTTCTCCATTAAGTGCTTAATACTCGTTTCCTTTACGTCCAAAAGCCAGATCTAAGTCTGAAAAGATGTCCTAAGGCATAAAGTTGGCTACGTTTCTCCTTTGCATGTCTCATACACACCCAACCTCTCCATTAAGACCTTTCCAAGGTCTTTAACCCATGCATGAGGCCAAATCTCCCATCAAGCTCCCATTTTTATGACACTAAAGGACCAAGGGACCTCATATCTGTCTTCCCCATCTTCTGGAATTGCTTAACTCACAGTGGAGGTACAAAATCAACTAAAAAGGGACAAGGTATAAAACCCTAGCGAAATCTAGAGATTTAAGATGAAAGATCCAAGTTTTTTACCTCCAGAAGCTTTTCAAGATGACTACGATGCCGGATCTTGAAGCACCAACTCGTTTCAAGCTTGTATAACCACCTCTTCTTCTTGGAATGAACACTAAAAGAGTCACAATGCACTTATCCAAGCTCAAAATGGTCTCACACAAGTTCTCTGGAGTGTAAGTGCGTTCTAAGGCGGTGGAGGCTATCTAGGGCTAAGTCCATAGGACTTAAGGTCTCTTAAATAGGTCTTATGTCTGAAAATTAGGGTTTTGAACCCCTGGCGCGTACGCCCGTCGTACAACTTTGTACGCCTAGTGTACCTCGAGTTCCTCGACGACCAATCAAGTGTAGTACGCTAAGCGTACATTTAAGTACACCCAGCGTACTTAAGGGACCACTTATGCTAAAATGTAATTCTTAAGGGTTTCAAGACATACCAGATTTAAGGTGTTACAGTGGGTGAATGGTTGATGACAAATTTGAAGAATCTTGTGTGTATCCTTAAGTGTTTACACCTTTCTTCACGCTTAAAAGTAAAATTGTACAAATCGAAAGTATTTTGTATATGGGCAACAAATAGTGAAATTCTCAGTGAGAAAGCATACTCATATGTGAGGTGGGCTACTATCCTTTCACTTACATTGGGGTACCAATAGGTGTGAATATGAATCTTATAAAGATCCGGAGGCCAATCATCAGCAAATCCGGAGCGAAACTTTCAAGATAGAAATCCATAACATTATTGTCTGGAGTTCGTCTCACTCTCATCAGGTAATCTTCTGGCATACTTTCTATCAATTTTTAGAGATCTTGTGGGGATTATTGAGTCCTTAGAAAATATTAGAAGAAAGTGATGGGTTTTAGGCATAACAAAACAAACTTAAAACTCTTAAATGTGCATGCAATCCTAAAACAAGATCTATGTTTTCACTATTGAACCTATAACTACAAACATAAACAAGAAACCCTAGGAAATTTTAAAAAAAACACATAAAAGGGTTTAGGATTACATAGCCTTATTGTTATTATAGCACATAGCAATGATACTTGGTTTGTTGAAGCTTTGGAAGTAAGCACCACAAACGTCTTGCCTCTAATGGTTCACACCCAAGCTAGCAAGAAGGATGTTGAGGAGAAAGGGGGAGGAGAGTATAATTTCGGCCAACCTTAGAGGAAGAAGAAATGGCTAAAATATAAAGGCTAGGGAGCCTTTATATTGTGCAAGTAGGAAACCCTAGATAACCCTAATTTGAATTAATTAATATTAATTCAAATTTGGTAATTATCTACTTCCCTATTATCCACATAGAATATTCTATAAACCCTAGAATATCCCCTCCAAAACCATCCATGGCTATACCAGGAAGGTTCTGGAGCCTTTTGTTCAACTATTAAACAATTACACTTTAGACCCGACATATTTAATTAATTTCATTAATCCCATAATTAATTCCAATTAATTTTTATTTGTAATTAATTAAATATTACTATATCTAATCAACACATTATTCTCATAATATATTAATAAATTATCTATTTCAATTTATTAATCAAATAATAAATCAACCTCTCTCTCCAAAAATCATCATGCCCAATTGCTAGGTTTGAGGGCAACCAAAAGGGATTGTGCGACGATTAATACAAGTTTATACCTTTTATAGCTATGGGCTTAGACACCTAATCCAACAGTCTCATATTTGGATAAGTCTATAACTATAATTACCAGTATAACTTCCAAAATTGATCAGCAAATTCTAGATTCCTAAAGCCGGTGTCGAAATCTGATCCAGTTAGTTACGTGTCCTAAGATAAGTGATCATATAATCCTCCATTCTACAAGATATCATTCAGACATGAGACATGGAACATAATCAATCACATTTTCGTATACTTTGTTTCCTGATTTCTGATTTGTAATGATATAGAACTTCTAATCAAACACATCAATTTAGTCCTGGTCGGGCCCAACAGTATAAGTCGACACCAAATCATCGACGGACCCAAAAATATCGCTTTTTCCATTTAAGGCAAAAGGAACGAATAAACTTTAACTTATTTGCTTGCACCATTTACTTATCAAATCATGCACAACAACACGTTTTATAACATCAAGTTACTGATGCGTTTACGTATCCTCAATGCACAACTGACTTGTAAACCACAACTCATATATCTCCATTTTAAGATTATAAGATATTATCGTCTCAAAATTACTCGTGATAAACTCCATGAAGTAATTCTCTGAGCGTGGGTTAATCCGATACTTAAATCTCTATTTTCCAAGTACTCATGAACATTACATCAATACCATTGTTATTTCTAAAACTCTTTAGAGAATCTACAATTCAATTAATGACTGTCTTAATTCACTACTTACTTCCAAATGTACGAATGGCAGTGGAGTTTGAATAATCGAATTGTTGAGGAAGTAAAACATGTAAAATGAAACACAATAATAAACAATTGACAAATGATAGTAAACAAACTCATAAATAATTCTGTATTATTTGATCACCAAAATTCAATTATATTTACTTTGTTACAAGTTTCAAACTAACTATCTAACTACTAAAACTTATATCATCTCTCAAACCAATGCTCCTAGCATGATGAATGTGTTTAACCCTACTAAGACCTTTTGTGAGTGGATCTGCATGATTCTCTTCAGATGATACCCTCTCTACTACGAAGTGACCTTCTTCTACCCTATGTCTAATGAAATGGTATTTTCTGTTGATATGTCTTGAACTGCCATGATCTCTTGGTTCCTTTGTCAAGACAATTGCTACTTCATTATCACAAAGATTTTCTATTAGCTCCTTAATTGATGGTACAACTCCAAGATCTCCGATGAAGTTCTTCAACCAAATTTCCTCCTTTGATGCTTTGCTTGCTGCTATACACTCTAATTCACAAATGAAATCAACGACTGTCTCTTGTTTGGAACTTTTCCATGTAACTGCTTCTCCATTTAAGGTAAACACCCAACCAAATTCAAAATGGAAGTTGTCTTTGTCTGTTTGAAAGTTAGCGTCACTATACCTAGTTACTCTCAATGTATCATTGCCACTAAGTACAAGGACCAGATCCTTTGTCCTTTGTAGATACTTGAGAATATTCTTAACTGCTATCCAATGAGCTTTACATGGATTTCCCTGAAACACCATCATTAATGCTTTAGCCCAGAAAAACGGGTGTTACACATTGTGCAGATCAGGTAATAAGAAGATGCGTTGAAGAACATGAGGTACAATCTATCCTCAACTTTTGTCATAGTTATGCTTGCGGAGGGCATTTTGGTCCTCAAAGAACTGCTAGGAAAATTTTAGACTGTGGATTTTGTTGGCCTCGACTCTTTAATGACTCTTACACTTTTTGTAAAAGTTGTGAGAATTGTCAAATGATAGGTTCTTTGAGTTCCCGAAACCAAATGCCCTTGACCCCCATCTTGGTTTGTGAAATATTTGATATATCGGGTATTGATTTTTTGGGTCTTTTTCCTTCATCATTTGGGAATTTATACATCCTTTTGGTTGTTGACTATGTTTCCAAATGGATAGAAGCAAAGGTAACAAGAATTGATGATGCTAAAGTTGTTATAGATTTTGTCAAGGCTAACATCTTATGTAGGTTTGGAACTCCAAAAGCCTTGATCAGTGACAGATGCACATACTTCTGCAACAAAACTCTTGGATCAGTTCTCAAGAAGTATAGAGTCAAACATCGGGTGTCCACAGCTTATCACCCGCAAAAATATTTTTTGGATTTTTCCTATTATTCTGCATTTTAAAATTATTTTAGATTTGATCTTACGGTTTCACAAAATTAACTTGGTCTCAAATGAACCACAATATATATATATATATATATATATATATATATATATATATATATATATATATATATATATATGGGAAAAGTGAATATACCCTTAAGAGTATATAAGCTTAGGTACCCAAACCCACTATAATTAGCTGTTTTGTTTGATATATTCATTATAATGTTATTAAACTTCAACCTTAACTTGATTTACTTTGAAGATTTTCGAAATTTCACTATTGTTTTCCTCTTATATCAAATCTTTTTGCCGAACACCTATTAGGTAATATATATTAGAGTTGAAAATGAAAATTATGTAAGAGGAAGATAAATGTGAAATTTATAAAAATCTTAGAAGTAAATCAAGTTAGAAGTTGAATTATAAGAACATTGGACAATCACAATGTATACATATGATACAAACAACATAATATGATGACTTTGGGTACCTAAGCTTATATACCTTTAAAGGTATATTCACTTTTCCATATATATATATATATATATATATATATATATATATATATATATATATATATATATATATATATATATATATATATATATATATATATATATAAAGGTTATTTACGTACATGCTACTTTTTTAGAACGAATATGAATATTGGAGACATAAATGTAAATAGAGAAGTTAATGAAATATTAATAAAAAATAAAAATAAAAATAAATAAATGAGGAAAACAGGGAAGGAGAGTTTCTAGGGTTGACTCTCTGACTTTGTAACACTTTGTAACAGAGAGTTGGTGATCAAAACATTTTGCTTGGGATCTTGAGCCTATGGATTTGCAACTCGTATAATATTTTTTCCCTATTTTTTTCATGTTTTTTTTTTCCTCTTTAATAATTCCTTAAGTCTGATATATCTTTATAAATATATTTACAGTTGTTACAGTATACCATTCTATTTTAATATAAAACACATTATATGATATGACAAATATTATTTTCTTTCATTCAGCTCTACATGGTAGCAAGCAATATAATAACGTAATGCAATATATTTTTTTTCTCATACTTCGATTTTGATTGTTTCGTGCTTTGAGGTGTATTTTGTTTTTAGGCAGCTCCTATTGAATTAAGTTGTGTTTTTCATATTTTCTTGGGATGATTAACCTTTTTAGGCATCGGTGATATATCAATTATTATTATTAACAAAATTAACGTCTAAAAATCTATACATTTTTAAAGTTGAAAATATATTTTGTAGAAGTAAAACTTAAAAAGCAAAATTTGATTGTAATTTCAAATTTGACCGAAAAAACAAAACATTTATGTTTATATCAACTTTTTGGACCAATCACAATGCCAAACGACCGCACGTGAGCAAGCTGTCTATTTCATCAAAATCATGCTACTTTTTCTAACCATATCCCCAAACTTTGGGATTAATACTTTTCAATCACTAATTCATTTTATCCATGTTTACATTGTGACTTTTTTGTACTAATCTTATAAAAGTAAGGCCATTTGTTTGAGACTTTTTGATAGCTTATTGAATATTCATTTTCAACGTTAAACTCTTTTATATATATATATATATATATATATATATATATATATATATATATATATATATATATATATATATATATATATATATATATATATATTTCGCAATACCTTTTAATGTTGTATAATAACCCTCTAAAAAGAACAATTCAATACATATAAAAATAAGTTTCCATTTACTATTGTCCCATAAACATTATGTATTCATTAAAAAAAAAAGACATACAGACTCTCACTATACAGCTCATATACAAAAAAACAAACCATTTACAACCAAGTACAAATACATAAAACATATTTAAAGCTTCTTTTTTGAAAACCTAAAATTGTTTTTTGGACCATTACATTGAGTAGGTATGGTGTTGACACAAAAAAGTTTGGTTCATTTGTGTGACATATCTCCCACACTCCGATATGGTTTGTGAGAAAGAGGCAACTTCTTTGACCAAAAAGCCCTTAATTTCAGGGCCCTCCAACTATTTTAAATCTTACACCCAAATCCCTATAACTTTGCCTTGCCACCATTTGCGCCCTTCTTTTTGCTTAATTGGGATTAACAACACACATTTTTGTGCTATGTGACTGTCAAAGGCCACCACCTTCTTTAATGGCTTCAATTTATGGCCATTGTTAACTCCCATAATTAATGCTCTCATGCTTTCCAAAACATTATTCTAATAAATTATGAGGATCTTATATTTTGTTTTGACTTTTAACAATTAACACCTTAAAAATCATGTTTGTAGAAAGAAAAAAAAGTTCACGATATGCCTCTTGATATTTATCTCGCACACAAAACGCAATTTGTGTATATGTTGACCCTTATATTGGTCCTTCATAAGAGATATTTCATGTTTTAAGCCTGATTGTTGACTTTGGTAATTTTAAACATTCAGTTTAAAAGGTTATTGCATAAATTTTGCATTTTAAGACATGCATATTGTGTGTTTCGATGCAAGTTTTATGCAATAACTATATACATATATGTTTAGTTCATCAAACTGTTGTACCCTTTCCCCTTGGGTTTTTTTTCTGCCTTATAGCGATAAAATTGTTTAGAACTTTTAATATACAAGTGTAAATTAAATCATTTTTACCTTTTTCAAAGATTACAACTAATTTGCAAATCTTGTCATGTTTATGTAAACTTCACATTTTGTAAACTAATATATGATTATTAAAACATGAATGAAAATGATTTCTTGTAGACATGTAACTAAAAGAAATATCCCATTTTCTTAAAACCCTAAGTTTGAGAACCATTATTTACTCATGAAACATTGTTTGTTGCATAAGAGATGATGATATAACCACATATAAAAAAGTCTTGTAGTCGCTTGTTGCATTGAGTTGAGGATTATAGATTTGTAACCGGTATCATTAAATAAAAGTTACAATTTTGTATTACATAAAAAGATAGAATAAGATCTCATGATATACTAATATTGCTATAAAAAAAACAAAATAATTTAACTTCGTTAAATTTGGCCAACTAAAAAGTTAGTTTCAACCACCATCCACATCCAATTAGATACAGCCGTGGATCCACCGCCACCACCAATTGGACACCACAACCACTAGCGACACAAAACATTTACAACACCAATTGTCACAAAAGCATGCATCACAAAAACTAACATAATATCAACCATAAACAGCGTAGAATTGATCAAAATCCAAAAGGGATTACTACAGAAAACATTAACTAAATCATCTCATAATCGATCATTGGGGACGAACAAAAAAAAAAAATATCAAGAATTTGAAGTAGCAACGACTGTACATGTTACAAGAATCTAAACTCCTACATTATCACTTCCAGAATCCATCACAATTGTTAGCCTTCCTGCCGTTTTTGAGAACTCACTGCAACAAAGAAGATAATTTCCATTAGACACCCAAAAAGCTTAAAAGTACAAGTTCGACTGCATATTGTACAACATATATACCTGAAAGGTTCGTCTCCTGTGCGTTTTACTGAACCATCTGCATTACGATAAATCAAGCTGTTGAGCATTACGGATTTATCTATGCAAAACATGTCGGCTAGCTTTCTGTAAAGTTCTTCATATGAATGAAAAGCGGTTAAATCTAGAGTCCGACCCACATCTTCTGACTCCATGAAGATCTTGCAATGACCCGTTTCGACCCCAAACTCGGACTTTTGTTCAGCTTCATCGGATGAGCTGTCGTTCTGAACCACCACCGAACCATCAGACTGGTTAGCCATGGTGTCACCGGAACTGGAATCTGAGAGCTGTTGTTCTGTGAAAATGGGTTGACCGAATAACACAAATGTTGGCTTGTTTTCAGCTTTTTCATTCGATCTTGTCTTTGACTTTGAGTTGTTGCTACTGTTCCCGATTGTTAGCAAGCAAGAAACGTTTTCGTCGGTTTCTTGGGCTGTTTGGATTAATCTTGTTGGAGGAAATTGTGGTGACCCGAATGGAAAAGATTGGATCCTGTTGAAATATTGTTGTTGGTGATAATGATCAAATCCGAATTGGAATTGCGGATTATGCCTGGCTCCCTGGATGCTTCCGGGACTGTGGTTATTGATGATTGGAAGGAGGGGGAAATCGGATGGTTGTGGGGTTCGAAGCTTTTTTCTTGGAGGTGAAAATGGTGAAAGATGAATCGATGGCATGTTTGATACTGATTCAACTAACCACGGGCTGACCCGTTTCACGTTTTGTAACAAATCGGGTTCATCCCAAGCTACCTGGAGGAGGCGCCATGGAGAATTAGGCCAACGGATTTGATCGTCGACGTCAACTGAAGAAATGGTGCCCATGAACCAACTGATTCTGGAAGAATCCTCTGTTTCGAACGCCATCTTGAATCTCATTCCAGGACACCATTGAATCCGCATGGCAGCTTTCACTGTTGAAGCTTTTACGCAAAACTCCGGCGTGCTTGCTCTAGGGTAATAAACCACCTCGAACGGCCGCCCTGTGGCTGCAAGATTTGCAGCTTCAATCACCGATTCCGCACTCACTTTCCCGGAATTCCCATACCCAGGAATCGAAGTGTTCCATCCGGATGAATTCGAATCATGAAACCCCCTTCCGATACCTCTCTTGGCCCTCCGAATTCCGACGCAGAGGTCACCGTTATCAGCTCTCAGAAACACGATAGAATCGCCGGCGACGAGCTTCTTTTGGTTCACGAAATTGCTCCAACCGGTGGTCAAAAGATGGCGGCGTGGGGTCCCCCGGTAGATATGCCGGAACTTCCAGAGCTTCCCGTGAACATCCTTAGCCAAGATGGTCTGGACTGGTGGCTCCGCCGTGTAATCCAATCTCGGAAAAATTGTTTCGGCACAGTATCTTGGTACGGAGAATCCACCGCCGTTATTAGCGTCAGATTGAGTCAATGTCTTTGCAAACGATGCCGGTTTTTCTTGGTTTTCATTTTTGATATGATCAAACCCTAAAAACCCATCGTTCTCAAAATCACAATCGCTGTGATTTCCCAAAGGGACAAGCCCTATTTTAGCATAAACCTCATCTGTGTCGGAATCCGCCATGAACTTGACGGTGGAGACTCCACAGAGGATGTACGGCGGGATTCTTGGGAAATCCCGGAAACCGCCATTGCCGGCGGCTGCATGTTCGGCATGACCTTGAGGAAAATAAAATATTTTAGAGTTTAATTCCGGCATTTGCACCATGCCACCAGCACAAGCATGCCATAACTGCCCATCCAAGCTTTTATCCACTTCATTCATGGGTTTATTCACATGATCCATTACATTAATCATCTTCAAATCAAAATCCTTCGCCTATCAGAAACCCAAACCCGCCGATAACCTCTGTAAAACCACAACAAAAAAAAAAACAAATTAACAACTTCACATAACCATGAACTCAGTCATCACACGACAATTAAATTCTTAGAACATTGCATGATACTCAAAGACTATTTCATTACTTGTTGAATTAATAACAAGAAGTGGGTTGAGGTGTAATTAAGATTAACTGAAACAAAATCGACAACCCATTTATTAAGAAATCGAAACGAAGGGGTAGACAATGGACATACCTAGAGTATGAACAATCTAGCAATAGCAGTTAAAACTGAGCCTTCGTTAAAGCAAGAAATCTGTTTCTCTGTCCGGAAACAATAACCCAGATCATTAAAAGCAGAATTGAATTTGTTGAGTGAGATTAGACGGAAAAGAAAGAGGGAAGTGTGTTTTCCGCGAGGAGCAGAAGAATTTAAGCAGAAAACAGAGAGTGACAACACAGAGGAAGAAAGACAGAAACAGTGACTGACCTCAAGCCTGGTTGCCGACCAGACGGTGGCATACAACAGACAAATGTGAATTCTAGAGAGAGAAAGAGAAAGAAAGATTGGGTGAAAATCGGAGGATGGGGTGTTTGTTTGTTATAGATTCCACCAAATTACCAGAGCCCCAAGTATTTCGGTAAAGACTCTATATCTCTACTTCTTAAATAATTAAATACAACAAATTTCAATAACACCCCCTTCAACTTTTCTATTGTTTACTACACACTTTCTATTCTCTTTATTAAGTTTTCACTAATTTAATTGGATAAATTGCTTAAAAAAATTTAGTTTATATAAAATTTTGGTTTTGAAATTGTTTTTTTTTAATTAAGTTATTAAATTTATAATTTTGTTGCATAGACATAGTGATATGTGAGGACTTGTTTTAGGGGAAAGATTGCAAAAGTAAAAGAGCCGTGAGTGAGATTTTTGGACCATCTAAACATGCAAAAGTAGATTGAATACTATATGGGAATTGTATGCAAAGTTGAGGGAAGATTTTTGCAGACTTATTGCTTTCACTCCAATCAGATCTGAATCTTCGCACTAATCGAACCTTCTCCCACCCACAGTGTCCGGCTCGTGTTCACCAATCGCCACCTATTATCATGTAGGGAAATATTTTTTTTTTTTAAAAAAAACATGATTTGTGTACGGATAAATTCCTTATAGTTCATAAAAACTAAAAACTATCCTTATAGTTCACTTATAGTTCATCAAAACTGGATAAGATTAAAATTTTTTTTTACTCATATATCAAAAAGTTTTGGCAGTAATGTTCATAAAATTAAGAGTAAATTACTGAAATCATCCATGTGGTTTGGTCAAAATTGCACGTTTGGTCCCTAATTTTTTTTTTGCACTCGGATCGTCCCTATGGTTTGATTTTGTTGCGTTTTTTTTGTCCCTGTGGTTTGATTTTGTTGCATTTTTCGTCCCTTACATACATAAAGTTAGGGACCAAACATACAATTTTTACCAAACCATATGGACGAAAAACGCAACAAAATCAAATTACAGGGACGATCCGAGTGCAAAAAAAAAAGTTAGGGACCAAATGTGCAATTTTAACTAAACCACAGGGACGATTTCAATAATTTACTCTAAAATTAATAAATTCCTATGGTTTTGGTCCGTTGAAAATCTGAAAAGATCATTTTGTTTTTTTAATTTTTTTATAATTTTATTTCTTTTTATAATTTATTATATAAAAAATTAAAAATTACGACCCCAACCCTTCCTCCCTCTCAGGTTCTCACACATACACATATTTAAGAATATATCACCCCATCTCCTTTCTCGGAAAAACATAGGGAAACAAAGGCTACGACCACCACCACCGAAAGGGAAACAAATTGAGACACCTGATTTCATCTGGATCGAGATACAGGTCTGGATATGGATCTATAGATAAGCATAGTTATGGTTTCCTGTCGGATATGGTGGTATGATGGTCGTTGGAGAGGGTATGAACAGGGCGATGACGAACAAAAATAGGTGGTGGTAAGAGGTGGGCCTCAAACTTTCTCTTCTCACCAACCTCAACCTTGTTGGTGGTTCTCCCCTTTTATCATGTTCTCAACAGACTTGGCAGCCCAGATAGCTGCCTCTAGAGTATGTGCCTGACGTACTGGCACCTCGTACTCCCATGGGAGTCCCTTTGCATACCGGTCCACCTTTGTCAGCTCGTTTGGAACGATACGCAAGGCAAACTCCATCTTATCGGTGAAGTTATTGGTGTATTCATCAACTGACATGCTGCCTTTCGTCAATGCTAGAAACTTGTTCTCTAGTTCCAATAGATTTTGAGCCGAGCAGAACTTGCGTTTGAACTGCACCAAGAACTCTGCCCATGACAACTGCAGTGGATCATTAGGGCTTAAAGTCTTCCCTAGAGTGTTCCACCAACGAACGGCTCCACCTCGGAACTGACGTACTGCATAGATAGTCTGCAACTTGCCTCTGCAGCCACAAGTCATGAAGGCTAACTCCATTTCAGAGATCCAATCCATCACTCCTATCGGATCCTCCTTTCCATTGAAGGTCGATGGTTTGCAAGTTAGAAAGTCCTTGTACTTGCATCCCATTCCATCATTCCTTCCATTATGGTTGTCTCGCCTAACTATCGGTGGGTTGGCTTGACCAATAGACCCACTGAAGTTTCCACCTTCCGAGTGCCCTTCATTTAATTCA
Organism: Lactuca saligna; assembly: GCF_052625555.1. NCBI lineage: Eukaryota > Viridiplantae > Streptophyta > Magnoliopsida > Asterales > Asteraceae > Lactuca > Lactuca saligna. The sequence goes on along the minus strand of NC_136418.1, from coordinate 171,506,811 downwards.
GGATCTTCCACACGAATTGACAGTTCTTCACGATTCTATTGAAGCAACCGTCTAGTTTCATCCATATGACGATCCAACATTGTTTGAATCATCATTTGCACACCAGCCATGGTTATTGGCTCAGGTGCTGCTGCTACGACAGGTCTTTGCTCAATCACTGGTGGTTGATTCCTGTTTTCGTCAGCATTTCCAACTCCACTTCTTGTTCTCACCATTTTTGATCTACACACCGAATAAGGTGAAATTAGATCCTCATTCACGATAGATATTCAAATCATCCTTATCACTCCGAAACGTTTACATGCTAGTTCTAATATCATAGACGTACGCTTAGAATCCTACACACATAAAGTTTCTAGATCCGGTTGGCAACAGACCATAGATCCGAACAAATAATATCATATATGGCAACATATAACAATTAGCACATAAAGCATTTTAGGCAACGTTCCTAAAATAAACTAGTGCTCGTGTCTAAAATATAACAGACACACATCTCAAAATTCCACTTAGCATTCTAAGTTTAAGTCTAGAAATCCTACAAATTCCTAGTTCGCTTAAACTAATGCTCTGATACCAACTATGACATCCCCAAAATCTCAGCCAGAAAAGACCGATTTTCATTTATGCTTTTTAAAATAATTTCAGAGTAAATCCTTTTGATTTGAAAGAGTTGCGGAATTTGTTCCCAAAAACAAAACATGATAAAACAATGTTTACCAAAGTATTTCATAAAAGAAATGTATTTTCATTATATAATCAAAACTCGGGGTGTCATGTTCCGATACAGACCAATAAGCATAAACGATAACATTACAAGTCATTCAACAAATACATACATATACAGACTTGTAAACAAAACAACTTGATGGTTCATCCATCTTACGCCCTTGCGCCACTTCTTGTAATACAAATAAAACTGAGTGGGTCAGGCTTGGGAGCCTGGTGAGCATATAGGGTTTTCAACCCACAATAAATAATTAAATTAATTGTTATCAACCAACAATAACCCAGTTACCCATTCCCGTTATTCTCACTTTATGTCCCTAAAATAACTAACACAAGGGACCTAATCTAAGAATATTTTCATCGGGGTGACAACACATGCTGCGGGGGTTCCTCAACAATATAAGTCAAATAAGGCAATCATGATGGGGATGGAATACAGCGAATGAACACCCAAGTTCATTAACACTTACAGGTTATGAGCCTGCTAGCGTTCCACTGGACTGTCTAGAAAAGTCCGTGGTCGTCATCTAAATTCCGCTAGATGACTGGATCAAAACAACAACGAGGCTTCTCATCTATTTATTACACACCAACTATCTACCTATGTTCTACCCAACATATTAGTAGATAAAAATATACATTTTTATACATATTTTCAAAACCTGTATAGCATGCTTGATCGATACATTTTCCATATAACAGATGAGGCACACACACATAACACGTATTTAATATAGAAATAATCAGATTTGTAAGATAAAAGAAAGTGAATATACATTCACACACATAACAACAAAATATACACATAACACGTATCTCGTATAAAATACTTCATAATTATACATTAGGAGAAAGTAATAACACACCCACACATATAAACAACAATACACTTAATACACTCAAACCATACTTGTATTATTATTGTGTTTATGAAAGGTAGTATACACTCACTTGATCAGAAGATGATCGGACAGCACTACGACTTGCAAAAGTAGTAATCCTCAGCAGATCTGGAAGATCTCTACAAAAATCGAACTTCTCGCGGGCAGAGCTTCGGCTCGGGAACCGCACTTCTCTGGATCTTCGGGATCTCGGGACTTGCTTCGGGACTCGGGAATATTATCGGGGCTTCGGGGTACTTCTGGCACGCAAATCGAGGCAAACGGGAGAGAGAATGGAGAAAAATAGCAAAGAAGCCGGCTGCCCTCGCATCCTATTTATAGGAGGCTGGGAGCCTCAATTACGCGGGGCGTACGGGCGTCCGAAATCGTCACTGCATGCGTCATCCGAAGTGTCGACACTCTTTGCTGTACGCGGGACGTACTCCGGATGAGTCCGGTGACCCGCCTCCGGATAATACCGAGGTTTAATAATTAATTTTAATTATTAATTATTTAATAAACTTCGAAAATTCATATCTTCCTCATACGAACTCCGTTTTCGACGTTCTTTATATCCACGCGAAGGTGAGACTACGCTCTACAACTTTCGTTGAGACTCTGTCGGCTAATTTTGAATTTATTTTTATTATTTATTTTTAATAGGCCGGGACAGAAAATTTCGTTATAAATTCATAACTTCTTCGTTTGACGTCCGTTCTCGCCTAACTTTTTATCACTTTGATACTAACAACGAGATCTTCGATTCTCGTTTAGATCACTAAGGCTAAATATCGCTCTAACGTAAATTTCACTTTTTACGTCATTCAGCGTTGCCGGTTTTGTCGCGAAACTTCGACAGGTCACAACTTCCTCGTTATAACTCGGATTTCGGCATTCTTTATATCTTCGGAAACCTTGTTTCAACTACTACAATGTTGTCTAAAGATATCAAGTTTATTTTACACTTAAATTTTGGCACTTATTTTTATTCTTATTTAATCAAACCACATAATTAAGCAATTAAGCACAAAACACATAATACTCAAATAATACACTTATATTATTTCAAAACGGATTATAAAGGTTAACCTAGACTATTACATTGCTAAAAATGGCAAGCCCAGAAACACAAGCGTTACAGTTTTCATATTATCAATATGCAACCGATTAGCAAGATACAACTCACACATCTCGGTTTCAAGAATATAAGATGTTATCGTCTCACCAATCACTCGTGATACAATTCATGGAGTGATCCGAGTGAGCGTGGGTTTAATCCAATGCTAAAATTCATATTCATAAGCACTCATGAACGTTGCAACAAACATTTGCTTATGTCTAATACTCTTTTAGACACACACACCAATTCACAACAGTCTTCATTCATATCTACTTCCAACATATGAACGACTGTGGCCCGTTTGAATAATTCGATTATTCTTAATAAAATCAATTATTCTGGAGTCAAAACACGCAAAGTGAAACACAAGAATAATACTAATCCCATATGGCCTCAACCCTTTGAGCATAAATAAAACACCTTTTATTTATCACCATATTGATTACTTATTATTTGTCGTTTCGTGTAATCAACTTCTTACTTGAATTATTACACTTGTCCCATGCTCCTAGCATGCACACAATGTTTACCTATGGTTCTTACTTTGTGAAATAGATCACATTGGACACATTTCCAATCATTCTCATTTCACAACTCCAAATCCTTTTTTCATAAGTTTAAGAATATCAAATTCTTGCCACTTATAGAATATGCTAGATTCTAACATTTTATGCAATGATTCTTTCGTAATGTCACTGCACTAAAGTCACAAAGACTATTGACAATGATATTACAAAGTCCTCTAACGGTGATTTTTACAAGACAATTCCTTAGATATGATGTCTCTCACTCAAAGTACATTATTTGAACATCCTTTTGCATAAAAGTTTCTAATCTAGACATAAATTTTCAATATTCAATTCCTAATATGGACACGCTTCCATGTTTTCCATTTGAAAACTCATTCTAAATAGAATCTTGTCTATTCATAATAATGTCGATATGGTCCATTCAATACCATGCTTCCAACTACTCACAAGCAACCAATCCTCGTCGAACTTTGGATTGTCCTTTGATAGTTGTTTAATTATTTTAGTCAAAACCGATTCTAGTCCTTTTTCCCTCTAAATGCGCTAGACATTTGGAAAATTTTATAATGGTCAAATATTAAAGCATTTGCAATCGATCTTATATCCGAAGCGTATGGGACACGATGCACAATGTTTTATTTGCTATGTTCTCAAAATTCGAATTGTGAAAAGGAATTCCGTAATCATAATCGAAATTTTAAGAACACACTATGTACCTTTGACTAAATTTATTAACATTTCTCAACCTAAGCCTTTAGATTTGAAATGAAGCATAATAATATCTCCCTTAATTATAGCAAAACAACTTTACAACCCTTACGACTTTGCAAGGTATAACTCTTGTTTTTCTATAATTAATAATGCCAACTTGCAATACTTTCCATAATAATCATACAATCATAACATTTATGCTCCTACTATCATGATGATTATTATAAACCATAACACTTATGCTCCCACTAGCTTCGATATGTATTCATAAACATCTTAACTTTCAGAAAGACAATACCTATTGAATTTCTTAAGTCCATGTTTCTAATACTTAGTGCTTTGATAATCTTTTATCAAGGCTTCTTGAACTTATACACCTTTGCCTTAGATAGTTCATATGTGTGTCTTAACAATTAAGACTAATTACCAAACCTCACAATTCAACTTATGGAAAGTGAAAAACCGTAACCATAATCGAATTCGAGAATGCAATTTTACAATCACTATCTTTTAAAATCTTTCTTAGTGAAAGCATTTCCTCACAATCATTTTCATGAAGGAGGAAATCTTATGACACTTAGATTTAAATGGTGTATGTGTTCCTATCCATGTGAATTTGTTAAAACCAAAGTTTACGACAAATTCAAACTCATATGGACCGAACTTTCTTAATCTTGATTTCTTGCCTTATGGTAGCACAGCTACCCACCACGTCTTCCAAGTAGTTAAGCAGCTCACATTTTCCTATCAATGTACCTTTCATTGATCAAGGTGTCTTGCCTTTTATGCGTTCAAAATGAGAACTCATAGAACTCACATGCATAATTAACTCAATTTGAATGGCATAGAAACAAAATAACGTCAACACGATAGGTTGTAAACCTATACTCGTGTGCTAGTGATGATCGATAAGGTTTATTTGATTTGTTCTTGAAAATTTTCGAGACCATTAAGACTCCCACTGACTCCTTGACATATAAGATTCTTTTGTCAATAAACATTTCTTAACAAACAAATTTTCAAGAGTTAGTGTAGCTTGTATCAAAACACTTCATAAATTGGTCCTAGTTGGTCTTTGTCTTATCCAAAACATCACAACTTTCCATATTTGATGAATGTTATAAACCTTTAATACTTTTCACTCATTGTCACAATCTTAACTTTAAGACTTGTTATTGGAACGAAGTATGATAGACTTCTTGATTTAACCATTTCTTCAATCCTTGATTCCTCTTCTTAAACATACAATTGTACTAAGACTTACTTAGAGGATCAATTGAGATATGGTTCTTAATCATTAAGACCCATTATAAAGCATAAAAGCTATTCTCCCTTCTTCTTAGAATGGAGAAACTTTTATATATCTGCCTACTTGATTCTTTTTATTCGTTTTGTTGTTGATTTAAAAATTTTCAATCAATTCAGAATTACACTTAATCTTATGAGTATAATCATATTTACTAAACTTTTAGTAAACCATGACGAATATCTTGTTACTCTTATGGTGGACTTTGACCAACACACAACTTTGTGTACTTGATCTCCTAGTCCCTCACTTAACACTTTGTCAATGAATTGGTCTAATTTCCAAATATGAAATTTCTCATTCTTCGTGCAACCAAGTTGCATGATTCCAAATTTCTGTCCAACTGAAACTTGGGTGATGAGAAACTCTCCCTATTTGGTAAATTCTCGACTTTTTCCATAAGAATCATATACATTTGTTAATAAATATTCAAACATCATTTTTCATAACGATTTCATTGCAAGGAAGTAAACAAATAAATAAGTCAAACCAAAATTTATCTTATTTATAAAAGCAGCGGAAAACATTTGTCCTTACAATGCAAAATCTATTGAAAACTATGTAAAAGGAAAATTTCTAACAACTCTATCATAACTATCTAAGCTCAAAATCCAATCTTCAAGTCCATGCGATCGAGATCCATCTCTTGTGATTAGATTCATCTTGCTCTCTTATCAAGCTTCCTTTCTTTTCACCGATCCTGCAAAACATTCAAATGCAATCTTATCACATCATGTATTAAGAATCAATGAATAGGAACTTAGCGGAGTTAGATAGTGGATTTTACTTGAAGTGTAGTCATACTTTTGACTCTCCCATCTCTTAGATCTCTTAGGTAAATGGGGCAACTTCGTCTCCAATGCCCCTTCTCTTGGAAATAAAAGCAAATTAACTCTTTTGGAACAACACATGGAACTACTTCAGACATCGTCTTTCTCTTATGATCAACCTTTTCGATCATTGCATGTATTTTATTGCCATTGTCTATATTCATAGAGGTCTTGAAGGCAGATTCACCAATCAACTTTGCTTTTCTATTACGCCAAACCATTGTTGATTCAGCAACAATAAGCATATAGGTGAGATCAATAAGGGTCACATCGTGGTTCATCATATAGTACTCTTTTACGAACTCACTATATGAGTTAGGAAGTGACTGAAGAACCCAATCAACAGCCATCTCTTCACTGACAACGGATCCCATCATTCTTAACCTATCAATCTGTGACTTCATCCCTAAGACGTGTGCACACACACCGACTTTCCTTCTTTATGTTTACTTGCCAAAAAGGGCTTGAGTGATATTGAACCTTTCAATTTTACAATCTTGTGGGTTAGGGAGAATAATTGGAGGAGGAGGAGGAAGTGAAGCATGATTTTTTTTCCTTGATCGAATCGTGGAATATCGTCTTCATGTGGAATGCTTGTCCACGGGATTTGAGAAGATCATAGTTGTCGAACTTTGACATCTACAAAACGGGAGAAAACAAATTCAAGTTAGTTGATCGATTGAGTCCTTAGTAAATCACCCAAATGAGGTACTAAGGCTAGAACCCAACACAATACGCTACAACCTAGAAGAGGGATGCCGTAATCTAGTTGCAGAATATTTGAAGGTAAGTGAATGACGATTCACTAATTTCCACCATGAAAAACGAAAAAGAAATTTAAGTTTTAAATCTATGAAAACTCCTAGATCCTTTGAGATTCATTGAACATTTCAATGGCATGTTTAAATCTCGATATGCCCCTCTTGTTTGTGACTGGGATGCCGAGGATCACAAAGCGGGTGTGAATAACCATGCAAGCTTACATGGTGCCCTCACATGTTACAATCACCTATTCGATGTGCCGGTAAACCACACACGCTCCACCGAACTATGACAAACATTGAGTCACCCTTTGCTACCTTTGCTTAGAACCATTTAGTGTGCCGGTAAACCACACACGCTCCATTAACGTCTTCGCAACGGCACAAAGTGTAATTTCATGGAATTGCATCAATTCACTTTGCCTAAGTAACTAAGATTGGGAATTTGTAAAACATTTAGTTACTTTGTATTTCATTATACTTATAATGGAAGGTTTCGTCCTATCCTACCCGTTCGGCTAACGACCCTCCACTAGTCAAGACTCCGGTGGGTAAGAGTGGATACCCATTCAATCGCCATATTATAGGCAATTTCCTTAAACACCCCTTATAGACCAGGTTCGTGAATGAGGCCTACTAACGGTAAGACTGACTTTTACTCATACATATATATAATGTTAGACCTTTAATGTTATATATATAGTATAGGGTGTATTTTACACTTTTAAAATACTAGGTGGTCTAATTCAACAATTATACTTTTAATTCAATTAAATTGTAAACCTAAACTTTTATGGATTTATTAAATCTCTTTTAATTATACTCCTTAATTAAGTAATAAAACCATAAGGGTGTATTTGAACTTTTCAAAACATTACTAGGGTTTTAGAATTTAACATTCCTAATTAAACTCTTAATCAACTTTTAAATTCCAAAACTTTAGGGCAAGTTTTGAAACATTTCAAAACATTAGGGTTAGAATTTAAATATACATCAAAATTAAACTTTTTTTAATCAAAATTTAAATTCCAAAACTTGAGGGCAAGTTTTGAAACCTTTTTCAAAACATTAGGGTTTTAACTATTTAAATTTCAAAACAACAAAACTTTTGGGTTCAAATTTAAACTATAAAACCTAAAGGGGAAAAATTAAAACTTTTTCACAAGATAATTCAAATCTAAATTACAAATAATCAAACTTTATCTAATAAAACAAGTGATTATCTAAATTTTAACAATTATCTTCTATTTAGGTAAGGATAATCACCTAATATTGAAAAAATTCGGATTTTATCACAAAAACATGTTTATGGTAATTATCCAAAGCCAAAACAGGAAGAAAATCGCGAATCTGAGCTGTCAGACCCTTTGACTCGTCGAGTCTGGACCTGGACTCGTCAAGTACAGCTGACTCCGCGAGTCAAACACTCAGAAGCTCAAAAAATCGATTTTTAGTGCTTATTTCGATCAAATATGCATCAATACAATAGAAACCAATCAAGGCTCTGATACCACTGATGGGTTTTGGTCATAGGACATCCTATGTGCTCATACAAACCCTAATGCTTGGATCTAGGTTTCTCTATTGTACATGCTTTAAATCCAAGACTATAAACCCTAATTCTAGCATATGGAAATCGATATTAACATATAATTAGGTTTAAGATGTTACCTTGATTGTTATGTAGCAATAACAATCCTAATTCCTCCTTGAATTGACTTTGGAAGGCTTAGAGTCACAAGTGTCACTCCTCTAATGGTTCACAAACACCATAAGAAAGAGGATGAAGAGGAGAGAGGTTAGAGGCTGCCAAAAACATGTAGAAACCCTAACAAGAAGCTTAGCCACGTTTTTGAGCCTTAAGGGGTCTTTATATAGTTGGGATATTAGGGTTATCTAACAAGGAAACCCTAATTTGGATGCTTAAGCCCTAAGCAACCCATAGACTCTTTTTAATTAAGCCCTTGGACGATTTCCTTACGGGCTTCCCCATAGAATTCGTCCAACCCTTGATACAAGGCAATCCATGGCCCAAATTGCAATTATCTAATAATTACAATTTCAGTCCCTTAAGTTTAATTAATCTCTTTTAGTCACAAAACTAATTACCAATTAATTATTGACTAATATTAATTAAACAATATGATTTCTCCTTTAATATATTATTACCATAATATATTAATAAATCATATTTAATCCTTTCTCTCCATAATTCATCCTATCAAGTTGCTTTGGTGAAGGCAACCCAAAAGGACCATGCACCATCGGGTCAAGTACATACCAAAATAGTTATGGACTTAGACACTAATCCAACAATATGATCATAAATGGTCACACTAACATCAATTTTATACAATTATATATATATATATATATATATATATATATATATATATATATATATATACACCCAAGAGTCACACTAACAACTTTATACAATTGATTATTTATTAGAAATTGATTTTAATAAATATTTAATAAACTCTTATAATTAGTTGAAATTTATTTATTTCTTGAAAATAATAATTTTAATTAGCAAGTAACCTAATATATCATATGGTATGATTTACTAAGTCATATACAACATTTTGAACTATAATGTCTTTTCTCATTTAGCATAGTGATTGACTTCGTAAACATAAGTAAATTGACTGTAAGCAACTGTTAGTGGTAGTTCGTACCCCAAGTGGGGGAGAGATGAGCATCTACGGGGAGTGCACTAGGGTTGGTTTTGCTTTCTGTTTGGCTGCCAGGGTTAGGCAGTATCTTCAACATGGATGTTCGAGTTACCTTCGATATGTGGATGACACTCGAGTTGAGGGGAAGAACTCAGCTTCTAATGTTCATGTGGTGAGAGAGTTTCCTGATGTTTTCCTAGAGGATCTACCGTGTGTTATTTCTGAGAGGCAAATGGAGTTTAGGATCAACTTGATCCATCGTATCCCCCTGGTTTCATATGTCATAGTAGGGTGCATGCTAAATTACCTGAGTCTTATTTGCTAATTTTTACTATGTCATAGTGGGGTTCACTGTAAGAGAGTTATTGTGTTATTCTTCTATTTGTGAGGTGAGTCTTCTCATTATATTACCTATGTTATAGTAGGGTGCATGGTAGATTAGCCAAGTCTTATTTGCTAATTGTTGCTATGTGTATTTATTGAGTTGTTAATAACTCTAGGACCGCTGATAGTACGCAGGGTTGCTGATAACCCATAAAGTTGTTGTGAGCCTATAGGACTGTTGATAGTCCCAAGGTTGTTGATAAACCTTATTATGTTGTGTTGTATGTGATATTTTAGGGAATTCACTAAGCTTCGTGCTTACAGTTGTAGATTTAAATGTGTTTCACGTACTTCAGATAATCCTTGGAATGTGAATGCTTGACTGTATACACTCACCGATAGTTGTTTTGATTCCACGTTATTATGCTACTATGATTTTTGGGAAGAATGTATTTTTATAATTATGGTTTTCCTTACTTATTTTTAGGGAAACAATGTTTTTACCTAATTAAAAAATGAAATTTTTGGTTGTTAAATTGGGACGTTACGGATACAAAATTCCTTGGAGAAATCTTGGTATTGTCACATGACACTAAGTTTGAGCTAACCTCAAAAGGACCTAGCTCATAGGTTTGAGCTAAATAAAGTGATTTGTACTATATTTGATTGGCAAATAAAATTATCATTTATTCCATATTCTATTGGGGTTTTTAGGTTACAGTTACATTGTACATGCGGAATTTCACTTAACACTAAAGGGTACATACAACCTAAAATAAGATCTATGGCTTTTCACTATTAATAGCAACATACTTATGTAACAAAAACTTATATTATGCTATAATTGAAATTACTAGTAAGAAAACATACCTTTAACATAATCAAATACCCTTTTGTAGTCTCCTTGAAAAACTAGCTCTAAAAGTATGGCCGCCTCTAATGGTTCACACCTAAAACTCAGGAAACCCTAAGATTAAAGGAGAGAAGGGAGAGGAGGAGGAGAATTTCGTTTTTCGCCCTTTTGGTATGAGAAGCCACAAAATCTCTAATTCAACTCATTTCCTTATATGCTGCCATGAGCCTTCCATAAACCCTTAGAAACTCTTTAAAACCATCCATACTCATGGAGGTTTTAAAATTGTTTTTTTTTTCAGCTATTGAACAATTACAATTCACTCATTGCATCTTTAATTAATTCTAAATAATCACGAATTAATTACGATTAATAATAATCAATTTGGATTATCTTTAATTAATTTGTAACTAATTATTAATTATTTTTAATTAATTTATTAATCACATAATAAATTAACAAATCATTTATCTCTCTCATTTGATCAATCCAATTCATTTCCTGTTTTCAAAGGCAACTTAAAAAGGATTTTACTTTTATTCATCAACATTATACCAATTTAGTTAGGACCTTAGATACTTTAATCCAAAATATTATGCATAAGACTAGGTATATGATTATGTTATGAACATATTTGATAATGGAACATAGGTCCATGCCAGACGGAGACGCCTCAGAGCCAACGCAAGAGACTAGATGAGATCGATCCCACGCCAGCTAGGAAACTACGTCCGCAAGAGTAGTCTTCCTGGAAAGTCCTTATCCTGATGTCCGGCGGAAGAATCTCCTAGTGACAAAACATTGTCACCCGACAACCTTAATAGTGCATGCACCACCAATACCTCGTCTAGACCAATCACATTTAGGAACAGAGGATAAAGGATATCTCCTCCAATGATCAGCCCTGTCCAAGATCAGGGATGACACCTTTGTCCCTTGAGAGAGGAAATCGTCCTCCATGCCAACTCTATAAGGGATTCGATCATCTTCTTAACGGTAAGCTCTCAATTCCCACTCTCAAGAGATACTCTCACACCATAACCACACTAACTTGATCGTAGGTGCGTCCTCCCGGGATCTCCTCCCACAGTATGGTTGATGTTCTTTCCCTTGTGTTCCAAAACTTGATCACCAAGTGGAGACCCGCTGGAGAAACAGCATTCACCTCGCATCATTGGCACCATGCCGTGTTGTGACAAACGAAAGACAAACCAACATGGTCACTGGTAGCAATGACGAAAAAAGAAATGAAAACAGGTACTTATGATCCTCTAAGTATGGTCCAAAAAATGACATCATTAACACCTGACACCGCCACCAACATACACCCAACTATGCAGTGTACAATGACCCTGTCACACCCATTCACGCCAACCATCATGCAATGGTTTCCCCCACTCACACTAGTGAACACACAACCTTTTCAACTTGCACATCCACCAAATGGAACATAAACACGAATAGTTTTCCCAAGAATCACCTAAATGGGAATGACCAGTTTTTACCAGCTTCCCCAATTTCATTCCCACGACCTCGTAGAATGTAACATCCATAAAATTCATGAAAATTTAAAACTTTTTCATGCATTCAAAAACCATTATTTACTACAAAATGTTTTCAAAATAGTTTCATATCAGAGTATCCCAGAAATCAAAATCATAAAATGCGAGGAGGTGCATGATAAAGCCATCACCTTCTCGCGATCATCCAAAGTACTTGAAACAAAATTCAAAACCGTAAGCCTGAAGCTTAGTAAATTCCCCCAAAATACCAACGTCATACAAACCAAAACCATATCATAATAAACTGGACCACCCTCACCGGGCCTTCAATCTATCTGGCCCTTTCTCAGAACCTTTAGCATGTCTGGTCAGCCCTCCCGGGCCTTCAGCCTATCTGGACCGTTCTTCGGGCCTTCGGCCTGATTGATACACCCCGATAGGTCTGCAGTCTATCTAGACCGCCCTGGGTCTGTTGGCCTAAAGCACGAAGCAGGACCGCCTCAACCCACCCGCAATCATACAATTAACACATAAATATCATATGCTAGCTAGCATGCAAAAACAGTTAAACCGATCTAAAAGATCACTAATCATAGCATCATCCTAAGCAGGATACCGACCTAACAGGTCACTAAAATAGCATCATCATATATACCAGGATATCAACCTAACAGGTCACTAACATAGCATCATCCTATATACCAGGATACCGACCTAACAGGCCGCTAAGCATATCATCATACGATAACCAGGATAACAATCCAAAAGGGTCGGCATTGGTGCCTTCGACCTTGTTAGTATAGTGAGGACAACTCACCTCACAAGTAGTGTTGAATCAAGAAGATCAAACTCCAACTCTCGGCTCCAAACTCAACTGCCTATAACCATCATATGACTAATTCCATTAAATCCCAAATTACCAAAGTACCTTCAAATTTAAAACTTGGTCAACCATTGGTCAAATTCAAAGTCAACAGTCAAGGTCAACAGTTCATGTTGACCCAACTCGTCGAGTTCCTTCAGAACTCAGAAACCGAAAACTTGAGTTTACTCATCGAGTTGCATGAGTAACTTGTCGAGTTCTTTAGTGTCCAGAAGACTGGGAAAACCCTAATGAACTCGCCGATTTATCTCACCTACTCGCCGAGTTCACTCAGAATCTAGAAGGCGGGTAACCCCATCCAACTCGTCGAGTTGGTTATGCAAAGCGTCGAGTTCCTTCAGCCCTTTTCTCATTCAGATGCTTTTAAGTGAAACCAAGGCTCCAAACTGTAGATCTGGCCTCCTAGGGTGTAGTTACCACATAAAGTTACCAACGTTATGTGCATGCAAGGCCTTAAATGGATTAAAACACTACTTCAAGGTGAAATTAGATGGCACCATCTATAATGACTGGATGCGTAACATAAAAATTTCCCTTCATTTCGAGGACAACGAGTATGTCCTTGAGAAACCATTAGATGAGATTGACGAAGAGAAGGCCATTCTTGATGAAATGGTCACCTACAAGAAACACTAGAATGGTGTAACAAAAGTTTCTTGCATCATGGTGGCCATAAGGATTCCTGAGTTACAGAGATACTATAAGGATTACTGTTCGTACAAGATGAACAATGACCTTATGGAGAAGTACCATAAGCAAGCTTGTCAGGAAAAGTACGAGGTGGTAAAGTCCCTCATAGCAAGGAAGATGAAAAAGGGAGAATTTGTTAGCAGCCACGTGAAAAGAATGCAAAAATAAATGGAATGGTTTGTCAAGCTTAATGTGAATTTTGAAGAGGAGTTGGCTATCAACGTAGTCTAGAACTCCTTTCCAAATTGTTGTGATTAGTTCATTTTGACTTATCAATTGAAAAACAATAAGACCATTGTGTCTTAACTTCACAACCTCCTGTGAACAACATCCTAGAATTTACTAAAGCTGTAAGTTACTTATTTACCAATAATCCACAAAATACAACGTTATTTTTAGGAAAACTCAAAAGGAACTTCGTTTTTAGTTTTCATCATGTGATTGAGTATTTGTCTTTATTTTATTGATTTTTTATTATTATAATAAGAATCACATATGTAATGACATTTTTAATGTTTGAAAGTTGATTATATTTTCTTTGTAGGTTTAAGTTTTGAAGAGGAAAAGACAGAAAACACGGAGGGATGATAGTGTATTCTAGCAGAATGTATTCATATAAGATAACATTGACATTATATATTCTTACAGAATGGATTTGTTATTCGTTCAAAATGGATTTTTTTTTATTTTGTTAGAATGGTTAACAACAATATTCTCTCGGAATTTATTAGTATTTTATTTTGATTTCAATGTTTCTATTTGCTTTTCAACTATTCCCATTTTTATTCCTTAAAAAATGTAATTCTTAACCATTATTAGTCGTATTTCTTTGAAAATGAATGTAATTTATGTTTATAGTTAGTATTCTTTAAAAATGAATGTAGCTACTAATTCTAAAACATCAAAATTCGTTTCATATAAAATTTATATTCATTAAAAAACATTAATTTTGATGGTATATGTTTATAGTATTATGTCAAAATAGAATATTTTTTTCAAGATAATATGAATACATTCTTTTAAAATATCCGAATTAATATAATTATTATCAAGAAAATCAAAATTTTAAAGTTTAGATAATTAACTATTTCCTAAAATTTGCAATTTTCATTTTTTAAAATTATGTTATCTGACTAAAATACTCTTACAATAAATTTAGATGATATTTTTCAGTTATATTTAATTCAATAATATTTATTAATCACTTTTTTTAAAATAACTAAAATGATTGCTCCATAATAATTTCTACATCTACACAATAATTAATTAGAATACAATAATCTAATCTTTTATATATATATATATATATATATATATATATATATATATATATATATATATATATATATATATACTAGTCGTTACCCGCGCACAGCGGTGGGGACAAATAGCTTCTTTCAACGATAGTTTTTAAAGAAAAATGTTATGTTCCAAAAGAAAGTTCATGTCGTGGGTGAGAGGAAGGGCGGTAGTCGTGATAGTGGTTGGTTGAAAGCGGAAGGAGGCCGAGCGGCTGTAGTGGTGGTGGTTATATTATCTTGGTTACTGGTTATGGTTCTTCGAGAGAATGTGCATATATTTCTTACTTTGAAGGGATTACGAAGATAGATATTATGAGATGGCTTGTTACCAATGTGAGAGAAGAGATCCTCTATAAATTGTTGACATTGACCGCTTCAAATGGCTGAAGTGTTGAGATTGACGGGTTCAATTTGCAAATGAATTCTTCTATGAATTTGATACAAGATTTTTAGGGGATAAAAGATAGGGTTAAAGTTTTATATTATTATATTATAAATGGGTTGTACTTCAAGCTTAATAGTTTGGACGTCTTAAAAAAATAATATTATTATATTCAATCTATTTATAGAAATATTTAGATTTCTTTTATAAGTAGTAAAGATATATATATATATATATATATATATATATATATATATATATATATATATATATATATATAAAAGCTAGTTATTTAAAAAAGTAAAAAAAAAAAAATGATTAGGTTACTCAATTTCCTTGAGTATATTAAGGTTACAATTTACTAATATCATTTGTTTTATAAAAATAATACAATAAAATTATAATAAAATTGCAATGCCTGTAAAATTACAAATCATGTCGGATAAAAACATATAATAAAATTAAAATTAAATTATAGGCTTAATAACTTTTAGAATATTATGAAACTTTTGATTATATATTTAAAAGATTCGGCTAATTAGAATTTTCTTTTGTTGAAAAAATCACTTATTTTTATACAAAATACGAGTATATAATACTATGAAACACATCTATATAATAATTTAGTTCTTATTTGACATGATTATCATAAATGATTATTAATCAAAATATGCATCTTGTTACTTGACAAATTTGCGTAGTCGTTGACAATATAATTTTCTTGAGTCCTATCACTAATCACAAACATTTGTTTACTGGGAAATGCAAACACGATATGAATCTTCACACATTTGACTGGAGGAAAATTGCAAATACATACATGTTATGAATTTAGTTAGTTAAAACTTTAAATGATTGTTGTTAAAACTATATAAAATCATTACTAATTATCTAATTCTAAGATTTAAAATCTAATACGGACTTCCATACAAACAATTACACTGACAATAATCCAACTTACAATAATATTTTTGATAGAAAATATATGTGAGTTATGTGCGATCTTATATGTACATTAGATAAATAACAATGAAATAGTAGTGATTGTTGACTTAAGTTCCAATTGAGTAGGGTACACGGGGTACTTTGGCGTGTGGACCTGGATGCTTGCCAAAGTTCTTAAATAAGTGATTAATTAATTAGTTTAATTAGGAAGAGTGGAAAAACAGGGAATTTAATGAAGATTAAAAAAATAAATAAAAAACTGAGATCACGATAAACGCGAGATTTGCGATAAATTGACTTTCAACAAATATTTAAGGGATCGGGTGGAGTCATGTCTTAGACCCGACTCTTGCGCCAAGTTGTTGACTAACAACTCCCCCTTTTATTGTCTTTTAGAAATTCTAGTTACCCTCGTACCCTTTTTCATACATTCATCCTTACGATGGGTGCATTTCAATTTCCATACATGAATATTTATAAATAAGAAATATATAGTTACAGTTTGAATTTGGAATGCTAACTATATAATCTCTTCGTACACTTTATTTTTGAAGTTTATAATAAAGTTGAGAGTTGGGTTGGAGATAAACCACTCTAAACTCTATTTTAGACAAATATGAGTTAAGATATTATTATTATTTTTTTAATTTTCTTAAAGAGAAATGATTTAATAAGATAATATAGTTTTTGTTTTGTTCGTATTGTCATTGATAATTTTTTTGTCATGTTTAACCATTTATTATTATTATTTTTGTGATACATTATTCAATCATTAAAATCACTATTTCAAGTTTAAAAGTTAATTTGATAGGATAATATATTTTTCAGTTTACATATTAGTTTTTAATGTGTTTTTGCTGCAAAATAAGACAATGTTGCTTTCATATACATTTAGTTATTATGATCATTTTCTTCAAATTTTGCACACAACAACATACGTTGGATAATCATTAATGAATTGTTCTTATACGAACGACGCATGATAATATTTCCTTTATGATTGTCCTATGTGGTTCAATTTGGCATGTTCATCAATCCACTGCCAAAATTTGCACTTTACTTGGTTTAATAATAATAATAATAATAATAATTTAAGCATGTAAGAAAAATGTTTATTTGAAAAGAATACAAAACTCATTTGTAGAAAAATGGTCAAAATCGACATTCCAATGAATTACGAAAGTTTCTAAACTTTTTGCTAGGGTGTTTTTTTGTCTTAAAAGTACAAATTCAAGTAAACATATACAAAGATTCTATTTTTAGTTTGAAGAAAACTATGGCACTAACAATATTTAATTGATTCATGAATTAGCTTATGAATATAAGCGAGGGACGAATAATATATTAGAAAATCTCATTAATGATTTTCCTGCGTAAGATTTCGTGAACAAAACCTAAAGATACCAGTCATACAAACTAAATGTGTACAAAAACAATAACTTATTTTACAACAAAAAACATTAATGTCTAAATATTTGCAAAATAATAAATATATTACCCTAGTAAATCGTTTTACCGACTTAATCTGGAGTTAAATGGACAAACATAGAAGGAAAAAAAAAATCAATGACTAATAAATACAAATTAAAAACTATATTATTCTTTTAAGTTATTTTTTTTAACAACATGATTATAAATTCTCAAATAAATATCTATATTCAAACTAAGTCATCACTATCCAATATTTAATTGCAACAATTAAAATATGATTACATTAATTAATATATATTTGGACTACACTTATCTCGCCAACTTTGTTATCACCTCCGTATTTTCATTCCGAAGTTTCAAAGATATAGTCTTCAAATTTGTTGATCATAATTAACTATTAAAAATATATTTTAACGGTGATAAAAACTAAGTTGTTAATAATTGTCAATATTAGCCGGATCATGTTTGACTTCTAATTTATAAAAGGAATTACAATAAAACATTATAGTTATTGAAAGGTAGTACGCAAAATATGTAGTTTAATTGATCTTATTTAAAAAAAAAAAATACAAGGGTATGACATCAAAAGATAATCCAAAATACTCGGCTGCCGATTAACCATAAATATGTAAACAAACATATTGTCCAATAATATACCTTTCTAAATTAATAAAATGATTTTTGTCCCACTGTATATCTTTTAACTACTAACGGTTTTCATTTTTGCTTTTATTACGACAACCGTAATACCAATATTTCGCATTTTGTTGGTTTATAAAATTTATAAAAAAACATTTAATTTATCTATCAAAACTCAAAAGCAATTTGGTATGGTAATGTATGAGTTTTTTTTATGAAAAACATTAAATACAAAAGAGAAATTAAATTGATTCCTACTTTTTATACCTACAAATGTTCCTACCCAATAAAATTATGACAAGTGTCATCTTTCTATATTTTTTAAACTAAATTATTAAGATTATATTAGGAATATATCAAATACAATTAAATTGAATGGTGATTTGTCATAATTTTAGTGGGTAGGAATAATTGTAGGAATAAAAGGTAGGAGGCAATTTAATTTCTCAATACAAAATAATAATAATAATAATAATAATAATAATAATAATAATAATAATAATAATAATAACAACGTCTCAATCATATACTAGCTACTTTAGTTAGACTTTCCTTTTTTTGTTTTTTTGTTTTTTTGTTTTTTTTTTTTTTTTTTTTTTTTTGTAAGTACGAGATATGTTCAAAAATCACTAATTTGCCTATCTTCGAGCTTTGGAATTGATGGCTTCCCGATGTCCAAATTTTAATTGAAATCTCTTTATAACTAATACTATGTAAACAAAATCATGTCAATCCGAACTCATACAAGAAAAGTATAAAAATTTAAAATTGATTACATATCCATTTTTAATTTTATTAAAGTTGACAATGCAACATCCCAAGGATATACTCCAAAATTTTCGTTTAAATCATATAAGAAAAACACATGATTCATAAAACAACATAATAAAATCACATGTCGTGTATCTCAAATATATCATAACAACTATAAATGTATCAAAATCTCATATCAAACATCGGGTAAATTATCCCAGACTAAAAGTTGTGGTGTCTGCCATGCAGTCATCCCGAGCTATTCCATTTGCTAAAGGAAGTACCTGAAACCAAAACTGAAAAATGTAAGTACGAAGCTTAGTGAGTCTCTCCAAACTATCATATACCATACACATATAACATGCAACTAGGAGATACGAGCCCCGCCCACACTCCGCTGTCTGGGAGAAACGGGCCCCGCCCACACTCTGTTGGCTATGAGATATAGGCCCCGTCTACACTCAGCTAACTAGGAGATACGAGACCCGCCTACACTCGGCTGCTATGAGATATGGGCCCCATCCACACTCATCTACTAAACATGCATACAAGTATCACACAGACAACAACTATAACTAAATCTATCAATTAGTCATATATATTCATACTCAAATAAAACTATGTGTAACATCCATAAAATTCGAGCCAATTTAAAACTTTTTAATTCATGTAAAATCATTCAGTTATTACATTTTGTTTTCAAAAAAGTTTAAACATCAGAGTTCCCAGAAATCATAATCATCAATCGAGGAAGTGTACGGTCACGCCTTCGCCTTCCCCCGGTCATCCGCTGAACCTGAAACAATAAACTTAAACTATAAGCCTAAAAGCTTAGTGAGTTACCCCCAAAATACCAACCTCAACAATACCATAACCATATCATATCAACAAATACAAAACAACATGCATAATGAGCCATCAGTCTGACTGGACCGGATTCCGCTCCTCACTCTATTTGGACCGCTCTCCGAGCCCTCGGCATATCTGGACCGCCCTCCTCGGGTCCTTCAGCCTATCCGGACCGCTTGCTGGGCCATCGGCCTGACTAGATTTCCCCGACCCGGGGTTGCAGTCTACCCGGTCCGCCCAGGGTGTCTTGGCCTACTGCACACAACAAGACCTGCCTCAATCCTTTCCCCCAACCAACAAACATGTGCACAAAACATATAAACAATTAAACATGCAAATCTAACAGATCACTAATTATGGCAACCATCCTATAACCAGGATACCGATCTAACTGATCACTAACATAGCAACCATCCTATAACCAGGATACCGATCTAACCGACCACTAACATAGCAACCATCCTATAACCAGGATACCGATCTTACTGATCACTAACATAGCAACCATCCTATAACTAAGATACCGATCTAACCAATCACTAACATAGCAACCATCCTATAACCAGGATACCGATCTAACCGATCTCTAATATAACAACCATCTTATAACCAGGATACCGATCTAACCGATCACTAACATAGCAACCATCCTATAACCAAGATACTGATCTAACCGATCTCTAAAATAACAACCATCCTATAACCAGGATACCGATCTAACCGATCACTAACATATCATGCAACAAACTCGGATGCAAATCCGATAAGGGCCGACATTGGTGCCTTAGACCCTGTTGATATAGTGATGAGAACTCACCTCGCAACGCCGATCTGAACTGAAGAAACGAACTCCCGATCTGTTATCTTACTGGAAATCCCAAACTATCACATAAAAATACCAAGTCATTACACAACATAACAATCTTGACAAAGAGTCCACTCAATCCATTCTGTCCATTCCCTTTTATTAGGTCGAGGCCCAATTCCAAGTCCATAACCTTGATAGTCTTTATGCAAGGCCCATTATTGGCCCAATTTACTAAATTGGGCCCAACGTCCTTATTGGGCTTAATCCCATGATCCACTATCACCAAAACTGCTCCAAAACATATCTACTTAGAAAGTCCAGCAAGCCCCAAACCCTATTAGCCCAAAAAGTAGCCCAAACCCAAGACCGAAATCACCAAAAGTCCACAGAAAACGTACGCTGGGCATACCCCAAGGCTACGCTGGGCGTATACTAGTCTCGCATTAACTGAAAAACAGGGTCATTGACCCAGTATGCTTGGCGTATAGAACTTACGCTGGGCATATGCAGGGTTTCACCAAAACCCTAATAAGTGCTTAATGGCTTAAGCACTTAAGCCAAAACTCCAGATCCAGTGACCAAATGTGCCTAGGACTCATAAAGTCTCGAACTTTATCACTTTAGATGTCAATAAAGTTCTTAATCCAAGGTCTTAATCCATTAAGATCCTTCTACTACATGCATGGGACATCTTAAGCCAATGGGACCTCATTTTTATCACTTAAGACCTCTCCAAGGTCCAGAAAGGACAACTTATCTCGTCCAAAATGCATCATGCACTAAATTGGGTTTTTTAGGACAAGAAATGGTTCCATAATCCTAGAAAGGCTAGATCTAGGACCTACAAGCATAAAGTTTGAAGCTTTTTACCTCCTGGAGCTTCTAGGGCACAACACAACTTCAGTTCTACAAGCCAATCTCCTTCTTCAACTATTTGTTGCAATGGCTTCACCTTCAAGAGCTCAAAATACCCACCAAATCACTCTCACACATAAGAACTAGGGTTTGGGAACGTTTCTGGAAGATGGATGATGAGAAGGAGGAGAGAAAATGAGCCATAAGGATGTTTATATAGCCCCCAACCCGAGATATTAGGGCGCACCCTAGTACGCTCAACGTACCCTTATGTACATGCAACGTACTCCTCTTGGTCCCAAAATTACAATTTAGCCCTTAGGCTTTTCTTGGCTTTACCCTTCAATCCCCAGGGACTACAAATGACAAAACATGGGATGTTACAACTCTCCCCCACTTAAATTTGATTTTGTCCTCGAAATCATTCCTTACCATCCATGGTAACCCGACATCCTGAGGGGAACCTCCACAACTGTGACGTCCGATGACTTTCGAAGGAGACTACACCCAATGGGAATCTTCCTTCCAGAGAAATGGCATCCATAAACCCATGCGGCACACAACCCTACTCCACCTAAAATCCGCCATCTAGAAACTTGAATTCCGTCCGTCTCCCTAACAGGCCACACATACCAATCCTCACTAGTTCCCTTCCCATTACTACTAACAAACTACTCAGTGCTGGGAACCTGAGGTTTCTACCCATAAATAGAGCCATGGGTCATGTTCTGCTGAACCCTTGTGCCTACAAATTACCACTTGCCCGCACCGCGTACCTTGGCCTACTGCACAGAGCAGGATAGCCTCATCCCGATCAAGCACCAAATGCCATCCAATAGACCATCCAGATAAGATGCCCACAAACTACCAACGATAATATACCTTGTCGCTCTTTGTCGTCCACCACATCCATAGAACACATCCCCGCAATCGATTACCACCAACAACATACCTACCACTACCGACCAACCAGACAAAATCCTGATGATCCAAGGAATCGAAAACCCAACCTTCCCTCTTCCTGAAGCGAACCCTTTGTGCTGATAGGATAATGCGTCCTTCAGCTCCCAAATATCATACAAAATCAATCCACTAATAAACACGAACACTCATGCCTGGCCCAATCAGCCGTGGGCTGAATAACATGCATTCCTACGACGGGTCCAACCATCCCTAGGATGGAATACCCTAGATTGAAATACCAACATGTCGAATCGATTCAACCATCGAGTTGAAACTCTCAGGGTTTGTTGGCCTACCTCCTCAACCCTACCGCTCCTCCTGAGCCTCAGTGCCTACGACCTTCAGTCGGCCCGCACTGGGTATCTTAGCCTACTGCATAGAGTAGGACCACCTCATCCCTACACACATATAATGTGTCACCATAGACGACCAGGTGAAAGATGTAACTCGAACGCACTCCTACAAAAGACATAATCAACATAATCTTTATGCCCACATCCTATGACTAAAAAGTTCCTGATAACCTATCGACACTGATGTCGTCACTTTAGTTGTCCCCATGCTCCATACTGGAGATTCTCATCTCCTCCATTGCCCAAGAGGGCCTAAACAATGTCCTTCATAACACCACCAAGCCTCATAGTACTGAAACCTCGCTCCACACTATCCCCTTGTAGAACAAGTTTCTACCCCATAACACATATATATACTCAGAACCTGATCACATGACTAACAAAACGCATACAAAGTCTTCAGCATGCTCCAACAGCATGTTCAATACTTTGGATAAACCAGCAGTTGATCTTACATTGTATTGAAGCATGATAGGTTCGTTACTATATCTCGCGGCTAGTAGAATTGATATCATGTTTTCTATGTGTAATTGTGCTAGGTATCAATCGAATCCTAGAGAACCTCATCTTACTGATGTGAATAATATTTTTCGCTATCTAAAAGGCACAATTTCGTTAGGATTGTGGTATCATTCGAATTGATCGAGAAAGCAAAAGTGACGGATGTCAACTTTTGGATGGGAAGCTTTTGAGTTGGCAATCAAAGAAACAAACATGTGTTTCGATTTCCACGGCAGAAGCAGAATAAGTTGTTGCTTCAGCTTGCACTTCTCAAATCATATGAATTCAAAGTCAACTGCATGATTATGCATTCAACATGAAGAAAATTCCATTCTATCGTGATTCACAAAGTGTCATACGCATTTATCACAATCCTATGCAACATTCGAAAACAAAACACATTGCTCTTCGCTATCACTTTATTAAAGATCATGTGGAAGATGGCAACATTGAAGTTCATTTTGTAAAGACAACTGATCAGCTTACATATATCTTTACAAAGCCATTAGATGAAAAATCTTTCGTAAGAATCTTGACGGGGTTAGGAATGATCAAAGCAAATTCATTTCCAGGACTGATTTTGTTAGAATGACAAGCCAAAGTGATGGAAAGATGTGGAATTCAACGGTTACTGTTTACAATCAATGCTTCGACATGTTTCGTTTTCGACATTATGCACAATGGTTTGAGAAAATCTTCGCTTATTTTTGTCATTGTCTTATTTTTGCTAATCAGGTGCATTTCTTTTATTTTTTGCTATTTTTCTTTAAAAATCAAAAACAACAGAAAGATTTTTTATTTTTGTTCTTGAAAATTCAAGAATATCAAAAAGATTTTCCTATTTTTGTAATTTTCTTTCAAAATTCAAAAATCCAAAAATATTTTGTTTTATTTTGTTCTTTTAATTTTTTCTTGTGTAGCTTTAACTGAAGATTTTTGATAGCTCATTCCTGCTACTATATGGAAAGGTATATCTTCGAAAGTTTGTACTTGTTAAGATGTCCTATAAGCATGATGTAGCATGTCGACCAAAACTTCCATAACTCAATTTGTTTCGATGCCTTAATGGATTTCTCATTACGTGGTTTCTTACCCAATCAGGTTGTATTCACATTAGTTCATGAGCTACCTTACTCTTCTCACATGAGTTAAGAGTTTCCTGCTTGGTTCAATCATAACAGAGGTTGTTTCGATTCTTGAACCACTTTTTTTCATCCTAAAGTTCTTTCACGATCACATAGAAAGACACATACCCATGACATCTTTGTTCGAAACAAACCCGGTTATAGGTATGTAATCATTCCGTGTTTCTGATCTGGATTCATGAAACAATGATGAAAGTGAAACCCAAAATTTCGAACCATGCAAGGAATTGACCGGGAACTTTGTTCTAGATTGTAAAGAAACATTTGTTTCAGTACCTATTTTTGATACTCCAAATCATATTCTTTCTTTTTGCGTGGTCTTAATAAAATGTTCGAATCCCACGACATATTTACCCAAGGATATCCAACAATAATTTTTTTTGTGGAATATGATTTCTGTGTGAGTATCAATCTGATTCTTCGTTACTTGATAAAATTTTCCAAAGCATAATGTCCTTGACTACACTGGTCAAACATGTAATTTCGATACAATTTCTCACACTTATGTTTAGTTGTGATATGTAACGAAATTTTCAACCACCCATACAACTTATTAAAAGATGTCCTTCAACACGTATCTATAAGTATTTGATTGTAATTCACGGGAAACCACACAAGTTTTTATTCTTCTCTCTTGATTAATAACGAAGTTATCTTTGCCTAGGATCTTACTAAATTTGTTTTGAAATATTTTTGACATCACATAACCCAAAATTTTCTTATTTTGTTTCCTATCTTTTTCTTTGGCACACTTTGCACTCACAAAATCCTTGAGGTTTTGAGTAATACCAACTCATGCTGATGATTTCGAAAGTATGGAAAATGACTATGATTTTAAACCCAAAAGTGAAAGTTCCCAAACTCCATGTCGAAGGTTACTGACGGTTCTCATTCTATGAGGGCAAGTGAAATGTAAGTATGATGTGTCGTTTTGTCTTCTGTGCGGTTTTCAAGGAAAAGTGCACATCACTTTTTCAAGCGTGACTATTTTTACGGCTACTGGTCCGTTTTTCAAGGTGCCACGTCGGATGCATTTAATGATACAAACCGCTTCAAATTCAAATTGGGAACATGTATAACAAGAGATTTGGGGATTACATTCCAATTATATGCTTACATACAATTCTCAAATGATTTGTGTTCTTTTCTCTCTAATCTTCTTCAAGCTTTCAAAACCCTAACCATGGCAGCCAAGCATGTTAATTCTCATACCACTGAAGATGTTTCTTCTTAACACATCATGGAGATTTAAAGCACCAACTATCAAGTTCAAAGTGATGTTACCGTCTATCCAGAGGGGTTACAAATGTTAATCATTTCTCTTCAAAATTCAGTATTATCAACTGCACTGTTCAACTCCTTTTCTGTTCCTCTATCCTGGTTATCTCTTGCTCATTCTATGGCCACTTATAGAAAGACGATGATGATTTTGACGTTTCAGATAATGAATGAAAATAATTTCAGGTTGTCGAAGAAGCTTTTTGCTCAGATACTTAATATCCCCGATGTTGAACCTTTCTACAAGTTAACAAATGCACAAGTTATTCATATGTTTACCGAGATGGGTTATCAACCTACTCTTACCAAAATTAGTGAATTTAAGAAGTTTGGGTTGCCTTGTACCTGGAATTTCTTATTTGGAATATACCTTCGATGCTTGACGGAAATACCTGTGGGGTTTGATAAAGCTCAATTGGAAGTGTATGCTATGGTGGCAGGTATCTACTATGATTTGTCAGTGGATTATGAAACTAAATTTTAGACTGGGTTTGTGGAGAGTATACGGAATACAAATGTTATAGATGGGATTTCTTGTGCTCGATACAGGAGCCTAATTTTTCAATTTGCTTATGAGAAGCAAGGGATTTTGGTTTCTGAAGGTGAAGAAACGGTTAAATTCTCGATGTATCATTTTCCAAAAACTGTCGAAGATAATCCAGACGTGTTTTCGAAGGTTGCTCGTATCCCAGATGCAATGTTGAGCAAAGTTGATCCAACGGATCCCATATTGCTAGCTTATTTGCAGACTATCAATCCATCCATTCCGACTGGAGTTTTGTTACAACAATTTAACAAAGGTTCTTCAAAGAAGAGCAGAGGATCAAAGAAAGATGGTCAGGATAATACTAAGAAAGTTGAAAAACCGTCTCCAAAGAAAGTTGTTCAAGAATAAAAATCTTTGAAGAAAACTCTCAAGACTGTTGTTAGCAAAACTGAAATACCATTGAAGGAAGTGATAACTACACAATGAGGTGTGTTGAAAAGGTTGAAGAAGATGGCTCATCCACGCCATTCACCTGAAAGGTCAAAAAGTTTTTCACCATCATTTACGTTCAAGCCTCAAGTTAATCGAAAAGGGGTTGTCTTTCGGGAAATTCCAACACCAGTCTCACCAGCATCAACGAAATGGCTTGCATAAGATATGGCTAAGATAATTTTGAAGAAGCAAAAGAAAAATAGGAAGTTAATCATTAGTGAAGAATCAATGGATAAGGAAGTTATTCTTGAGACTCCACTTGGAAATGATAATATGGGTATTCCATCATTGATATTAACTCTGCCAGAGGGTGCTGAGGATTTTGTAGTGTATTGGGACACATCTATCTCGGGTTTAGGTGCAATGCTGATGCAGAGGGGGCGCGTCATCGCTTACGCCTCGAGGCACCTGAAGCCTCACGAGGCAAATTACCTGACACGTAACCTAGAGTTAGGGGAAGTTATTTTTGCCTTCAATATTTGGTGGCACTACCTATATGGGGTATGTTATATCATTTACACAGATCACAAGAGCTTGAGGTACTTGATGGACCAGCCAAATCTGAACATGAGGCAGCGATGGTGGTTAAACGTGGTGAATGATTACGATTGTGAGATCCTCTACCACCCGGGGAAGGCCAATGTTGTGGCCGATGCACTTAGCCGCAAGGCATTCGCAGCCTCGATCAGAGACATCTATTTGATGATGACAGTAATGACTCCGCTTTTGGAGCAAATTCGAGAGGCTTAGTAGGAGGTTGTGAAGGAGGAGCACCAGAAGAGTGAGTGTATAGTGGGTTAGATTTCCTCCTTCGACTATGATAACCACGAGCTATTGACACTACATCGTAAAGTGTGGGTTCCGTACTCAGGCGGTGCACCCCAAATCCTGATGGAGGAGGTGTACAAATCCAGATTCTCCATCCATCCGAGGGCAACGAAGATGTATAGAGATCTTCATTCTAATTACTGGTAGCCCTACATGAAGCGGGATGTAGCCTGGTACGTCGAGAGGTGCATGACCTGCAGAAAGGTCAAGACCAAACACCAGAAACCACACGACAAGACTCAATTGCTAGATATCCCAGTGTGGAAATGGGAGGATATTACCATGGACATCATTACAAAGTTACCTCGGACGACACATGGAATTGACGCGATATGGGTTATCTTGGATCGATTGACCAAGAGCGCCCATTTCATACTGATTCAGGAGAGTATTTCGGTTGAGAAGCTGGAAGACATCTACATCATGGAGGTAGTAGCTCGGCATAGGGTGCTGGTTTTTTTGATTTCTGACAGGGATGTGCTGTTCACTTCCAGATTCTGGAAGAAATTTCATGACGAGTTGGGTACTCGTCTACACTTCAGCACGACTTTCTACCTGTAGACGGATGGTCAGAGCGAGCAGACCATCCATACCTTGGACGATATGATACGGGTGTGCGTTCTAGACTTTGGTGGTAGCTGGAATACCTACCTTCCCTTGGCATAGTTTTCTTATAATAAATGCTACCATGCCAATATAGACCGGCCTCACTTCGAGATGCTTTACGGGAGGAAGTGTAGGACCCCAATATGTTGATGAGAGGTTGGTTAGAGGGTCATGAGGTGTACCGAAGTGGTACTCAAGATGACGGAGAAGATCCAACGGGTCCGAGGTGGACTCCAAACAGCCTAGAGTCGGCAGAAGAGCTACTCCGACAGACGATGATCGGACCTAGAGTTTCAGGTTGGGAATATGGTCCTTCTAAAGGTGTCACCTTGGAAAGGTGTCATCTTCTTCAGAAAATAGGGCACGTTGGGCCCTAGGTATATCGGACCTTTTAGGGTTATATCACGGGTGGATAAGGTGGCATATAGGTTGGATCTTCCAGAAGAGCTTAGACAGATCCACAACACTTTTCATGTCTCCCAGCTGCGGAAGTGCTTAGTGGATGGATCCACACTTGTGCCTTTAGAGGATATTCAGGTGGATGATAGCTTGAACAACATTGAGAGACAGGTAGCCATTCTTGAAGGGAAGACGAAGGATCTGAGGAACAAGAGGGTAGAGTGGGTGAAGGTGCAATGGAAACAATGCAAGGGCTCGTAATGGACATGGGAGCTGGAGGATGAGATAAGGGAACACTACCCAGAGCTATTTCTAGTCGCAATAGACTTTGAGGATTAAGTCTGTGATAAGTCGGGGAGAATTGTAAAGCATGGTTCCTGGTATGTATTTAAAATTATATTTATTCACTTTTATATAGAAACTCGACGAGTTAGAGGCCCCAAACTCGTTGAGTAGAGATGAATTTGGACGGGTATTTGAGAACCAACTTGACAATTTGAGAGGCATCAACTCGATGAGTAGGCTAGCTGAAATGAAACCTTAATTCCATGGTTGTGTACCTTATTTAAACACCTCAACCCCAAGGTGTTGGCCTCATTTCCAGTCTCCACTTACCAAAACCCTAATCTCGAAACCCTAAGCTATTTTTGGTGATTGTGAGCTAATGTTTTGCATTCTTGGTGAGTTTAAAGAAAGAGATGCTTGAAGGATGAGCAAGAACGTGTGAGAAGAGAGTAGATCCAGAAGTTGGGCTTCATTTCTGGTTCATTTGAGGTATAAATCTTCAACCTTGTCTATGGCATGCTTAGATATAGTTTTAGGATGTTTTGCTTCATGTTTTAGTCCAAGAATGTTAATGGTTGGGATTTGGACGTCCCGTTTGGGCAAACCCTTTAGATCTGCGGTATTGAGGGGACTTCATGTCATAAAAGTGCCAAATTTATAGCCATGGAATTCCCATGCAACCTTTAGACCATCATTTTGGTCTTTTAAGCCCTACTAGGTCATGCATGCAAGTAAAGATGAGAGCTTTACGAGAACAAACGATCCCCAGAGTCCAAATCTATGACCTCATGGTCTATCTTGAAGTTTTAATGGCTTTTTGTAATGCCTTTGTTTATAGGCTAGGCATTAATGATGATGTAATATTCTAGGTCAACCTTTGTAACTTGTTTTGAAATAATAAAGATATATTATTTGAGTATTATGTGCTTATACTTAATTATTATGATTTAATAAATTAAGGATAAAAATAAGCGTTGAAAATAAATATTAGATAAACCTTATATCTATGAAGGAAGTTGTAGTGGTTGAAACAACGATTCCGGAGATATAAAGAATACCGAAATCCGAGTTAAAACGCAGAAGTTATGACTTGTCGAAGTTTTGCGACAGAACCAGCACGATGCTGTATGATGTAAAAAAATGAATTTATGATAAAGTGGTTTTTAGCCTTAGCGATCTAAATGAAAGTCATAGTATGCGTTAAACCGAAAGCATTCATAAAGAGAATATCCAAATCTGACTTCGTATGAGGAAGTTATGAGTTTTCTAAGATTTGGCATAACTGTATGCAGCCCAAAACTCGAATTTTAGATCGAGCAATTTTTAGCCTACACAACCTAAACGAGAATCGAAGATCTTGTCAATTGTAGTGTAACGGTAAAAAGACAGACGAAAACGGACATTGGAAGAAAAAGTTATGAATTTTTAACGAAGTTTTCATGTCCCGACCTGTTAAAATATAACTTTAAAAATAAATTCAAAATTAGCTGATGGAGTTTAAAATAAAGTTGTAGAGCATAATTTCACCTATGTGTGGATATAAAGAACATCAAAATCAGAGTTCGTATTCGAAACTTACGAATTTTTGAAGTTTTGGGCACAAACTTTGAGGCTGGTCCAAAGGAGTATGCCCAGAGTACTGAAGTTATTCCCATCGTACTCGTGTAAGTGATCCGGAGTCCGTCACCCCTCCTACTCCTTCGCATGAGATACACGTGTCGTAGCCTTGACACGTCCGAATTGATCCACTTCGTAACCCCAACGAAGAGTCTTCTGAGGCAGTACGCCTCGCGTACCGAAGAATTACGCCCAACGTAATATGGAGCTTCGGCCTCCTATAAATAGGATCCGAAGCTAGCTGATTTTTAGTTATGAATTTTACTTCTTTCATCCTTTTTCTCTCTTCCTAGCTGCAGTAAATACCCTCAAGCCTATAATATCATCCTAGCATCATAAGAAATCCCCGAAGATCCCGAGAAAAAGAGTTTTCGAGTCGAAACTCTGCCCACGTGAAGCCCGGTTTTTGAGAAAACATCCAGGTTTTATTGGAAAAGATTATTTTAAGAGACAAATTGCAGCCCAATTATCGTCAAATCAAGTGAGTGTGTGGTAACTTTCATCTTACACATAGATACGAAGTATTTTCTATAAAATACGTGCTATGTATAAATATTGTTTGTTTATTTGAGATGGATGTTGGATGAAGTTTTTATACATGTTTAGAATGATTTAAACTGTATATGTATTTTTATCTATAAATATGTTGGGTATAACATGGGTAGATGAAATAGTTGATGTGTGTTAAAATGATGAGAGGGCTTGTTGTAGACAGTCTAGCGGACTATAGATGACGACCACAGACTATTCTAGACAGTCTCGTGGAACGCTAGCAGACTCGCAAACTGTAGGTCTTTTTGAACTTAGTGTTCACCAGGTGTACTCCATCCCCCTATGGTTTCCTTATTTGATATGTATTGCTGAGGAATCCCCAAAGTAGTGTTGTCACGTGGATGATGATCCTTAGACTAGGTCCCTTGATATAGGTGTTTAGGGACATAAAGAGATGATAACGGGAATGGGTAATCAGGGATATTGTTGGTTAATGAAATTAATAAATTTATTTATTGTGGGTTGAAAAACATATATGCTCACCAGACTCCCAAGCCTGACCCACTCGGTTTTTTTATTTTATTTTTTATTACAAGTAGTGCACCCAGAGCATAGTTGGATGATGAAGAGGGATTTTTGGATTATAGGCCATCAGATGTCAATATAAGTTGTAAGGTCTATAATATACTGTTTATGCTTCTGGTTTGTATCGATGTGGACATCTCGAGTTTTGTAATGAAATGGAAAATACATTTCTTTAAGAAATGCTTTGATAAATTTTTATCATATTTTGTTTTGGGACAAATTCCGCATATTTTTATTGGAGAGATTACTCTGATTTTATTTTAAAAGCATCAACTAAATCGGTCTTTTCTGGCCGATAAATTGGGGGATGTGACACTTTTGGAGTTGGATCAAAGCCCTTTTGGGTTAGGGTTTGAGTTTATGCCTTGGCAAGAGTTTCTTAACGGGTAAAGTTGGAAACTTTACCCTTATAGATGTATTCCCAGCTTAGATCCAGAAAATAGGGCCCTGGTTTAAAGAATGGTGACTTAATGCATTAAGAAGGGATGACTGACTGAAGAACTCGACGAGTTCATAGAGTAACTTGACGAGTTAGGTCGAACTATCCCGTTTCTGTTAAAGGGAAAAACTCGGCGAGTTGGAGGAAAACGCGATGAGTTGGATCGTGATTTCACGATTTAATGATTAAGGGAAACTCGAAGAGTCGAGGGGCAAACTTGACTAGTTGGTTCATGATTCCATGATTTTATGATTCTTGAGAACTCGGCGAATTGATGGTCAACTCGACGATTCAAGTCAACTCGGAGTGTTGACTTTGACCAAAGTTGACCCATAAGGGGTTATGAGTATGAAAAGGTACTTAAAGGAAATCTTTTTTGTTTAGGAGCTTGAGTTGGGTTGATATCCAGAGCCGAGGATTTTTTAGCTACTTACCGGTATTCAAGGTGAATTACCTTTCCGGTATGAATGGGTCGAAGGCACTAATGTCGGCCCATTAATACTTATTATAGTAGAGACAATTGTCTTTGTGATAATTGTCTGGTATGCCACTATTTGTTGATATTTATGTGCTTGTATGCTAAGTTAGTATGTGGTAGTGGTAAGGGTGAAATAGTCCCCGTGACCGGTTGAAATAGACCGAAGGGGTAGGCCAGCACCCATATATGCTAGGCAGTTACCGGTTGAAAGATACAGAAATGGTAGGCTAGCACCTGGATATGCGTGGCAATATGTTTATTGTATGTTATGTGGTATAATAGGGGAACTCACTAAGCTTCATGCTTATGGTTTTTAGCTTTGGTTTCAGGTACCTCTTTTTCAAAAAGAAAGGAGCCGGCATGATCGCAATGTATCACACCATGATTTCCGCACATGAGATCTCTGGGATTTATACTCTGATATTGTTTTTATTATGACATGTTTTAATTATTGACATATTGGTTTTGATGTGGGATGACATGATGGATTTTTTTAAACTATTGGTTTTATAATTACTTAATCAAAAATGAAATTTTTGGTCTTAAATTTTGGGATGTTATATTCACATGATTGGTATGCTGTGGTGATCTGTTAGATCTGTATCCTAGTAGATAGGATGGTGCTATGCTTAGAGATTTGTAAGATCTGTTTTCTTGTCTATTGGTTGTTTATATGTATTCTTATATGTTATGTATATGTCGACATGGTTTATGTGTGGTTGGGTTGAGGCGTACCAGGGTAGAATGAAGGCCAAGAGACCCATGGCGTCTCAGATAGACTGCATGCACGAGAGGCATACCAGTCTGGCTAAAGGCTCGGAGAACGTTCCAGATAGGCTGAAGGGCTAGTGAGGCATACCAGTCATGCTGAAGGTTCTGTGAGCACACCAGATAGACTGTTGACCGGTGGGGCGTTTTAGTTATGTTGAAGGCTTTGTATGCATGTTGTCTATATTTTGCTTATGTTATGTGTTGGTACTTTGGGGGAACTCGCTAAGCTTTGGGCTTATAGTTTTGGGTTATGTTTCAAGTACTTCAAACGATCGCGGAAAGGCAAAGGCGTGACCATAGACATCCTCATGTTTTGATTTATACTTTTGGGAAACTCTGATACGGAACATGTTTTACAAACTGTGATGTAAAAAATTTATGATTCTAGGATGGTTTTAAAATTTTAAATTTTTCATGATTTTTATGGATGTTACTATCCAAATAATATAAGTCCTTTCCATGAAGAGGACTTAGCTTCCCACGATTACCAAATCATATAAGTCCTTTCCATGGAGAGACTTTAACCAACACTTAATCTCGGTCTTGGTGATCTCGGTCACTGACTTTGTCGTCTGCTTGAGCAACAAATAAACTTGGGTAAGCCACTCCCTCTCTACTGGTGGTACATACTTACTCCAAGCATCTCTATAAACTACCCCCTTTTAATCTCACTTCGCTCAATGGGTGAAAGGGCCTTAAAGGCCATGTTCCACCCGTCCTTCGCTCCCCGGCGAAGAAGTTTCTATGCGGACATGATCTTCTGACTATCTGGACAAGCATATGTGCAAAAAAACATCCATTTACTTTAGAGATCCATTTCGTAGAAAAAATAAGGTCCTTGACACCTTCAAAATCTGGTGGGTTTGTGTTGTTGAACTCACGATAGGACATCATCCAATCAGTTGTTGGTCCTGCAACAACACTAGCGGTAGTGGCTATGGCAACAACAACCTCAACAACAGTGGCATAAAGCTCATCGATCATGGAGGTCATTTGGGTCTTGATAGACCCAAATAGATCAGGAATCGTCTCCCTAATTTGGGAGACACCTCAGCCGCAATCTTCACTCATACTCGACCTCTCCTAGCCGTTAGTTCCCAAATTTGAACCTCTCGTCATCATCATACTGAAAATATACAAAATAATCATTCAAAACTAGGTCATAGTGCTTTGTGACATGATACACTCACTTGCTAATTCTGTAGTAGCCTTGGGACTCTTTCTGATCCTCGTGCGTGTCATGTGCTTTAAGTAGTACGAGCCCATACTAAATTCCATATCTATATGTGTTTTGTCAAAGAAATCATACCAAAGTCCCAAGTCTTTACAGAAGACCCATGCTAGGTTTACTAACACACACATATACACTCTGAAGAGCTACGACTAAACTTCCTAGATACTCATACTAGGATTCTCCTTAACCATGCTCCCTCACCACTAGAATTTTCTACTCATGCCACTGGTCGCCTTGTGTATACAAGTCGTATATAATACAAGATAAGATAGACGGTCAAATGAGTGATTCTACCCTAATCTCACAACCAAATAAGGAACATAAAGTAAGCAAAAATTAATCTTTATAAGACTATATAATCCTAATCATATACCATTATAAATCATACACTTAACTACTAGTAGTATCAATTTAAATTCCAAGTAGTATAAAGCCAACAATTTTCAAGGCTACAAGGCATCACAAAGTCATACAATGTGACATCCCCATTTTCACGGCCAGAAAAGACCGATTTTGTTTATGCTTTATAAAAATCAGAGTTCTTCTTTTAATAAAAATGTTCTGGAATTTGTTCCCAGAAAAACATGATAAATATGTTATTAAAACATTTCCGAAGAAACGTACTTTATTCATTTTAAAACGTTTGGGATGTCATCGTCAATACAGGAACATAAGCATAAACAAAACTTACATTTATTTACACTAGTGATCTACATCTCTTTAAATCTCTCAGTGTAAAGTGACTTCGTATCAACACCTGTGATATAAATAAACTGAGTGGGTCAGGTTGGGAAACCTGGTGAGTACATAGGGTTTTCAACCCACAATAATATAATTATTATATTTAAACAATCAAACAATCAACCCAATTACCCATCCCCATTATCTTCTTTAGTCTTAAGGATCTACCATAAGAGTCAGCTATTCCTCGTTTATTTATTCCTAAGGATCATCCTAAGGAATCGACACGAAGTCCATCATTACCAAGGCTTATAGAATATATCTGGTGAACACGTAGTCTGAAACATCTGGTAAACACTTAGTTCAAAAGTAACTAGTGAACACACTTAGTTCAAAATACCTAGTGAACACACTCAGTTCAAAGATACGTAGTGAACACACTCAGTTCAAAAATACCTAATGAGCACGTAGTTCAAAAATACCTACATGTTACGAACCTGCTATCGTTCCACTGGACCGTCTAGTATCATCCATAGTCGTCATCTATACTCCACTAGATGACTGGATCACTGACAACACTGATGTCTCCCTTCGTGTTATCACAACACAACTATTTCATCTACCCATGTTCTACCCAACACATTTTGTAGATATAAAATACATATACAGTTTAAATCATTTAAAACATGTATAAAAATCTTTCACCCAGCATAGACAGCAAGTATTTAGATAATATGCACACACAACACGTAATTTATATTAAAATACTTCATATCTATGTGTAAGATGAAAGGGAACTATGCACTCACAACACGTAAATTATATAATAAATACTTCATATCTATGTGTAAGATGAAAGGGACCATGCACTCACCTGAGAAGGTGGTGACTCGGTACTCGGACAACGCTTCGTTTACTTTAAAATAATTTCCTTCGACGAAACCTAGTATTATCACCAATAAATTTTAGTCTATTATTCGCCGAGACTAATTAATAGTCTAGCTATTATTACTATTATATAAGCGTTAAAAAAATACTTATATAACCCATAATAATAGCCCAAATATTTATTATATGTTCTTAATAACGTTAATATAATTAAATAAAAACTATATTAAAAATAGCGTAGGCGTAGCTCACTTACAGCGGGTTTTTATAGAAAACCAAGATTTGCTTGGAGCAGTGTTTCTGATCCGAAAAGCTCTTCTTCTCGGAGCCGTCGAGCACTCCGGAGCTTCCGCCTCGTGCTAGGGAGGTTCCCTAGGCTTTTCGGGGGATTTCGGGGCTAGAGAGAGGTTCTAGAGAGAGAGTAAAGAGAAGAAAGAATGGGAAAGGTGTGAAGAAAATGAGGGTGGGAGAGGTGGTATTTATAGGGTGAAAATGGCTGAACTTGGTGCCACATGTCACCATCTAGTGGCAAGACTTGGGGAGAAAGCAATGGCCAAGATTGTGCTACATTACCCATTTTCGCACAGCACACTTCCGACTTCTAAAATCCGTAACTTTCACATAAGACCTCCGTTTTTGACGTTCTTTATATCCACGCGTAGGTAAAAATAATCTCTACAACTTTCATTTTGACTCCGTCGGCTAATTGTCGACCGGTCTTAAATTTAACAGTACAAGGCGTTTAGACTGTTAAATGACCGCGAAGAATTTGTAACTCCTTCATACGGACTCCGTTTTCATCTGTATTTTTACCGTTGAGTTCCTATTAATGAGATCTTCAACTCTCCTTTAGGTCGCATAAGCCAAAAACCGCTCGAACTAAAATTCGAGTTTCGGGCTATACACTGCTAAGCCGAATCTTAGAAAAATCATAACTTCTTTATACGAAGTTAGATTTGGGCGTTCTTTTTATGTATTTTCTCGGTTTAACATATTCTACGATTTTCGTTTAGATCACTAAGGCTAAATCTCGCTCTATCGTAAGTTCACTTTTTACGCTTCCCGGTGCCGTGCCGGTTCCGTCGCGAAACTTCGACGAGTCATAACTTCTTCGTTATAACTCGGATTTCGGCGTTCTTTATATGTACGGAAACCTTGTGACATATAATACAACTTGGTTCAAATTATTTATTCTAAATAATATTTTGTCGAAAAGTCATTTTCGACCCCTATTATCTCTAAATTGACTAGCCCGGATCTACGGGCGTTACATACAATTCCTAAGGGGATCCTTAGCCTAACACTAGCATGCATTTCTAATAGTTTTGTAACATTCATAATTAAGGTAAATAACATTTCTAACCATTATGTGTGAAAATGTTTGCAAAATGGGTCCCATGTAGTGTTTTGCAGGAAACATGTATTCATTGAGTACGTTGGGCGTACGTGTCCTAGACCAAACCCTAATATTTAGGATTTTTGCGCTATTTAAACACCTTCATAGCCTCGTTAACCTTTCCTTCATCAGCCTCCATCCCCATTCCATGCCCTAGCTAACCCTAATCTCTTGAGTGAAGCAATCTTGACCTGAGTGTTTGTTTTTTTGTTTCTTGAAGGGGGAAGAAGGAAGAGGAAATCATCTTAGAAGAATAGAGAACTTTGGATCCAGAATCACATCATCATTTGACACCACTTGGAGGTAAAAAGCTCTGACCTTGATGAAGTTTTGTCTAGATCTTGATTATCCATGGATTTTTGCTGATTTTGGTCCCATAAGCTTGGTATTATGAGTATGGGTTACTCTAATTCATATGTATTGTCCTTTAAGATGTTTTGGAGTGTTTAGACCCATAAAAATGTAATCTTGGACCTTAGTTTCCTTTCATACATGAATTAGGATGTCTTAATGAGTAAAGAATTTAGGGCTTTTGGTATTGAACACTTAATGGCCATGCAAGACCATAAAGTTGGAAACTTTATGGTTAAGGACATCATTTGAGGACTAGATCTTGATTTTGGACGAAGATCTTAAGGAATTAAGATCTTAACAGAAAGGAAAAGAGGGAGCTACCTACATTGGGCATACCTGGGGTACGCTACATGTACGAGGTCAACGACCCCACTTATGGTCAAGACCCTAGTACACTAAGTGTATAAGTTGAGTATGTTGTTTGTACTCAGTTGAGTTGACTCGGATGAATTTTGGACTTTTTGACTTTGACTGGGATTTAACCAAGTTTGACCTAATGGTATTTTGGGTATTTTTAGTTGTAGTTCAGATTTGTCGCTATCTGATGTATAGGTGACGGTAAAGCTGACATTCGGAGTAGTGACTTATCCAGCCATCTGTTCAGAATGACAGGTGAGTTCTCCTCATTTAACTTGTGGGTCAAAGGTACCAATGCCACCCACTAAGTTATGTATCCTGGTTTAGAGGATGTTGCTATGTTTTATAGATATGTTAGAGATGAGTCCTGGTATATAGGATGTCATTATGCTGTAGAGATTTGTAGATCTGTCTGTGAGTCTGGTGACTGGCTATATGATGAGTCTTGGTATATATGTAGAGATTTGTAGATCTGTCTGTGAGTCAGATGAGTCCTGGTATATATGTTATTTGTTATATGTCGACATAGTGTGGTTGTGTTAAAGTTGTGCTACTTTGTGCTATAAGCCAATAAGCCCGGGGTAATCCAACCGGGAGGTTGTGGACCCAATATGTTATATGTAGGGCAATCCAACCGGGAGGTTGTGGACCAGGGTAATCCAACCGGGAGGTTGTGGACCCATTACGCATTATGTATATTTGTTTGGTTGTGTGGGGTAATTTGGAGGAACTCACTAAGTTTTAGCTTACATTTTCAGTTTTATGTTTCAGGTACTTCAGATGACCGTGAGAAAGCAAAGGCGTGATCGTTCACATCCTCTTGGTTTTATGATCTTGATTTGGGACACTCAGATATAAGATTTCTACTTTTGAGAACAATGTTTTGTAAACGTTTGGTTTTGATTCGAGATTTTATCTAATGACAATGATTTCTCTGGATTTAAAAAATGAAAATTTTTAATTTGAGTTTTGTGATGTTACAAGTTCATATATATTAATAGATGTATAACAAGTATGGATGTTTTGGGAGTTCACTCTCCTTGAGCTCCGACTAACTATACACATCACATCTTCTTTTCCCTTTTTAAGTTCATTCTTTTTTAAAACCTTTTGTAAAACAATTCAGATCCTTCATTTGAGTTTTCAATCATACGAGTGTTCATCCAAATCTCTCAAATCAATGCTCTAATACCAACTTATAACTTCCCAATTTTCCCAATACTCTTTTTCAATTTTAAAAATAAGATAAAAGTCATTTTCATAAATAAACCATTCATAAAACTATTGTTTCAAAACATAAATACAAAAAGAAAATCAGAGTATCATGAAATTGCAAAATCTCAAACATAAAACCTGTTGATGGATATGTACAATCATATCTTCGCCTTCCCACTATCATCATAAGTACCTGAAACATTTAATGCACAACCATAAGACAAAGCTTAGTAAGTTCCCTAAAATATCATACAACACACAATTCATGCAAACATACAACATTGGCCTTCAACCTAAGGCTGGTCCACCCCAAGTATCTTAACCTTAAGCATAAAACTGGATCGTCCTCAACTCGCCACAAAATATGTCGACACACACACACACACAGATATATATATATATATATATATATATATATATATATATATATATATATATATATATATAACCAATAATCCAGCAACACATGTAATTTTCTAAAATATTTTACCTGTCTAACAATCACTACAGCATAACACCACCCTAACACACAAGGATACATATTACAGTGTAAAGTATAGTGAAAAAATTCACCAAGAAAATATTTCGGATAACCACCACCACACGTGAATACTAATAGATTGGTCTCACACACCACCTAGAAATTAAAATCAAAACATCAACTATGACCTAAAACCCTAAAGTTTGACCTAAATTCAAACTTAGTAAAAAAGTCAATCCGTCAACATTCTGGTCAACGGACGCACCACTCTTTATTCTGAGCGCCCTACCCCCACAAAAGAACAAAGCAGTCGAGATTTTGGGATGAGACAAGCGCGTTCAAGAAAACCCTAAATGCATGTCACGCTAGGGAAAATCACGTCACCTCTAGGACTCTTTTGCATAGTGGAAAGACAATCCATTAAGTCTAAACCCCAAACTTTCAAGTATGATCCTTAACAATGTCTTAATAAATAAAGTTTCAAACTTTACTCATTAAGTCACTCCAATGAATCAAGATATAAACTTTTGTACTCTAAATGACCTAAATATTCCATAAAGTTTGCATTGCTTAGAGGAAATGCAGAAAACACCAACTTTCCAAGTCCAACTGGTCCATAAGATAGTTCTAACTGCTCGACAGGAGTTGAAGTCATCACAACTCCAAGCTCACCACCAAAAAGGGACCAAAAGTGTATTTTATGACAATAAGCAAGATCCAAGAAACTTTGAAAGTTTATAATAAAAAAGGTTCTAGCAACTTTGTTGAATCAACACTTGAGCTTTTCTTCTATG
This sequence comes from Lactuca saligna, assembly GCF_052625555.1. Classification (NCBI taxonomy): domain Eukaryota; kingdom Viridiplantae; phylum Streptophyta; class Magnoliopsida; order Asterales; family Asteraceae; genus Lactuca; species Lactuca saligna. The sequence goes on along the minus strand of NC_136418.1, from coordinate 171,465,931 downwards.
CACCAAAATGAACTCTTGATCTTCAAGCTTTAACTGAGAAACCGACCCTAGAAATCGAATCAATTGGGTTCTAAAACCCAAAAAGCAGAATTACACGGGTTGGGTTCGGTTTTTACCCCAAAACCGACCCAACCCGATCCATATACCCCTACTTTAAAGTGATTTTTAAAATCTTGTAGGAAAAGATGACATGTAGATGTTTTTAGATCTCGGTGTTCTAGAAAATAAATAGTCTTCAAACAAAACGTTTGTCTGTCCTTAGATAAGAAACTAAAAACAACTTTTTAAAAATAAACAAACAAATACTACCAATGTTTCCATATATGTCATTGTAATGAATGATTATTTATCATTTGGGTAATGAAGTTTATATTACAATAAATTAGTAAATATTCTCGGAAAACATTATCCCTTTACAGAATCCAATAAAAGCAGCAAGGATATATTCAAGTACTCTTAAAATAGAGTAAATTAATTGTTGAAGATAAATAAAAAGTAAAACATGTCTTTTGTATCAAGCATTTGAGATAATTAAGGGGTCTTGAAGGTTTGCACGTGATGGTTCCGCCGCCAATGTAGGTGTCACGAATGGCCGTGCACGGCGGCATCGCCTATGTGTTTGGTGTTAATGAATTTCAGTTAGCCCTCTAGCACCTCACCCCATGGCCTTGGTCAACGTTACTTTTAAAGATATTAAATACGTGTATTGGATCTATGTCTTATGGTTATTCCTGTGATTTTTTAAAAGTCAAATATGATGCAATTCACATATTTCACCTTTTAACATGTCTCTTTAGGACAACAAAAAAACAAACACAGTAACACACACAGTTATATATATATATATATATATATATATATATATATATATATATATATATATATATATATATATATATATATATCCGATGACATTTTGAAAAACATAGAGATCTTGAGATTGAACTTCAGCTACTTATTTCTCATTTATCGCTTTAACGCTTCAATGTATCGGTGCGGCGGGAAAGTTATAACCATAAATGATTATTCAACGTTGTCCGTTCCATTTCCCCCACCGGCACAACCACCATCATCGTCAGCGCTACAACCACATCGGCCACTAACCGACTCCATCACCGTCACCTCTATCGCATATATCACCGTCACCTCTACAACTACCACCTCATTTGTCACCAATCACCATAATATTATATTATTATTCAATCTGTGAACAAACATATAAGTATAATCATTTATGATTAAGCATACATGTATAATCGCATATGGTTAAACTCTTTTCCATATAATCATTTATGATTAGGCATACTCTCTCTCTCTCTCTATATATATATATATATATATATATATATATATATATATATATATATATATATATATATATATATATATATATATATATATATATATATATCAATTTTTTTAGAATCTTAAAGTGAACCGTCCTCTCTCACACTTACTCACACACACTCTCTCTTTCTTTCTCTCTCTCTCTCTCTCTCTCTCTCTATATATATATATATATATATATATATATATATATATATATATATATATATATAAGGGTGAGATCGGTTGAGAACTCATAGTTTCTCGAGAATCCGAAAACAAAAAGTCGAGCGTTAGATCAAAACTAATTCATTAGGAACATGATCGTAATCTTATCAATCTCATTTAATACTTAATTTTTTATGTTATTAGAAATATTAATAGAAATGTTTAAAATTTTATATAATAAATTAAATTTTCAGATTTTTTTAAAAATAGTATTTTTCAATTTTTTTAAAAAGTGCATATTTTTTTATGGAAAACATGAATTTTTGAAAAAAAATAATAGATAAAATAATATTTTTTAAAAAATCTGCAATTTTTAAAAAAAAAAAAATTAAAAGTCAATAAAATTTAACAAAAAAATAGAATTAAAAAAACTAAATTTTTTAACCAAAACAATCAACATATTAGGTACATATATGCATATTTTTACAAATGCATATACGCATATTTCATATACTATAATATTTGTAAGGAAATCATAAGAAAACTCATTTTATTTACAAATCTATAAACACAATAGAATAAGTATTTTTTTCCGATACAAAACAAATATATAAAAAAACAAAAAAATGTTACAAAATTTCAAAGCATTTTCATTTCTTCGTGTCAATATTTCCATATTTTCTTCAATTTATCATTTTTCACATCTTCAATATTCACCACAATTTCTTCCAAATTTACAAGAAAATTAAAAAAAATGATTGATGCAAAAACATTCACAAAAATACATATGTGATTTACATATGAATCACAGACGATTCGCATATGAATTACATGTGATTAAATGCGACTCACATGTGAATTACATCTAATTCATATGTGAATTACATGCGATTTATATGTGAATCACATGTGATTTATATGTGAATTACATGTGAATCACATGTAATTCAAATGTGAATTACATGTGAATCACATATAATTCATTTGTCAATTACATGTAAATCACATGTAATTCATATGTGATTTATATGTGAATTACATGTGATTTACATGTGAGTCATGTGATTCATATGTGATTTACATGTAATTCATTTGTGATTAACTTTTAATTAAATGTGAATATACCACATAACATTCACATATAAATATCTAACCAACCAGAATTACAAGGATCTATTCTTCCTTCCGTCTATTGTCATGTCCCCTCCAAATAATGTCGTCTCCTTGCTCACGTTCTTCTTCACCGTCGACTCCTTCAGATATGGATACAATATCAATACAAATTATTGGAGTTAGGAATGATAAGAAGAAATATACTAAAAAAAGTCAACTTAACTACAATGGTTAGTTCTCACATCAATTAATATAAAAGACTAAAATATGACATTAACTTTGAAACAAGATGAAAAATAAATTACCCATATTATTTGTTGAGAGTGTTTTCAATAGTTGTTGCAGCTTTCCCGTCACCATATTTCTTGGTGAAGACCTCATTGATGCGCTCCAGAAAAGCAGTTGGAACCTTTCTGCCAATGGATTCAACCGCAACAATGCAATATTGTTTATATCATAGATACACAACACAATGTTAATCAACATGTTAATGTGATGAACATAAAAACTCAAGGAGCATGCTATGTGTGAATGTGTCGTTTCTAAATAAAATTCTATGTGATTTTTTTACAGGGTATGTAAATAGATATTAGCTACACCAAGTTGTAGGTAAAAGTAAAACATAACACATAATTAATAAATCATCTCAGTATACATGTATGCAACATAAGAACCAATCAAAATATCACGATTATAAATGATTTACACTAGGATTAAGATTATTTTCATTATTAAAATTTTCGACAAATTTTGTAACTGAGTTCAATTTTATTAATGTGTGATGATGGAATTGTAAATAAACAAACATGATACCTTATCCCAAAAGGTTTGAAAGTGATTTTGTTGTTCCGGTATATTAATTACAAACTTGAATCTATAAATAACAACAAAAATTCGTAATGAATCCTAATAATAAAATATATGTCTTAGAGTAGGAACCTGTATTTCAGTATCATCAAAAATCTACACATCATCATGTTTGATGGAATTAAAGTGCAGAGAATAGTGGAATAGATGAGGACATGCAACGGCATAAAAGAAAATAATAACAATTGTGAATATGTCGTACCGTGTTGAAAATGACGGTAAAATTGAGATAGAAGAAAATTAAAGAAGATTATTTGAGATATGAATTTCGAAATACGTACTGATCATCAAACATGCACGCATGAGGGAGATCGTTCTTCTCATCGGCCTGGCTTTAGGTCAACATAAACGAATCGTATCGCTTTTGTTATGGAATCTTCGCCTCCACCATAGACAATGATCGCTAATGTAATAAACACAATGATCGGCCTAGCCAGAGCATCAAAAAAATAGGTAGAGGAATTTTTCTTTAATCAAATATATGATTGACAAAGAATAATCTTCTCCGAATTGATATTCGATCGAATCTATGATTGGCATGGACCGACTTCTCTGTTTTGATCTTCAATCAATAGAGGAGGAAAGATGAGGTCGGCGATGGCAGTGTTCTCTAGTGAACGATGAACATACGATGCAGATGTATAACGCCATGAGAGAGAGAGAGAGAGCTGGTAAGGAATATAGCGAGAAAGAATGTGTTTCTTAGTAATTTTATTAATTAAGCTAATTAATAATTATTAGGAAATAACAAAGTTTCATTCCCAATATACCCCTTTGATATTTTTTTTAAATTCAATATTACCGTTGAAATTGTTAAAAATTACAAATATGTCATGTATGATCTAGCCCTGTAAAATTTTTGATCTAACGTTCCACTTTTAGATCTCGGAAAACTATGAGTTCTCAAATAATCCTTCATCTATATATATATATATATATATATATATATATATATATATATATATATATATATATATATATATATATATATATATATATATATATATATATATATATATGGTATGGTAAAGTAAATATATCTTACAATAATGATTGTTAAAATCGCGATTCTGATCTTACGATCCCACCAAAATAAATTTATCCCGATCTTACTTGGATCGTTTTTCGGTAGGATCATAAGATCGTTAATACACACACACACACACACACACATATATATATATATATATATATATATATATATATATATATATATATATATATCATTATATACTTATAAAGGAAACATTTTTCCTTTCACCACATTCATTTGAAATTCCCATGCATTTTTTTCTTTCACCACATTCATTTGAAACTCCCATAACTTTTCAACTTTCAAATAATAAATATAACTTGGTTAATTACGTTAAATAAATATCAAACCTAAATTGTAATCATATACTAACTAAATTTCAATATTAAAATAATATATTTACTTTTAATTATAAAGTTATGATTTTTAACTTTTAACATATTATACTTAATTTATTGGTTCTAACATATTGTTAGATGTAACAATTATCATTTTAAAGATACAATTTTGTAACAGATTGTATAAAATACTGAAATTATTAATATAAATATAACATTAGAGGGTCAACTAAAATATAAATTTTATTTATAAACAACCCATATAATATTTTGTAAATAGTTATAAGTGATAAATTGTAGAGTATTTATAATAATGATTATAAGTTAGTTAATAAGGTTAAATAAATATCAAACCTAAAGTGTAATCATAAATAAACTAAATTTCAATTCTAAAATAATATATTAACTTCTACTTATAAAGTTATGTCTTTAACTTTTAATATATTATACATAATTTATTAAATTTAATATGTTGTTATATATAAATCATTATCAGTTTAAAGCTACAAGTTTTGAATAGTTTGGATAAAATCCTTAAATTGTTAACTTAAATTAAATAATACAATATCAACTTAAATATAAATTTCAGCTCCATTTAAAATAACCAAAGAATATTTTGTTAATAGTTAAAAGTGATAAATTATAGTGATAAATGCAAAAACCAAATTGTAATCTCAATTTAACTAAAATATTTCCTAAAGACTGTTTTACAATCATTAAGAGCTTTTAATTAAGTAGCTTAAAATAACTTACAATAACAATAGTTAAAAATAACTCTATATAAATTATTATATTGTTACCTTTAAAATCAAACAATATTGTTTAATCTTTTAAATAATTATAATGATAGAAATTAAAACATTAAACAAATAAATTTAAAAAAATATATAATTAACAATAACAACTAGTATAAATAACATTAAACCATATATTATCTTTAATTTTATTAATGTGTAACTCGCGAGTAGAAGTCATTCAAACAATTGAGATTATGAAGTTATAATAGATGTGTATATTATAATATAATTTAAAATAATCAATTTATTATATCAATTTAGTATACGGATTATTATATCAAATTTAACAACAGTGTTATTGTTATATTTAAAAAAACATATATTTTAAAAGACTTCAACTATATAGGTGTTTTTGTGCATAACAATGTTAACTTAAATATACATTTTAGTTTGACTTAAAAAACCAAAGGAACTACAGTAAATAGTTAAAAGTTATAAATTATAGTGATAAATTCAAAAAATAAATTGTAATCTCAATTTAACTAAAATATTTCCTAAATATATCTTTATAATCGTTAAAAGTTTTCAAATGAGTAGCTTAAAATAAGTTACAATAACAATAGTTAAAAATAACTCAATATAATTTATTATGTTGTTACCTTTAAAATCAAAAAATAATGTTTGATGTTTTAAATAATTATAATGATGGAAATTAAAACATTAAGCGAATAAATTTTGAAAAACTAATTAACAATAACAACAACTATAAATAACATTAAACCATATATTATATTTAATTTTATTCATGTGTAACTCGAGGGTAGAAGTCATTCAAACGATTGAGATTATGAAGTTATAATACCCGTATATATTATAATATAATTGAAAATAATCAATATATTCTATCAACTTAGTATACAAATTATTATATCAAATTTAACAAAATTATTGTTATATTTAAAAACAAAAACATATATTTGTAAATATTTCAATTATATATGTGTTTTTGCACAACGCGTATATATATATATATATATATATATATATATATATATATATATATATATATATATATATATATATATATATATATATATATATATATATGGCGAGGTTCAATAAAGAAAGATAATTAACCAAAGAACCAAAAAACCGATCGTGAGCATCGGAAATCATAACGATCAACGGTTAAGAAAATAGATGTACACTTTTATATTAGACGCACATACACCAGATTATACGAAAAAACCCACCATTTACAAAAAAACTCACCACTTTTTTCGTTTAATTTTTTTTAGGCCATGTTTTTTATCAGAAAAAAAAAGCCGAATATACCATTATTCACTATTTTCCGTCCTCTTTCCATAGAGATCCATGATGATATATAAAAAACGAACTTCATTTTTTTAATGAAAAAAGTTAAGGTCTATTTTTTATTGAAAAAAATAATAAATATATCAAAATTTATATTTTTTTATACCTTTTAAACATAGATTTATATTCATATTAAAAAAACGATATTTCAGTTCAGATTCACATTCTGAACTTGTTCAGATTCATGTTGTAAACCTGTTCAGATTCACATTGTGAACCTCCTCAAATTCACAGTGTGTATAATAATAAATCATATTCACAGTGTGAATCTAAACTGATCGGAGCTTTTTCACATTGTGAATGTTAAATTTTGAAATATTGACAGTTTAGATTCACAATGTGAATCTACACTGATCGAAGTTTTTATTTTTTTTATTTTTATGAACCTTCTCAGATTCACAATGTGCATAATAGTAATTCAGATTCACAATGTGAATCTAAACTGTTCGAGATTTTTCATATTGTGAATATTAAAAATTGAAAGATTTACAATTTAGATTCACAATGTGAATCTACACTGTTTGTAAGTCCCCAAATTGCTTGTGTATCAATCAGATCCAACTGATGGTGCGGAATCCCAATAAATTGGATGATCTCAGATCAAATAGAAGAGAAGGATAAGAAGAATTTAGATGAATCTAATGATGTATTCAATAAATTGAGTGATGCTCCATATACATAGATTCTCTCACACACATACTTCTTCTTTCTAACTTTCTCTCTCTTCTTTTCTCTCTCCTCTAGCCTTACACTCCTCTACCCATTAAATCTATTTATATGGACCTCCAGCCGCACACCCTGTGTACGGTTGTACACACAAACCGCAAACACATACAACATTACATAAAAATATATTTTCCTAGAAAAGCAAAGTATAAACTATATTTTTGACCCAACAATCTCCCCCTTGGTTTATAGCTTTCTTTTCTAATTGACCAACAAACCCCCCCTAAAAAGTAGCTAGCTTTTCTTGTTAATCTTCACTGGGAGCTTGGTTTCAGCATTAATCTTCAAATTTCTTCACAACATCAAGATGAACATATGAATCTTCAATAAATGATGTCATCTTGAGCAGTTGGGATTTCTGCAGAATTTGACATTGAACGCACATTGGGTGAGGAGGCTTGATGTACTGATTCTTGAATGATAGCGCTTTCAACTTGAGAATCTTCAGAGAGAACAGAGAGAACGAATCTTCTAGATCACTTGCGCAAGTTCATAGATAGCAACAAATTGATTGTGGAGGCTTCAATGCAATCTGTCACATAATCTTCAAGTACAGCTTCACCATACTTCTGGGGTTGACAGATTAAATATTGAAAGAATAATCTTCATTTCTTGCTCCTTCGAATGAAAATTCTTCGAGGCTCACGGATGAAGCTTTGGCTCAAAAATCTCGATACAGTCTCCACGAGTCTCATCTACGCCTGAAATCACTTTTCAAGACAAAACAAAACTAAAAGAAAAATTAGCACACAAAAAAACATTTTTGGATTTTTGATATTTTTTGAAAAAAAAAATAAAACAGAAATAATAATATTTTTTATTTTTTGTTTGATTTTTAAATTTTTCTTATTTTTGTTTGATTTTTGATGATTTTTTTAATTCTCTCCTAAATTTGTGCATAGAGGAAAACTGTGAAAATTTTTAACAAAAACAAAAATATTTGGGATCAAAGTTGTTAGACAGTCTTAATCCGTTTGTCAGTACCTTCCCCTTCATGAATAGATATGGTCGATCGTCGGTATTGTGGTTCACTTAAGCACGAAAATTTGTGACAAATTTTGGACATGCTATAAGTGACAGTTGATCCTAAGTTCCTAGATAAAACTTCCTAAGGATCATTCATCTGACGACGACCAAGGATATTGTTATCCACCTAAATTGAGCAGCGAGATCTACAGAAAATCTAGAATTGTTCAATTTTAGATGTACTAGAACGTGTTTCCCGCTTCCTGATATACCCCAATAATCAAGAACTTCCGAGATACTCCTTACTTTAGGTGAGCATACTATTATTCATAGAGAGGATAGATTTAGAATATTTTTAATTATAGTTTTTAGAGGGATTGAGAAGTAGAAGGTTGCATATGTTGTGTACCAGGTTGGATTGTTAATCACACAAAGAAGACATCATATGGCTAACAGATAGGAAGAATTTCATAGATATAATATGCAGAGAAGTAGATTTGCATATGTTGCAGTCCAGGTCGGATCTCTTCCAATCACGTAAAGGAGGCAATATATGACTAACAGTAAGAAAGAAAGAAAATAATTTTCTACAGACCTACTTTATCGGAATTCCCCAATCGCTCCGTCAATACCAGAATTAAGGACAAAATCCGTACATCGAGGAAAAGTTAAACCACATTTCTAGATATGGGTTTTCTTAATGTGACTGGTGGATTCTCATGTATATCTCCCTGCTCAACCTATCCGAGCATCATATTGTCAGGCTAAACAGAACTATCTAGGTCAAGATTTATCAAGTCTCTAGATTCCTTAAGTTCATTTGCACCTAGTCAAGTTCATTAAAATCCTTCGTGCCTACTAGCACATCGAAAACAGAGCCTAGACAATTCAGCTTTGGTACTTTACACAGACTCAGATTGCCCGTTATCACTTGTTGATATCATTTCCCAAACAATACCTACTAAATAAAAACTATAAGAAAATGAAAATTGTCTTTAAAATGAATCAGTGTAAGGTAAACTCAGGAGTATAAAGAAGAAAACTCAAACCGTAATTCACCGATTGAATTTGCATCCAAAAGGTCTGAGAACAGCACGCGTAATCCCAGAACATATCCAAAAATTCTTTATATCGTTAAGCACAAACCCCATGTGATCCTCTCCATTCTTCCCTTCCCACAAAGGACACATACTCTCAAACAAAGTTTTGAATGGTGTATAGTTGAGATATGCCTCCTATCAAGTGCTTGGAACAACCACTATCAACAAACCTAGGTCTGATGATATTCCTCCATAGTTGCTCCGACACATAGTGGGATCAGTTGGTCTTTGGAACCCAGTCCATTTTGAAACTGGGTTGACCTTTGTCATCAGTGCAAGGAACTCTCTCCCAAGACATATCCTGTTTATCACAAACAGAAGATGAAGAAACGTTAAAAGCATTAGGAGATTTGGGAGATTGAACCTTTGGTACCCATCTGTAGTCGGGTTTGACCCATTTCTTTTTCGATCCGATGGGTACCTCGGCACTTGATTTTGAACTTGAAGCCGATCGTCGAGATGACTTTGACCTAACCGGTCTTGGCTTCACTGGAGCATCTCTTGGATTGTACTTCCTGGCCGACATTCCCTTATTCACCTTGGGATTTGATTTCTTGGCCATGTGGGTTTGATTCTTGGGCTTCTGCGCGTTCCATTCACCATTATATGAACGTGGCCTGGAAGGGTTTCTTTTGAAGTATCTCCCTTTTAGCACGTTTTGCCATGCTTGTGCATAATAAGGAACGTATGCACAATTAGGACAATTTCTGGCAATGTGTCCAGGTGTTCCACGGTGAAAATATGTCTTTTTCTGCACTGTGGAGTTGTTTCTTCCTGCCCCTGGTGGCGTATCCATGCCTTGTCTCTTGCTTTTCCCACATGCACAGTTGCAACAGGCACTTTTTTTCGCTTGTGTCAGTGGCCTGTATTTACTAATAACAGGTTGATCAGAAGCAACTGAGTTCGAAGCAATAGACTCTGAGTTCAAGGAGACATTGGTTTGTTCAATAGTGTTATCCTTGTTCTCATCTTCCGCTACATTACCTGTACATGTAACAGAATCATTAGAAACATTCACTTCATCCTTTTTGGGCACAACCGCAACAGGTTTCCCATATTGGAGATGTGCCTCGTTGTGAATTTCTTCATGTGTCATAGGGATGGATGTGTAGTTATGAGTTAAAGGTGGAGGAACACATTCATACCCTAAACCCTTGTTTTGATTATCTTTGAATTTTAATTGGGTATCAAATAAAGACTCGACTGTCTTACTTGACGCAGTGTAATTTTTTAAACTAATATCTGTTTTTTCACACTTCATTTTCAAAGCGTCAAGTTCTTCAGTTACAGCAACAAGTTTTTTCGTAATGTGATCGTAATTTTCACACTTGTTGTTGTAGTCTTCTTGTAATTTCCTAAAGTCCTTAGTCTTGGCCTCTAATTGTGATTTTAAAGGTTTTTGACCTTTCCAAAGAGTATAGCCTTCGTATTTGAGGTCCTCATTTTCTCTTTTTAATGAATCGATTTGATCTCGGAGAAATTTAATAGTAGTTTCACAAGATGGAGTACATGAAACTTTATTTACCGGAATTGATGTGGAACTCATTTTCCTTTTTTTTTCCTTAATTTTTTTTTTAATTTTTTTAATTTCCCTTTAACTTAAAAACAAAACGAGAAAGTCAACCTTAAACGTCAATTTTGAAAAGTTAAACTCAAAAGTCAAACTTAAAAGTCAAACTGAAAAGCTAAATTTGAAAAATTAAAAGTCAAACAAGAAAGTCAAAATTTTAAACTCAAAGGTCAACTTTTAAAAGTCAAAGTCAAAATTTTAATGTTAAAAGATAAAAATAAAATCAAAAATTAAAAACTAAAATTTTGGGTTGCAAATTGGAAGTTAAAAATAAAAGAAATTGATTTTTGGGTTGATATTGTCAATTTGCGAAATTATAAACCGAGAAGGACAGCTTATGATTTATGTTTCGAAGGGATGACACAAAGGGTGTGCTAGTCGAGTTGGTTAAGGCGTTGTGGCAATGACTAAGAGGTCCCAGTTTCGATCCCCGACACCTCAATTCTGTTCCCCTTTTTTTATATAAAGGCATTGCTGCTTCCGAACTGAGCCAAGAGCGTGGTAGCTGAGCCGTGGATTCCGAGTCGAGTTCAAGAACCGAACACTTAGCCAAACACTCCGAGCTGTAATCCGAGACCGCACACTGAGCCGTATACTCCTGGCCGCACACCTTCAACCGGGCCGCACACCATCAACAGATTCGCAAAAAAAAAAAAAAAAAAAACGAAGTTTTTCACCCTTTTTTGCTCCAAAAACTCGTTTTTATGAAAAATGCAAATAAGAACCCCCCCCCCCCCCCCCCCCCCCCCCCGCTAATTTTCAGAGATCTATCCAAAAACGCTATTATCTTTTCAAAATAAGATCAAATAAGCTCCATATCTGGAAAAAAATTTGATTGATACAACCAATCTTTGATACCAATTGTAAGTCCCCAAATTGCTTGTGTATCAATCAGATCCAATTGATGGTGCGAAATCATTATCAATTGGATGATGTCAGATCAAATAGAAGAGAATGAGAAGAATAATTAAGATGAATCTAATGATGTATTCAATAAATTGAGTGATGCTCCATATACATAGATTCTCTCTCACACACACTTTTTCTCTCTCCTCTAGCCTTACACTCCTCTACCCATTACATCTATTTAGATGGACCTCTAGCCACACACATGTATACAACCGCACACCCTATGTACGGTCGTACACAGGGTGTGCGGTCGTACACATGTGTACGGCCGTACACACAAACCGCAGACACATACAACATTACATAAAAATATATTTTCCTAGAAAAGTAAAGTATAAACCATATTTTTGACCCAACATTATTCGAGGTTTTTTTTTAATCGGTGTTGATGTTTATTAATATAGTACAAAAATTTAATATTTTTGGTATAATTAGTTTTTTTTATAAAAAAAAGCTTAAATATTGAAAAAAATAAGAAAATTAAGTGGGTTTTTTTTGAAAAAAAAAATCGTTTTTTATATATCATCATTGATCTCTATAGAAAAGAGGACGAAAAATCGTGAACAACGATATATTCGGATTTTTTTTTCGATAAAAAACTTGGCCTAAAAAAAATTAAATGAAAAAAAATGAAGTGAGTTTAGTTATAATCCGGTACGTGTGCGTCCATTATAAAAATTTACAACCCTTCCTTTTGTCGTTGATCGTTTTAAATTCCGACACTTTGGATTGGTTCTTTGAATAATAATGGTTCTCTATTGAACTTTTCCATATATATATATATATATATATATATATATATATATATATATATATATATATATATATATATATATATATATATATATATATATATATATATAGGTGGGTTCAATTGAGAAAATAAAAAAGGTTGAGAATGGTGGAATCATTCTAAGCCAATCATTTAATCTAATCATAAAAAGACACGGTGACAGCTTGTAAATATGTTAATAACCTTCAATCTTAAATACGTATCGATAACAGTTCGTTCATCATCAAAATTTCCCTCGAACCTTCAATAATCATCCAGATTTCTTCAACTACACCAGAATTTCTTCATTGTTAATGAAATTGGAATCGGAGTTATGGATTCACAATCACAGTCGACATTGAAGGACTCAGAATCGGTACTCACAGGTTCCCAATCGGATTTTCGGAAATCAAAATGAAAATGAGCAATCGATCAGACATAAGATGTCGCATCTGAAGTCGAATCGGAAGTATATGATGATTTGGAATTGATAACTTGATGTTTTTAACATTTTTAAAATAGTTAACTTGTATGCACTCCAACTGTTTGATGAAATGCAGAAAATAAATTACCACGTTATATTCACATATGAATATGTTTTCTCACCTGAATCAGTATATGATTATTAAAAACACAAAACAAATATGCAAGTCAGTATGTTATTCATATGTGAATAACATATAAAAATTATATATATATATATATATATATATATATATATATATATATATATATATATATATATATTTGTCAAAATACCTTCAAATATTCATAAGTGAATATATTCACAAGTTAATATACCTTGTAATATTCATATGTAAATATATTGTGTAATATTCATAAGTGAATATATCATCTAATATTCACAAGTGAATATAGTATGTAATATTCACGTGTGATATACCATATAATACTATGTAATATTCACATATAAAATATTATTTAACACCCATAAGTGAATATATCATCTAATATTAACAAGTGAATATACTATGTTAATATTCACAAGTGAATGCATCGTCCAATATTAAAATATGAATATACTATGTTTATTATATGTTATATTCATATATGAATGATACTAAAATTGTAAAAAAACAAAAATCATATTTTTTATTCATAAGTGAATAACGAATGAACTGTAATAAAATCTGATGCATTTTTATTCACTTATGAATAATGATAGCTGAAAATATAAAAAAAATTTATTTTATCTTAAAACTATATCAATATGGATGTCTATTTGTAAAGAATAAAAAACCATGAATTTTGGTATATATTTAAAATCATTTTTTGATAAAAATAGTTTCTAAAAATTTAAAAAAAATGAAAAAAAAAAACTATGTTTTTGTATATATTAAGGTAAGGATTAGCATAGTTTAAGGAAATATGTTTTGTTGGAAAACACATGTGCATTCCTTTCCCATTTCCGCCGATACGTTGGAGGCTTTTACCGCAAAAATAAATGATTGACTGAGAATGATTCCCCTATTCTCAACCTTTTTTTTCTCAATTGAACCCTCCCCTATATATATATATATATATATATATATATATATATATATATATATATATATATATATATATATATATATATATATATATATATATATATTTGGACTAACTACATAGAATAACCCGAAAACATTTCATCGTAATTGTCCTAAGTTCTTAAACTTCAACTCTTAACTTGATTTACTACCCAGATTTTCGGACATACACAATTATTTTCCTCCTAAAACATTTCATTTGTATCAATAGTATATGAACCCCACCATGAGGTGCTCGACAGAAAGACGTGATGTAGAAGGAAGATAGTGGTGAACTTTCGAAAATTTTGAAAGTAAATCGAGTTACGGGGTTGAAGATTAAGAGCATTGGATGATTACAATGAAAATATGATACAAAATGACATAATATGACGAAGTTGGATACTTAAGTTTATATAAGGATGTAAGGTACATTCACAAGTATTGTGTGTATGTGTGACTAAATTCTCGTCATTAGATTAAAATAATGAATTATTGTTATCCTAGGGTACATGGTATTAACATTTGATAGCAATTACTATATCATTACATTTCATTAATTATAATGGAAAATATAACATTTTATTAAGAGAAATAAATGAAAACAAACTAAATTTTAGGCAAAGAAGTCAATTCAATTAATAAAAAATCAAGCAATTAAGTATTCAAATAAACATTTTTGAAAATTAAACAAATTATCAGGAAATCACACCAGTTAAATGTATTCAGTCATCAAAATTTTAGATGCCCAAATTAGTAGAAAGAAATTTAAAGAATATTAGATATATGTATATATGATAATGACATTCTTAACATAATTAAGCTTTAATTTTCACATTTATCCATTATTGACATAATGTTTGATATGTTTATTCAAAATTTTAGAATACTATCAATTACAATGTAATAATCATATATTGTCCTTACACTCTTAATGAATACGTCTTCATTCAATTTATTTATTGAGAAATAAAATTCTTTAAGAATAATATTGTACATATTCTCATAAATATATAACAATTACAATTTTTAAAACGAAAAGAAACTGATAAAAAAGAGCTTTGCAAGTCCGATTCATGATCTTTAGCAAGTACATTATGTGAGAATGGATTTAAGAATGTACAATAATTACTTAATCCCTGAAGTTGCCATGATCTATCTATATGGATCCTTATTCCATGAATTAATATGTCGACTACATATAACATTAGGAATGTTATTGCGCTCCCACTAGCTTTGTAGAAAAACACAAGAGTCATCTTGATTTATAATCAAATCACACTACGTAATTATCTTATAAGAAATAAGATTCTTACTTTGAGATGTTAGCTTAAATCTGAGAAGATTTTTAATCATGTATGTTTCTCCCTTGAAAACTTACTTACTCTTTATAGTCAAATTATATCGAGGAAGATTAATCAAGCCCATACTTGATAATCATACATGAATGCATCTCTTTGTGTTTTATTAGTTTCTGATCAACCATTGAGCATATTCAACAACAGTTGAAAACTTGCTAGTTCCAAACTATGATGTATTTAGTTTATGATTCTTAAGCATTTAAAATTCCATATAGCTCCCACTTAGAAAAAACAATTTCTTTTGTCTTAGGAATGACAATTAGTGGGATTAGTAGAAACTTCATCCTAAACAATCATTTAGCATATTCTACGTGAATGCAGTTAGTAGATGCTATAGTGGTTGAGCTTATTGTCTAACATAAGCTCTATAACTCTATACCTTTTAGATAAGGATAAACCATTTCATCCTCAGTCTAATATAAGTATCTAATCTACTTATTTAGTTGGAAAATATATATGTTCAATATATATTTGTTGCAGTGAGCATAATTCCAAAATTTTATAAAGTAAATAGTTCTTTTAAAACATCATAAAATAGATTGAAAAGACTATTCCTCTTCAAAAACTTGTACTATCGACATTCAACTAGTAGCTAGGTGACCCTATCCCACTAGAGAATTTGAAGGCTACATCGAGTGTCAAAAGATAGATTCAAGTGACCAGGTGATCCTATGACACAAGAAACATACTAATGACAAGTGAATGTTTGTGTCGGAATGAGTTGTGAATCAATTCCACAACTCCTAAGATGTTCCAAGAAAACTTGGTTTATAAAACTCATTTTCTTTATCACAACGAAAGGTTAATGATGATCTTATTAATGTGTATTTCAATCTTCACTATGAAAATTTTGATCAAATCAAAAGGTTTCATCAAGGACGGATAATATCCATCAGTGAAATTGATTAACTATATATCACCAAATCTATTCATGGATTGAAAAAGATTACACACATCACTTATGTATAACTCTTTGTCAAGACTTTTGTTCTCTAACTACTAATAGATAAGACACTTGCGAATCATCTTCCCGTATAAATTTGATTCACATATATCAAATGAATCAAGCTCATTTGCCTTCAAAAATTCCATCCTTTTGAAGTTGGTATATGTATTTTTTTTATTTATATTATCATGATGATTATGACATAGATAAGTTCCAATCAAATATTATTTAATTATATAGGTGTTATGATCATAACTATTAATTTAATGAAAAATTACAGATTTACTTCATAAATAACATTATGAGAAAATATTCTTTAACACGGAATACATCCTTACAGAACATGAATGTGAACATCCATTAAACGATATGTAAATCCAGATTTATTCATAAATTACAACTGTTAAATGTCACTATATGGATAGGTACAATACATCTATTGTTTAAATAAAATACTATTACAACACTTGTTATCTCTTCAATACGAAATGTCATTCTTTTGTAATCTATTGATTATTTATTCCAATCATTAGCACATAATATCAATTATTAGTGTCACTTTAAGTATAACATACTCAAGTAAATGATGGAAAAATAAGTAGTTCTATCATATAGATATATGAAGTTTTGTCAGACTTCTTTAGCTTGACGAGATGAGAGGAGTAATTCGTCCTTTAGTGTCTAGTTTCTTCCATAATAGAAACAACACTAATCATTTGGTCCTTTCTTGATTTTTGGGTTTATGTTGTATTTCCCTTAACTGAACTGTAAGTCTATATGAGTGTACAATCTCTTAGACTTCTTTTTATTCAATGCTTGAACAGACTTGAAGCTATTTCTAGTGTTCTGATTGAATTTATGCTTTACTTCATGAGACATCTGATATGTTTCATAATTATCCAAGACTTGCAGCAAGTCATGGTTAATCACTCCAGTGTGACGTTTGACACATCAACATCATCATAATAATACTTTCATCAAAGTATCATGATCAGACTAATTGGTTGCAGAGGTTATTCAGGAATGGGATCTTACAATATATAAATTTCTATTTATATTAACGGTAGAACCTCAAGATAGTATACCGGTTATAGAAATTATAACCATCAAATGTTACTCGAAACGGATGGAAAATCTGTTTAAGAGAATCGAGTCCAACTCGAGTCTCAGCCACTGCGTTTATTACTAACCTTTTCTTACAAGAATATTCAAAGAAGAAAATGAAGTCCTTAACTAACACTCTTAAATAGATTTTCTTTGTTCTAAATCTTTAATTTTTTGGTCTTTTTATTCTAAATCAATTGTGTGTCGATTTTTTCGGTAATCAATTTAATTGTGATTGCGATTCTTTCAAAATGAATGGAACTCTTGTTGCTACTGGAGCTCCTGTTGCTACTAGTACCCCTGTTGTGAACCCAAATGCACCTGTTCAAAACATCATGGCTAATAAAGCTAAGCGACTTGCAAAATTTTATGGTCTGAACTTCAAAAGGTGGCAGCAAAAGATGATCTACTTGACCATAATGAACTTGGCTTGTTTCCTAACAGAAACTTTTCCCGTAATTGTTGAGGGACAGGCTGATTTTCAATCTGTGAATGCTTGGAAGCATTCTGAACTTGTGTGTCACAACTATGTGTTGAATGGCATGACATGTGCATAATTAGCCATATGTTTAGTATAGATTTTTATTCATTTTTAGCTAATTATGTGCATAATATGGAAAAAAAAAGGTACTTAATAATGTCTAAATTGTGTTTTCAGTCCAGAAGACATGCTTGGAAGCAAAAAGGAATAAGGAGAAGCAATTAGAAACCAAAGAATGAAGAAAAAGAAGATATCTGGAGCTACTCGGCGAGTCCACGAAGCTACTCGACGAGTTCCCGAGAATGTTCCCGAAGAAAAGTCAATAGTCCTTGATAAACACGTATTTTCCACATCTACTCGACGAAATGGGGACCTACTCGCTGAGTTGACCCTGTTTTGTGATAAGTATAAATATGGAGCCTTATTCCGAATGGGGGACTTTTCTGGCTTTTTGGGAGACAGACGAAAACGGACGACATATGAAGAAGTTATGAGTTTATAACGGAGTTTTCCTATCCCGGCCTACTAAAAATAATATAAAAATAATATAATAAAAAAAAGTCAAAATTAGCCAACGAAGTCTAAATAAAAGTTGTAGATCTTGTTTTTACATACACGTCAATATAAAGAACGTTGAAAACGGAGCTCGTATGAGAAAGTTATGAATTTCTGAAGTTCGAGGCGTGAACCCCAAGGCTGTGTCAGAGCTCACGAGGTGAATAGATGATGGATGTCTTCCTGGGAAAGTACCCATGACGAACACAATGATGTATCAAGCTCATGAGGTGAGCCTAGCTCACGAGGTGAGCATATGTGGCTCACGAGGTGAACCTAACATTTTTGCCCTATAAATAGAATTCAAGGGGCAGCTGAGTTTGCTTGCTCATCTCTTACTCTCCCACTCCCGATACTCTCTCTAAGCCCTATTTTAACCCCCCGAAGCTCCGATATCATCCCGAGACACGAAGTAAGTCCCGAACCCCGAAGATCCCAAGAAGAAAAGAGTTTCCAGGCCGAAGCTCTGCCTGCGAGAAGCCCGGTGTGTGAAGATCTTCCAGTTTTACTAAAGAATACTACTTTACGAGCCGTAATGCTGTCTGAGAATCATCTAATCAAGTGAGTGTATAGTCCCTTTCATAAACACAATTTTAATACAAGTATTGGTTGAATGTATTATATCCATGTTATGAGTGAGTGTATAGTTACTTTTTTCTAACACATAAGTATGAAGTATTTGCTATGAAATACGTGCTATGTGTTATATATTGTTGTTTATTTGAGATGTTGGTGGAATGGATGAACTATATGGGTTTTAATGAGTTAAAATGCATATGTATATTGTAACTACAAATATGTTGGGTAGGACATGGGTAGATGAGATCCGTGAGTATGGATCAGATCAAGAGGTTAGTTTTAGATCCATGAGTAGGGATCAGATCAAGAGGCTAGTTTTAGATCCGTGAGTATGGATTAGACCAAGAGGTTAGTTTTAGATCCGGGAGTATGGATCAAGTAAAGAGATAAAACTTGTTATTAGTCCGGGAGTATGGATTAATACTAAGTTAATTGTCCCTAGTCCGGGAGTATGGATTGGGCACAATTATTGATCCGGGAGTATGTATAAGATCAGGATTAAGGTATAGTTAATTGTCCATATTCTAGGAGTATGGATTGGGTACGATTATTGATCCGGGAGTATGGATTGGATAAGGAGGTTAGTTTTAGATCCGTGAGTATGGATCAGGTAGTTTTAGATTCGTGAGTATGGATCAGGGGAAAAGGTTAGTTTTAGATCTGTGAGTATAGATCAGGTGAAAAGGTTAGTTTTAGATTCGTGAGTTTGGATCGGGTGAAGAGGATAGTTTTAGATCCGTGAGTAAGGATCAGGTAAAGAGGAAAATTTTAGATACGATAGTTTAGATCGTGTCGTTATGAGGATCGATGTGGTGGGATAAGAGTTGGCTTTATATGGTGAAATTGTACAAGTTTGAATGTTTTATATATATAAATATATGATATAACACTGTGGGATGAAAACCCTATATGCTCACCAGGCTCGCAAGCCTGACCCACTCAGTTTTCTTTGTATCACAGGTATCAATAGAAAGACATATTTCACTAAGAGATTAAAGGAGATGTAAATCACTAGTGTAAATAAATGTATGTTCTATTTATGCTTATGAGTCTGTATCGGAACATGACATCCCGAGATTTTGTTATATAATGAAAATACATTTATTTAAGAAATGCTTTGATAAATTCTTATCATATTTTGTTTTGGGAATAAATTCTGCAACCGTTTTCTTTGAAAGATTCCTCTGAGTTTTTTTTTTTTTTTAAAAAGCATAGACAAATCGGTCATTTTGGCCGTGAAATTGGGAATGTCACAGTTGGTATCAGAGCAATAGTTTAAGCGAACTAGGAATTTGTAGGAAATTTATAGACTTAAACTTAGAATGCTAAGTAATAATCGTGAGGAGTGTGTCTAAAACATGTTAGGTAGTACACCTAAATTGACACAAGCACTAGTATATTTTAGGAATGATGCCTAAAATGCTTTTATGTGCTAAATGATTTGTGTGATAGTTATATCAATGCTATTATTTGTTCGGATCCATGGTCTATTGCCGACCGGATCTGGAAACGTTATGTGTGTAGGATTCTAAGCGTATGACTACGATATTAGAACTAGCATGTAAACATTTTGGAGTGATATGGAAGATCATAATATCTATCGCGAAGGAGGATCTAATTTCACCTTATTCGGTGTATAGATCGAAATGTCAAGAACAAGAAGCAGAGTTGGAAACGCAAATGAAAACAGGAATCAACAGCCTCAACCACCAGTGGTTGAGCAAGCACCTGTTGTAACAGCAACACCAGAGCCAATGACGATGGCTGGGATGCAAGCGATGATGTAGATTATGTTGGATTGCCAAATGGAAGAGACAAGGCGATTACTCCAACAGAATCGTGAGGAACTGTCACTTGAAGTGAAAGAACCCGAAGTGAATGGAGGGCATTCGGAGGGAGGTAACCACAGTTGGACTGTTGGACAAGCAGAACCCCCAGTGGCAGAAAGGAATGACCCGGAAAGGGAAATAAACAGGGATGGGCGTATGTATAAGAATTTATTGTGCGCCAAACCGCCAAGTCTATTTGGGAACCCAAAGCCTATAGAGATTATGGGCTGGATCTCCGAAATGGAGATGGTATTTGAAAGTTGCGACTGTAGAAACAAACAGAAGATTGTCTTTGCAGTTAGACAATTGAAGACTGGAGTCTTGAGCTGGTGGAAGTTGTTGGCAGATACTATGCCACGAGGAGAAGCCCTGAAAATGTCATTGGAGGAGTTCTTGGAACAATTAAGGGTGCAATATTGTTCAGAGATAGATCTGATTCATCTGAACAATAAGTTCCAAAACTTAAAGAAGGGGAGAATGAGCATAGACGATTATGCTACTGCATTCACTGAGAAAATGAAGTTATTTCTGTACCTAGTGCCAACGGAACTCTCCAAGATTGAGAGGTTCGCTAATGGACTGTCTGCCGCCTATGGCCTGAGGGTCAAGATGGCAACTACCTTGAAGACAGCAGTCCGAGCAGCTAAAAATATGGAGACCCAGTTAAAGGAAAGGGGTATGGAGAGAATCGAGGTGGGTGAGAAAAGAAAGATTGAAGGATCCTCAAGGTCCGATGATAAGAGAAAATTTCCGAAGTCTAATTCGAAGAAGCTCGAAGAAGGAGCACAATGGTGTGACAGGTGCAAAAGGAAGCACATTGGGGAATGCTCTAAAGAGATGACCTGCTTTAAATGCAGGAAGACTGGTCATTACGCCAACAAATGCCCAACCAAAAGAGAAGCCTGCTTTAAGTGTGGTGAAGAAGGGCCCTTCAAGAAAAACTGCCCAAGAAGAGAAGAGGCTACAAGGCCAAATGTATCACCAAAGCCAATGGCATTTCACATGATCCTTGATGAAGCAGAAAACAACACGAGGATTCCAAGGATGAAGACTTCATATATGTATAAAGTCTGTATCAGGAAGTGTAGCCTACTATAGGATAAGATCCACGAAGGATATGCTGAAATCCAAGTTCAACATGAAAGATACGGGTTTAGCGGATGTGATTCTTGGAGGCAAGATCACCAGAACCCATAATGGTATGATTTTAAGTCAAACATGCTATGTGGATAAGAGTCTTGAAAAATTTGCTAAGGGAGATACTAGCATAATTAGAACTCCAACTGACACTAGTCAACATCTGCGTAAAAATAGAGGTGATAGTGTTAATCAAGTGGAATATTCAAGAATTATTAGCAGTCTGATGTATCTAATGAGTTGTACCAAACCTGAATTAGCATATGATGTGATCAGACTAAGTAGATATACTAGTAAACCCAGTTCTGAACACTGGAAGAGTATTATTAGGCTACTAAGGTATGTAAGATACACACAAGAAGATGGACTGCATTATGGCATACATCCAGCAGTTATCAAAGGATTAGGGATGTCAAAAAGTCCCGTGGGACCCCGTTCCCGTGGGGGCCCCGTCCCGTTTGGGGGATTTTTTAAAAAAAATCGGGGGCGGGGACGGGGGCAGGGGCAAGGTTAACCCCCGTTTTAATTTCGGGGGCGGGGGCGGGGGTAGGCAATCCCGTCCCGAAATCCCCATGGGGACCCCGTTAATAAATTACACATACATTTACATATATTAATTATATAAATATAATAAACTATAACATGATTTTGAGCTTACAAAATTCATCAAAAAACATGTTTTTAAGCTGTTAGTATAATTTTTTAAAATGTCATAACTTTTTTTATTTTTAACATTTAAAATTTTTGTTATAAATAATTATTTGTTACCTAAAAAATAGCTTATTTTAACCTAAATAACAACTTCTTTTAGCCCAAAAAAAGTAGCCCAAAATTAATCAGGGGCGGGGGCGGGGGTAATAAAGGTGATTCGGGGGCGAGGGTGGGGGTAGGAACATTGAACATTCCGGGGGCGGGAGCAGGAGGACGGGGAAATTTCGGGGGCGGGGGCGGGAGATGCACTCCCTGTCCCATTTGCCCCCGTTGACATCCCTACAAAGGATACACCGATGCAAATTGGATATCTCAAATAAAAGATTCCATATCTACAGGTGGATGTGTGTTTACACTTGTAGCTTGGAAATCGTCCAAGCAAACAGTTATATCCAGATCTAAGATGGAATCTGAATTTATCACCTTAGATATTTGTACAGAAGAAGCGGAGTGGTTACGTCAATTTGTAGAGGACATTCCCGAATGGCCTAAGCCAGTAACGGCCATATGAACACATTATGATAACCAATCGGCAATTGGTAGAGCTCAAAGTACAATGTATAATGGAAAATTAAGGCACATTATATGTAGATATATAACGATACGAAAACTAATCTCTACGGGGGTTATCACGGTTGACTGGGTGAAGTCAAAAGATAACATTGCGGATCCGCTTACAAAAGGCTTGAGTAGATATGCATTTTATAAGTCATCAAGAGGAATGGGACTAAATCCCTTGAATGAATAAATTCATATGAATGAAACCTTACCTAGAAATTTGATGTACATATGTGCGAACAAAGATTTGTATATATGCACATTTATGGAAAAGTAGAGAATTAAGCTCTTAAGGAATGTCTTAATGAATAGTCAAAACTTTTGGAAAAAATATGGGGAATGGTTTTAGAAAATATTATCGAGTTTTCACAAATTGTTGATTTATCAAATAATCTTCTCTCACGCACATTGCATTTTTTTTAAGCGTATTAAATTTATTATGGACTTATATAGTATGATGATTTATGGTACTTGTTAAACTTATTATTAAACTTATTATGACCTAGAAGAAGATGAACATTTAAACACTAGATGATGATCTGTGGTATATTAAATTTTAAATAACTTTATTAAGATCCCCGGTTAATCATTTAACCACAGCTGTCTGACTAGCTAACACCGGACATTGTTTGGAACCTGGATATATAAACAACCTTTGTCGTCTTATTTATTTGTTGTCCTTAAAAACTTGCACTTAATTTGTTGCAATATAAAGAGATAAAATCATGGGATAAATTTAACAAAATATAATCATTACCTCAAATGATCAGTTGACAAGAAAGACAATGGTGTGTGAATTGTGATACAAACAGAAGCTGGTCAAAGTCAAAGGTGAGAAAGAAAAGTTATGAGAGTGGTGCAATTCAAATGCAAACGCAAATGCAACTAACCCAGCAAACCAAAGGCTGGACCATAATGGACCATGGTTCATTGAACTCTAATAATTGATCGTGCTAAATGTCAACAAAGTGTGGACCATTGATCTAGTGAGCCCATACTGCCCAACCTAGCCACAACCATACACATATACATCCAAAACAAAAAACAAGACATATGCCAACAGTCACATCAATTTATTGAAATCTTTTGCCTTGTCAAATCCCATAATTCAAAGTTAACCATTCCTTTATCCAAAAAGTCTGTTTCAGAATAATAATTTGAGAAGGACAATTTGTACTACAAGTCCACAATGACTCACATTTTAGCAAAAAAACACCTCCTAACTTTCAAAGTAACCATTTTGTAAAAAAAAACATCTCATGTTTTATGTAGCAAAATTCCAATTTTTAACCACGCCACCTTCATCCAAAAACACGTTGGTTGTTAAAATTTAAAGCCTCAACTATTTGAAGAAAAATGTTGGGACTTTTTAATCTTTTGTAGCTAGATGTGTATTAAGTGTGTCACATGGTTGGTTTGCCTCATGTCTAATTTTACATATAATCTAATTCCTCATGGTCTCTTTATTTTCTTATTGAGATGTCCATGTGAAGATAAGCCACAGCAGCAACAAACAAAAAGAAGAAAACAGATGTCAACATCAATGGCTCTGCAAGCATGAACATCGGGTGGAAATTGTAGTAAACCTGCAAAAACAACCAACCAAAAAAAAAACAAAAGTTAAATGGGCATAAAAGAAATAGTAAAAGAAAATAAAAAAGTGGTTTTTAATCACCTGGAAATGAGAGTTGTGTTCAGGAACTACATTTTCCTTTTCCAAAACCACCACTGGTCTTCCAACAATATCAAGATAAGTATACTTTGTCTGTAGAGATTAACAATGATGATTTAGTTTACAAATTATCAACTTTTTTAGATATAGTAGAAAACAGAAGCTACCTCTGATAGGTGTTCTACAGAAAAAGGAACGATAACAGATGGGTTCTTTGATCCTTCAGGAAGGACAACCTGAAATAGCATTCTTCTTAATTAACAAAAGCAGCAAAGAACAATGAACAAGAAAATCTTAAAGATTAAAAATTTAATGATTATGTACCTTATTTGTTATTTTGTTTACCACTGTTTCAGCAATAGGACACCCAAAACTGAAGTTGAGGTAACGCCTACCATCATTTGACTCAAAAAGGAAGTCTTGAAGTGGGAGTCCATATCCAATGACAAAGGTGGCTCTCCAACCTCCTAATAAAGGATATCGTGGCTCTATTTCAAGTTCAGACTACATAAATCATAAATGAATATTTTAGTGTAAAGTTTATATAAATGGGAAGAAATGAAAATGGAGATATAATAAGTTAATAACCAAATCACCTTGCTGTAACTTGTGCGTAAATGTGATGTTGAGATATTGCCTATGTTATCACGGTAATACACAGAGTGAACCCTTGGGGGTAATTTAGCTACAAGGTGTTTGAATGAAGAGACACCACTGATAGTTGGCCTAGATTGATATTCAACCCTGGAAATTAATTAATCAATTAAGATCAAGAGCAAAAAATGTCAAAAGGTAATTTAAAAAAAGAACAAGAAGTAAGTTTGATTCAACAACTTATTGGAGATATGACCTTGAGAACCCTCCTTTGTGTTTAGCACCATTATGGACTAAAGTGTAATGCTCTGTGATTTGAAGGTTACCCCAGTGAGATATTTCAATTTCTCTTACAAGTTCCTCAACCACAGCAAATGGATTGTTGTTCTCAAAATGAACAAGTATGGGAGTATATGAATATGGAGACTGGTTCTCATAAGGTCCATACTTCAACTCAGTGCGTATTTGGGATGAAGGTTCCACTCTTGTAAATGATTCCACTTTGGTGCTTGGTGTTCTGATGACTGTTGTTTGTTGTTTAATTGTATATGGTGATAATATTAAAGCACTGTCACGGTATAAGACTAATTGGGGTTCTGATTGACTTATTTCTACAGGAAAAGGTTCAAGAGATTGGGTCAATATATATGATACTTCTATTGAGACAGATCCACCAGTTGTCAATGGATTCCTCAAAGAAATAGAGAAGAATTTGGCTCCATTTGGCCCATCTGCATGGTTGCTTGGTGTCACATCAAGTGGATGTACAGCTTTCTTCTTCTTTTTTCCAGTAAGCTCAGCAGCCTGGATAAGTGCTAGATGCTTCACTTGTGGTGGTGGAAATGAAAGAAGTACATTTTTAGCAGGAGATGCCCCATCATTTTGTACCTAGAATATCATATGCGATCATAATATAACTTTTAGATGTAATGTCAGATAAGTAGGTTGTATCTACACAGTTATAGGCTCTCAGAACTATATAACGTGCGTCTTTCTTCTTCATTTGGAGGCATAACATATAATACAGGCAATAGGTTCTAGTAACAGAAGAGTACCTTCAAAGTCAAGACAACCCTAATAATGTGCGAAGCCAAATCAATCTGCACCAGCATAAATCAAGATATTAAAGCTATACATCCATACGAAAGATGCTAACAAAAATTAGGAAATAGAACAACAAATTCATAACCACAATATCATACTCATGAGATGTAACACCTCAATCACTTATAATCTCAATCCACTCGTCAATTACCAACTCGTCTTAAGAATTCGATCGTTTCGGGAATGCACTAGCAAGCAGTTGAAAATATGAATTTTCCAATCTCTATCAATTTACACGGATCGACAAGGGTGTGAAAATATAACGAGTGAATTTGTTACAGAAATGAAGGATTTTATTATGAGAAATCTTACTCTGCGTTCAGCGGTGAGGATCTGAAGCTCCGATGATGAAGATGTGAGTGAAGAAGACGATCCGAAACTTAGGGAGAGCAAGGCGAGGAGTAAGGGAATTAGGGTTAAACGAGATCTGGCTACGAAAACCTCCATGTTCACCCTCGTTTTCTCTCACAGTAGCAGCAGAATTGACCCAAGTCGTCTGAAGACGATGATGTTTATGTTGGACTGAAACAGGTTATGGGCCGGGTTGCACCATGAAATCACTAATCTGATTCTGAGCTGGGTTTACTTTATCCTACAAAATCTATATGATATAAATTGTAAACATAGGACTGTTAACAAGCGAAATCTTTGAGTCCATTGGGATCGAGTTGGACTGTTGGAGGTGCGCAGTCTAGGTGTAAGCATCGACTTAACCCTTTTTGGACCCTCGGGTCAATTCTTGGTTCTAGAAATTGATCAAAATTGTATTTTTATCGGTTCGATCCGGTCGGTTCCGGGTAAAAACTGGTTTTGGATCTGATTTAAAAAAAAAAATCAAATCTATTTTCTAATTATCCTTATCATTTTTACGGTCTAACCAAATATCAGTTGCGTCCCTTTCTCCCATAAACTGTATGTAACGCTTCACGTACTCCACCTCTTCCTCTCATAATGAAAGACCCCAACACTAAAATTACCACAAAGTCAAAAATGCTACATGCATATTCATAATTATAATTTACATTAGTGGTCTAAATACAAAAACATAGATATAAACCAACTAACAGGGTTTTTACAAAGTTTCATAAAACTAGTTGTATAAATGCATAACTACCCAGGAATTTGTAATACATATACATATATGTATACCAAGTACAAACGTAGTAGTGTCAACTACTCTAAGTCCTCCAACAAAGTCTGTCTATTTTGGATGCTTATCACCTGAAATAGTTAAACACTAAGAGGGATAAGCGGGCATCGCTTAGTGAGTTCAAAAATAGATACAATATAATGTTATGCCATATATAGAACAATATGAAAGGAACAAAAAGAAACAAAGGACAACAAAGGCTTATATGTGTACCAAATGAATGGCTTCCCATATCAATCAACGGTTAGATTCAAAGAATTACAATAAATGAGACACAATAATTTAGGATCATAAACATCATAAATTCCAGCCCAAGTGACACATAAAACACAATTCCTTTTTATCATGTTGCTAGAATATACATGCTTTCAGCCCTACCTAGCCCGAAGCCAATACCAAAGTGATACGAGTCATGCTCTACATGGCCAAATGCATCAAAATCTGATATCAAGTAATGACCACTTAGATCAATAACATAAGAAATCACATTGCACATATAACACATAACATACAGTTGTCTCTATATTGAACTCATTGTGCTGTAACTGAATGTTGCGATAGAATTCTGAATTCTGATGAAATTACACCATCCTCGGGCCTCTAAAACCTTCAATTATACTCCTGGAGTTCATATTTCAAATTTCATAAGCAATTACTCAACTAATCTCAAGTTATGTTGTTTTCAATTTAGAAATTTTAGTTTTTGTTCTTTGTATAGCTGTCACTTGCAGACCTGTTTTTCCCTTCTTAAAAATCAAAATAACTAATAAATTTCTAAATAGTAACAAAATAAACTCCTATATCTTTCTAATTCCAATTAACTCACGTTTTTATGATTTTTCTATAATTTAAAATGAATTTTACAACACAACATCCCAAAGCTGTCAAAATTCAGCCTTACTGCATTGAACATATAGCCGTTTTTACCCATCTTAAGTTCGGAGTTAGATTTTGGTGTTAAAACAACAATCAAAGTAGACATTCTCAGCTTTCCAGGGATGTATAACACATATCCATATGATTTTTCTACAATTTTTGGTGATTTTTATAAAAACAGAATAATTATACCCTTTATGATTTCATTTTACTCTTTACATGATCAAACCTCATGATCAATATCACTAAATTCTTGTTTTCCAATGATAACACTGAATAATCTAGTAATCCATGCGGATTCAAGTATAAACCATTGGTTTCATTACTAATTTTCACTAATTACACTTAAACCATGATTAATTCTCAAGTTTATATGTAGTTACTTGATTTCCATTTAAGATTCTAGGCTAATAACATAAACTTATGCCTAATTTCATGAAATCAGTGGTAAAACCACTTTGATCAAACCCTAATCTCTTAATAACTGACTAATTACAAGGGTTAATCCAAAAGTTAAGAGTTCATACCTTGATTACTAGACTTAATACTTCAAGAACACTCGAAATCTTGATTTAATCTTCAAAACTTGTTCAAGATTGATCATGTAGGTGAAAATATCCCATAGGGATGGTGAGGAACTGAAGATGGCAGAAAAAATAAGCGGAAATCGTGTTTTAATGGGGAAAAACCCGAGTTGGGTCGGGTTTGACCCGTTTTACCCCTAAACGCTAAAAATTGAATAACTTTTCGCTCGGAACTCCGTTTCGATGAGGTTTTGTCTATACGTGTCTAAAGAGATAATTTACAACTTCCAATAAAAATATCACAGAAAATATCTTCCAATAAAATCAGTTCTACTTATTTCCAACTTAGACGTTATACTTTCTTTAATTCTGATAGTTGACTTTTTGATCAGAATCACAAAAGAATTCTCACAACACTTCCAGTACCTTCCAAATGATTCTAAACTTAGTTTTAAAAATAAAACTTCAAATCTTATAAAACTATTTCGTTAGAACTCAACGCTTAAAACCATACCGAAAAATAGTAATTTTAACGCTTACAATTCTATTATATTATAACTACCTACTTTAAACCTTTAAACCCACATAATATCTTATAATATTCATATTTAAACTAACAAACATATGAAACATGATAATTGAACAAGGTTAGTAAAGTGTATTTTACACATAAGTCTCACGTGTCGCTTAGAAAGAAGCAATACATGATCGATCGTTCCAGTTCTCTTAACCAAATCTAGTTTCATTAACTCCTCATAAGACTTGGCGTTAAATTTCACATTATATACTTCATCTCTCCCTAGTGAAAATCGATTTCATTCAACTCCTCACAAGTCTTACAAATAGTGTAATCAAAAGTAATGGAATCAAAAAGAAAGAATGATAATTGGACCAGAGATGATGATGATGAAACTCAAGTAAGTATTGTTGGATTTTGTTAAATTTGTTGAATGTTATAAACTATGTTGTTATACTGTGAAAAAGTTTTTATTGTGATTATATATGTAAACTAGGGTTACGATTTTTGGTTGATTTTTAAATTTTTTTTGTTGAATGTCATAAAGTATGTTGTTATATTTAGTCGATTTATTATTAAAACGTTTTTATTGTGATTATATGTAAACTAGGTTACGATTTTTGGTTGAATAGGACCACGATCCGTTTCAAGAGCCAATCCTTTTTGATCCAAATGCTCACCCCTAAGACAGTGCACCAAAATTGACATGAATTAGGAATGTGGATGTTTCTACAAATCTATAAATATCATAGATCAGTGATTGATGTTCTTAGAATGATTAGATCTGATATTATATTTTTTTAGATGATATTTATGAAGTTTTGTTCGTTTCGGTATAAAAGTCAATACCAATTTAAGTAATGTGATTTAAATTGTTGCAAGTCCAATTGTTTAAACAATTAATCGTGAACTTGGACTATAGTACTTTTCTTGTTATTGGCTTGTTGCTATGGTTTTGGGCCGACAAATGATTTAGGTGCACTGTAGGTCTCATATCCCATTCGTATTTTGTCTTGGTTTCGAAACATTATGAATGGTATAGATCGACCGATCTTTTTCTAAACTGCTATTTTGATTCGGTCTTGTGGTATTTATATTCATTACTGCGATCCAAATTTAAAGGTTTTTTTTAGTTTGGGATTCAGTTTTGATATTAATAATTCTTTGATATGTTGTGTGTGTATGTGTGTGTGTGTGTGTATATATATATATATATATATATATATATATATATATATATATATATATATATATATATATAATTTTCCAAAATTCTTAAAATTCAACTCCTAACTTGAATCACTTCCATGATTTTTTAAAATTTAACCATTATCTTCCTTTTATATAATTTTCATTTGCAACTATATATATATATATATATATATATATATATATATATATATATAACCTAAACTTATATAGATTTTCGGGTATATTCACTTCCAATAATGTTCATTTCTTCTCATACACTCGTAAGTATGAAAACATGTGATATATGTTTTACAATAAAAAAACTCATTGCTTGTTACTAATTATTAACTTAATAGGACGATTAAGTGCCCTAAAAGTTAATTAACTTCACAAAAATTCAATTCATGAAAATGATCAATCAAACAAAAATCAAATTCAATGTTTCTAGTTTTTTTTTTTTTTTTAAAAAAACATAACCGCTAGAATAGAATCACAAATCCAACATCAAATCATATGCTTCAAGTCAAGAATCAACATGTTTTGAACAATAACTAGAAATTAAGGTTTCTTAGCCACACATGGCTTAAGAACAAATCAAACAAGAATAAAGATGGAAATATTTAATGCTTACTAAAATGAAATAAAAAATGTTTGCAATAATTTGGTCTTCTCAAAAGCTTAAAGAAATCTTCCAAAATTGCCTAAGATCGCCAGAATTGCTCCAAAAACCGTCTCTGCCTCCTAAAATGACGTCTTCCCTTGTTTTATTTAGTGTTCACGTGCTTGCCATAAGACCATGCATTTTTAACATGGTCATGCCTTTTGCCCATGTGTTTTTGGCATGGACATTTGTCTTGAACATGTGTTTTTGGCATGACACATGCTTTTTGCTAAAATTCCAAAAAGTCTTCATTGTTGGCTCCATCTTCAGTCTAGCTTCACCACGAGTCATGTTGCTCAAATATAAGATGAGAAAGGACAAACCCAACCCGTGTCAGTGTGACATGAATCCTGTTGCAAACGTAGTCATTTGCTATGATGATAGTGCAATAATGATTCGCGTTATGTCTTGTGTTCTCTTCCATGGCATGACCGATACATCTTCTTTTCATGCTCCAAAGCTCCATGCTCCATGAACCAAGATCCAAGCTCCATATTCCATGATCCAAGCTCCATGCTCCATAATTCCTACAAAATAAATCAAAAATAGTGAAGTACCAGACATTCTTAATAAAATATGCAATTGCCCGATTGATTAATTAAATGCAACAATTGTGAAGTAGAATGTTATGAAATGATGAAAATAAACATGCAAAATAGGTGCATAAAATGCACCTATCAGCACTTTACGAACTAAACTTCATGAAACCAAAAATTCCATTTGAAGAATTTTCCCACCACCTTATTCTTCTATGAAGCTTCAAGAACTCATTGCAGACGCTTAAATAATGTCTCTAACAAACTCAGTGATATGACCATACTTAACTATATATATTAGGCCATTATCTTAATATATTTAATTAAAATGTTATATTTTTAGATATATGATACTTAATATGCTTGAAAATGTTCAATTAAAATTAAAATGGAAGCTAGGATGCAAAAGGAGGAGCACGGAGCTGAAAACGACACAAAAAATGATGTTGCGGGCAGCTTGAACTCATCATCAGTATTTTAGCCATATCTCATGACTCGTAACTCCAATTGATGAGATTCAACACGATCTGAACACTAGACAAAATTTCGGACAACTTTTGTGTTTTGAGAAAATGATAATTCCCAACGAACACGACGTGGTGAATGGAAACTTCACGATCGTTGACCTGACTTGAAGAATACGGGATATACTAGTCATATTAAAATTTGGAAATCCGACCAAGATAACTAGTCGTATTACTCGTAACTCCGATTAATTATGTGTTCACTAATTGCATGATCATTGTTTTAGTTTTTTTATTAATTATTAGTACTAGGAAATTCGATTAAGACAACTAGTCATATTACAATTCGGTAATCAATTCATTAATTCATTACACTTCTAATAAATCAAACATAAAAACTTGGGGGATTTGTATTCTAATGGAAGTATTTCTTATTTATTGTTTCCTTTTTAATAAATCAAACATAAAAACTTGGGGGATTTGTATTCTAATGGAAGTACTTCTTATTTATTGTTTCCATTAAGCTCTTTAATTCTATTGATTAATTAAGCGTTAAAACTAGTTTAATTTAATTTATACAAAAACCACCATTTACTTTACTGTTATTAATTTAATTAACATTTTAATCATTCAGTATAAACCATCACGTTTCTTGTGTTTGACACCCTTTCTTACCTTAAACTATATTACTTCATGACTAGGTACACCGCCTATTTGTGTTTAAGACTAGTTGAGATTAGATAGGACTTTATAAATTTAAAACTAGTGCATATAAAACACATCAATCGACATATAATAGAACTCTCCTTTCCGAATCAGGAACATCTCGAATCTCCTATGATACATCTGATCTTCTGAAAAGTGTGTTACTTATCTGACTTGCGACATGGCCTTCACCTCAGCCACTGGACCAAAAAGCAGTTTAGAAAATATTCCCTTGTTGCAAGACGGAAACGATTCACCAAAAACCAAAAAAATACTCCCTTGTAGCAGAAATGTAGGTGGAGAATGCCCTCCCTTTCTTCCATCTATCAACTAACACGCATCTAATCCCTTTTCCCTCAAACAAAAGAGGTTGGAAGAACATAACTTCATTGCAGAGAACGACATTCCAGCCATCGGCCGACCACCCATCCTCAGGTTTCAATTTTCAGGTCAATCATCACATTCCTTTGGTGCTAGCTTTCCAAGATCTTGAAGAAGGAATATGTTTTGATTATTTACGATAATAATCAAAATGTATGTAACCCTAATTTGATGTGAATTTCAATGTCATAGCCTCTCTCATAGGGTTTCTTAATATCTATATTGCTATCAATAGAGAAAACATAGATCATTTTTAGGTTGCATGTGAACTTAAGGGTTTAAGTGTTTTTCCGCTCATATGTAATTTTTATAACCTAGAAAACTCATCACCTTCATGTAATTCCTTATCGTTTTTCACCTTTGAAATATCAATTGAAGAACCGTTCACTCAATCATTATCTCTTATTCTCTTTGTTCTTGTTCATATTCATACTTTTATATTATCGTGAATACTTTGTTGAGTTATTATCCTCAAGGCTTGATTGGTTTATCTAAATTTGACTGAAAATATTATTAAGAACAATTATCATGTTTATCTCAATGTTTGAGTTATCAAATCTTGTCCTAAGATATTTAGGATATGGTATCTTTGAACTCACATGTGTGCATGTCGATTCATATTTTCTAAACATAAGGGCCACATTAAATGGTTAAGTATCCGTTGGATCTTGGGTCTGAAAGATCATTTCAAATTACCTAATAATTTCTATAAATCGGTAAAATTTAGGTTATTTTCTGCAATCTTGAAAAATCATGTGTTTAATTTTATGATTATCCTTTTCTAATGTTGACGTTTTAAGCCAAAAGAAATGATTCTATATCAATTTAGCGACCTTCAAAATACGACCTTTAATATTGACTTTTAGACCAATAACCAAAAAACCATATATTCTATATCGAGCAACAACCAACATGCTACAATGTCTATGACAATTCACCTAATCAAGAACATCTAATCCATTTAAATACCAACTCGAAGAATTTGTCGTCCTATAACTATATATATTGTGCATATGTAATTATGTATGTGTTAGAGACCTACTAATTAAATAATCACCTAAACCAAAACCACTTGCAATTGCGAGGACTGAAATTGTGAATTGTGAGACTCGAGGTCCTTAAATAACAATTAAATTTCCTCCTTTTTTCAGAAACTGAGAAAAGGCTTGGTTTGGTCCCCGCACATGACCCGACAACGTATGACCTCCTCAACCCGGTTACCAATAAGAACTTTATAAAAAAACATAATTAAAATAATAATACTAATGTTACGTTTAAAAATAAGTTAAAATTACTGTATATAGTTAGTGTTTGTATTTTTATTGAAGCACGGTTCTCAAATAATAGTTTTATCAAACATGTTTTATGTTAACATTACAAAAGAACGTAAATCAAAATAACAATGATGTTTTACGTATGTGTACATTTTTAATATTAATTTATGTATAGAATAGCTCGAATGTAAGACATCAAATCAATTATCCTAAATTCTATAAATGTTTGGTTTGAACATTTCTACCAATTTTCTTAATTATTTTAAGAGTTAATGATAAAATTGGTATTAAAATATATGGTTTGTCTTCATTTAGTCCCGAAATTTCGAACCTTGTTAAATTACACCTTAAACTTTTATGATTGTATTGATTTGGTCATTGAGACAAACTATAATAGGTTACAAGTTACAGGTCTATTTAACATATCATATCATGCAAGCAATTTCCGATCACCTTCATCTAAGCTTGACATAACATCCATTCATAACTTTTATCATTATTTTCTTTTATTCTTAAATTACTATTATTTTTTTAAATAAATTAAGTCATAATCTTGAAGGCCACCGCCATTTGCTTTCATGTATGTTTGATATAAAATAATGTTATAAATTTTATGACAATGTTTTGGACACGATTTGGAGAACTTTGGAAGATAGATGATAGGTCTCTCTCTTTCTCTCTGTGTGTGTGAATATATCATGGTTAATCGTGATATGTATTTTTTATCTACGTCATGTGTTCGAATCCTAGTCGGAGACATAAACTCATTTCCAGTAGAAGCTAGGCTACATCAAGGTTTGACTCTCGACCTAAATATTTTCAAGTGGATTTTGGACGAGATGTCTAAAGAGATACATGAGCAACTATCTTTGGTGTATGCTTTTGCCAATGTCATTGTGTTGGTGGCTAAGTCTAAGGTTGCGTTTAATTCTCGTTTGGACGCTTGGAGGGCGACATAAAATAGAAACGGATATGAATAAACATCATTAAAAGCAAAATATTTTTGGTGCAATTTTAATGGGAAGGCAAACGAAGAAGGAGTATATGTATGCATACCGGTTGGTTCTTTTACTAAAGGAGAGTTTCATGTATTTAGGGTCCATGGCCCATACAAGAGGGATGTTGAAGTAGACATCACCGCCATCGCATAAAGGCATATCAGTTAAAGTAGACGGCAGCTTAATGAGTCTTGCATGACAAGAAGCTACTGTTGAAACTGAAGATGGAATTTTACATGGTAGCTAAATGAGGATGTTGAAGTGAACTTGAGATCGAAGTTTATTGGATAGGATAACAAAAACGACTACGTGAAACTCATTTGGAGTGACATAGATCACCAAAAACCGAGGGAATGGCATTTACGGCGGTATGGATATGTCATAATTAAGTAGACTAACATCAACGACAGTAAAGAGGGTTGAGTTAATAGTAGTTAATGATAAGAGGGAGGGATGTCATCTTGGAAAGAAATTTGAAGATAATATGAGAGTTAACATGGAGGAGATTTTTCATGGCAATGACATAACCTCATATAAGGGGTGTGAAGGTAAACCATTAGGAATGATGAGTAGCCTCGTCCCTCTTACATGTTTTGCGAAGCATAACCATAGTTGTCGATGATATGTGATGTCCCTTATTGAATTGATCTTTATATGTTATCGTTTGATTTGATTTTGCCTAAAAACATAGTTTCCACAATTTCGTTAGTAAGGAATGATCACGACATTGAATCCATCCACATGCATATCAAAACAAATAATTATACTATGATCTAAGATCACATTAAGTGATTGGTTTCAACTAATATCTACTTGTACACATAAATACAAAACAGAGATGTGATCTTACTTTAAACCGTGAAACCAAGACCAACTATTCTTCCATAAACCCTAGTTGATGTTTCTTTCTTCCTTATCTCCCTCTGATCGACTTTCACTTCTCCTCTTTCTCACATGACAATTTGTAATTATGAGAGTTACAAAACCCTATTTCCCTTGCTAATAATAATCTAATGGGTTTATATATTACCATGCCTCAACTTTTTTTAATATGTTAATGACAAATAATCCTTCTCTTTAATCGTAATCACCCATCAAGTCATTAAATATTTTGTTATAATTTTCTCACACCTCTTCAAATTTGTATTTTTTTTTTATCATAATTTTCACAAAAGCAAAGATCATACATTCAAAATAAATTAGTGAAATTGTTCTTGAAACGAAGCACCTAAGTACTAATCTTTCAATTGGCATGAGTGGCGTATATCATTATTTAGATTCATTTGATTTTGGTATAAATTTATAGAAAATTTGGTTGCTAACAAGCTTAGAAATTTTGATTTAAGAAAAATCAAAATGTAACTATTATAATTTTTCTTGTATCTTATATCAATGTGATAAGATCCCTCATATCTTCATAAAAACTTTTTATTGGAGAAACAATATCGAACTATATATATATATATATATATATATATATATATATATATATATATATATATATATATATATATATATATATATATATATATATATATATATATATATAATATAAGAGTGAGTGTCTTATAAGTGATCATTAATGGTGTCTATAACCGAATATCCAAAATTTCGGATAGTTGATTTTTAGTATCCGATTTCGTATCCGAAATTTCGGATACGGATTCAAAAACCAAAATCAGATATCTAAAAATTTGAAATTTTGTTCAAATTAGAAACACATATGAAAATTTTAAACTACATATTTTTAAATTAGAAAGACATATGAAGTAATATAGTTATTTAATTAAGGGTATTATGAATA
Organism: Lactuca saligna; assembly: GCF_052625555.1. Lineage (NCBI taxonomy): Eukaryota > Viridiplantae > Streptophyta > Magnoliopsida > Asterales > Asteraceae > Lactuca > Lactuca saligna. Next base: position 171,427,691 of record NC_136418.1, on the reverse strand, counting down.
TGTTTTAATTATTAAAATTCATATCATAAGACATATACGATTAAAATAACAAATAATGTATAAACCAAAACCAAAATTTTCGGATATCGGATATCCAACTTATCCGAAAAATCAGAAAATCACTATCCAATTCCAATTCCGAAAAATCAGATATCCGAAATTTCAGAATTTTGGATCGAAATTCCACATAATGATATTTTTGAACACCCTAACTAATCATATATAGTCTGAGTCTCATTTCTACATAAATGTTTTTTTGAGACACAATCTTAAACTTCATGCATAACGGTGTACAAATGAAGAAAATGTCCTTTAATGTTGTTGTTAGCCTTACAAACCAAATAAAATGAAATCAAATATTTATGATTAAATTTACAAAACAAAGTTTTCAAAGGACTAATAATGCTAGTTGACTAATAGTTAGGGACTTGTATTTAATTTAGTTATGCAAGCAACAGCAAGAACAGATTCTTCTATCCCCTGGATTTTTCTCCCTATAGACTAGGGACCATCGCTCCCTCCACACCCACAAGACAGAGAAAGAGAGTGCGTTTTTACTCATTACCTTTGCCTCCTTTGCTCCCATTGGTAATCATCATTTCTATCACACACTCTGACTGTGTTTTTTTTTTCTCGATTCATTCAAAATTTTATGTATATATACGCTTCCAATCGCATTGCACTTGAAAGCTGAACAATTGAAACTACGCATACATGGCGATGGCGTGCATGAAGTTAGGATCTAAATCAGAGGTTTTTCATCTCGATCAGGACGAAAAAACCTGGTTAGTCGTTCTTCTGTTTTTTTTTGTTCGTTATGTGTTTAAAATTCACGTCAATCGTAAATATTGATTCATAATTTTGATCGATACCCACATTTGGAATTCTTCGATTTCATAGTTTCTTTTTGTCCCCAATCGTGAAATCTCGACGCCCTTTTACTGGGGTTTTTGATTCTGTGATGTAAATTTGTTTTCTGGGTTTCTTTTGATACCCACATTCGTAACTGAATCTTGACTATTTAATTAATCTGTTTGAAGAGTTTTGCTTTGATTTCGTGATGAATGTTTAAGCATCGTTCTCGATGTTTTTTGGACGTGGGTCTAACATGAATACTTTGTGTGAACGAATAATAATGCAGTAAATTAGAACATCTGGGAAAATTTCATTGATGGAAGAAGTTACTGCCCTAATTTTAAAAGACGACCTACATTTTGAAATCCAAGGTCAAAACAAGTACTTTTGGACGATGAAATTGATATGGAATTCATTCATATTTTCAGTAAAATTTTGTTAACTGCATTAAGCTTATAAGAATCATTATGCGTAGGAAGAAAGTTTGTGTCAAATTCATAACAAAATTTCAAATTAATATTTGCAGGACTTGTTCTTCTGGCCTTCCGAGTGATGTTACCATTGAAGTTGGAGACATTTCATTCCATCTTCACAAGGTAGGTCGTCACTTGCTTTATTAGTATCAATATCATATACACAGTAGGATCCATATATAAAATTTGTGAATTTTGTAACTAGATCGAGTTGACTTTTTTCTTGGCGTAATTTGCAGTTTCCGTTATTATCTAGAAGCAAAACATTGGAAAGTCTCATTGGAGATTCTTCGGATGATGAAAAAAAGATGAACTTTGGGGATGAAAAACGATCTTGTGTTGTTAAACTTCATGATCTACCAGGAGGCCCAAAAATCTTTCTCCTCGTTGCTAAATTCTGCTATGGTGTCAAACTGGAACTCAACTCAAACAATGTCGTTCATCTTCGTTGTGCATCAGAGTATCTTCAAATGACTGAAGAATATGGTGATGAAAATCTCATCAATCAAACCGAAAACTTCCTTAATGAAGTTTTTGATAACTGGAACGATACCCTAAAAGCACTGGAATCATGTGACGAAGTGGTGGAATATGCAGAGGATCTTCAAATTGTTTCAAGATGCATCGATTCTCTTGCATTAAAAGCTTGTTCTTCAGATAACGATTTATTAGGGTGGCCAGTTTCAAGCATGAGAGAAAACCCTTTTGCTACTGTAATCTGGAATGGAATCCAAACCAGTTCTTCATCAAATCAAGATTGGTGGTATGAGGATGTTTCAGGGTTGAAATTACCTCTTTACAGACGATTCATCTTAGCCATTGAATCAACGAGTTTGGATCAAGAAAGGATAGCTGGATCACTCATGTTCTATGCAAAAAAGCATCTTCCTTTACTTGGTAGACAATCGATGATTCCAAATGTGATACTTTCTTCTTCTTTCGATTCATATTTGGATCAAAAGACTCTTCTTGAAGAGATTGTTGACTTACTCCCGAGTCAAAAAGGTGTTGTTGCCACGAAACTCCTCCTCAGGCTGCTAAAAACAGCAATGATTTTACACTGTCGCCCTTTGTGCCTTGAGAATTTGGAAAGACGGGTCGGGTTGCAGATGGATCAAGCTTCCATTGAAGATATTCTCATTCCTAATATGGGGTATTCAAGCGAGACACTTTATGAGATCGATTGTGTTCAAAGGATGCTTGATCATTTCATGGTTGCAGATCGAGATCGCGATCAAGATGGAAGTGAAATTACTGATTCGGGTTGCTTAGAAGACAATGATGATGATTTAATCAGGAATTCTCACTCGCTTACACCAGTGACAATGGTTGCTAATCTTATCGATAACTATCTTGCTGAGGTGGCATCCGATGTTAACTTAAAGCTCGAAAAGTTTCAATCTTTGGCTGCTACTGTCCCTGATTTTGCAAGGTCAATCGATGACGGAATGTATCGAGCAATAGATATATATCTCAAGGTACAGTTGACTTTTAAAGTCAAAATTGAGACCGAATTTGTTAGAAATCCAGTATAAAGATTTTCTTATACGTAATATTTGCAATCATATAAAGAGGGACAAAATCTGTTTTTCAATTTAGTCATAGAAATTTCTAAAAATTTGAAGCGGAAGTTCGAAGTCAAATGACGAAACCTTGTAATCGTAATTTTACAGGCACATCCATGGCTGACAGATTCCGACCGGGAGCTACTCTGCCGGTTGATGGACTGCCAGAAACTGTCACTAGAAGCCAGCACACACGCCGCCCAGAATGAGAGACTGCCGCTCCGTTTCATAGTTCAGGTTCTCTTCTTCGAGCAGCTCCGGCTGCGGACATCTGTCGCCGGCTGCTTATATGTCTCTGACAACTACAATTCACAGACACACCTGAGCAGCAGCATGGTGCTGCCGGGAAGTGGGAATGTGCACCTTTTGACAACCGGAGGAAGCGATCGGCGGGTCGTGGTGGTGGATGACATGCGGGGGCGTGTT
>NC_136418.1:171326872-171419372 GCF_052625555.1 Lactuca saligna | reverse complement strand
GGCAGGAGCCCTAGCAAAGAGGAGCCGAGCAATGCAGTGTCAGTCAAGAGAGGTCAGGGTCTCATCAGTATTTATATTGCCTTAGAATCTTGTTTTGGTATGGATAAGCATTATTTTTGGTTTAGTTGTATGTTATTTCCTGGGTTATATCATCAAGAATTGTTTATGCCATTTTGCATGCCAATAGTTGTTAGTGGGTCGTATTCTGTTGAGCGGGACTCAGATTGTTCGGTCGTTGCTCCAATTCTTTAATGGGGGACCAATTCAGGGGTATCGTTTGGAAGGTCTATGGATGGATTAGTTGGATTACTTCTTCAATGAAGTCAAAGTTCAATTGTGTTAGCATTTGTTGAGGTAGGATCGATAATTATCTATGGAAGGACCCTTGGGTCCAATCACTCCCATTACTAGGGAAGGATTGGTAGCAAGAAGATGGTAGGCAGCCACATGAGTTTTTTTGGTCATTAGAAGTGTCACGGGGGAATTTCATGATCACAAGGGTTGAAGATAGTTAGAATGCAAAGATCTTCTGAGGATGGGAAGTTGGAGTGAAGGTTATGTTGGATTAGTGTCTGTGACATCCCCAAAATCTCGGCCAGAAAAGACCGATTTTCATTTATGCTTTTAAATATTTTCAGAGTAAATCCTTTTGATTTGAAAGAGTTGCGGAATTTGTTCCCAAAAACAAAACATGATAAAACGATGTTTACCAAAGCATTTCATAAAAGAAATGTATTTTTCATTATATAATCAAAACTCGGGGTGTCATGTTCCGATATAGACCAACAAGCATAAACGATAACATTACAAGTCATTCAACAAATATTTACATATACAGACTTGTAAACAAAACAACTTGATGGTTCATCCATCTTACGCCCTTGCGCCACTTCCTGTAATACAAATAAAACTGAGTGGGTCAGGCTTGGGAGCCTGGTGAGCATATAGGGTTTTCAACCCACAATAAATAATTAAATTAATTATTATCAACCAACAATAACCCAGTTACCCATTCCCGTTATTCTCACTTTACGTCCCTAAAATAACTAACACAAGGGACCTAATCTAAGAATATTTTCATCGGGGTGACAACACATGCTGCGGGGTTTCCTTAGCAATATAAGTCAAATAAGGCAACCATGAGGGGGATGGAATACAGCGAATGAACACCCAAGTTCATTAACACCTACAGGTTATGAGCCTGCTAGCGTTCCACTGGACTATCTAGAAAAGTCCGTGGTCGTCATCTAAATTCCGCTAGATGACTGGATCAAACAACAACGAGGCCTCTCATCTGTTTATTACACACCAACTATCTACCCATGTTCTACCCAACATATTAGTAGATAAAAACATACATTTTTATACATATTTTCAAAACCTGTATAGCATGCTTGATTAATACATTTTCCATATAACAGATGAGGCACACACACATAACACGTATTTCATATAGAAATAATCATATATGTAAGATAGAAGAAAGTGAATATACATTCACACACATAACAACAAAATATACACATAACACGTATCTCGTATAAAATAGTTTATAGTTATACGTTAGGAGAAAGTAACAACGCCTTCGCACGTATAAACGACGATAAACTTAATACACTCAAACCATAGTTGTATTATTATTGCGTTTATGAAAGGTAGTATACACTCACTTGATCAGAAGATGATCGGACAGCACTACGACTTGCAGAAGTAGTAATCCACAGCAGATCTGGAAGATCTCCACAAAAATCGAACTTCTCGCGGGCAGAGCTTCGGCTCGGAAACCGCACTTCTCAGGATCTTCGGGATCTCGGGACTCGGGAATATTACCGGGGCTTCGGGGGTAAAAACGCAGAGCTTCGGCACAAAAACGAGAGGAAATTAGCAAATAAACCCGGACCCCTCGCATCTTATTTATAGGAGGCTGGATCTGCGATTTACGCGGGGCGTAACGGGGATAAGGCCGGTGACTCCCCCCCCCCCCCCCCCCCATGGATAATATCAGCGAATTTTTATTTAAATTAAATACCGAATTTATTAAATAAACTTCAAAAATTCATATCTTCCTCATACGAACTCCGTTTTCGACGCTCTTTATATCCACGCGTAGGTGAGACTACGATCTACAACTTTCGTTTAGACTCCGTCGGCTAATTTTGATTTATTTTTTATTATTTATTTTTAGTAGACCGGGACAGGAAAACTCCGTTATAAAATCATAACTTCTTCATCCGACGTCCGTTTTCGCCTATCTTTTTATCGTTTTACTAAAATTAATGAGATATTCAATTATCATTTAGATTGATTCGGCTAAAAACCGCTCGGTCTCAAATCGAGCATTCGGGCTGCATACTGCTAAGTCGAAACTTCGAAAAATCATAACTTCCTCATACGAAGTCAGATTTGGGCGTTCTTTTTATGCACGCTCATGGTTTGACTTACTCTACGACTTTCATTTAGATTGCTAAGGCTAAATATCGCTCTAACATAAATTCACTTTTTACGTCGCGTTGTGTCGTGCCGGTTCTGTCGCGAAACTTTGACAGGTCATAACTTCTTCGTTATAACTCGGATTTCGGCATTCTTTATATCTTCGGAAACCTTGTTTCAACTACTACAACATTATCTAAAGATATCAAGTTTATTTTACACTTAAATTTTGACGCTTATTTTTATTCTTAATTAATCGAACCACATAATTAAGCAATTAAGCACAAAACACATAATACTCAAATAATACAATCTTATGATTTCAAAACGGGTTACAAAGGTTAACCTAGACCATTACATTACTAAAAATGGAAAGCTTGGAAACACAGGCGTTACAGTGTCTAAGTCCATAACTATTTTGGTATGTACTTGACCCGATTGTGAGCATGGTCCTTTTGGGTTGCCTTCACACTGGTGACTAGATAGGATGATTGTTGAGGAGAGAGGTTGGTTTATTATTAAGAATAATAAATTAGGGTATAAATATGATTTGTTAATATATTATAGAAATAATATATTAATTTGGAATCATATTATTAATTAGTATTTAATCAGAAACTAATTAGGAATTAATTAAAAGTACAGGGACTGTTTTGTAACTATTTGATAGTTGTGACTTTGGGCTATTGGATCACCTTTATTAAGACTTGAACGAAAATCCTAGAAGGATCTAGGAGTTTTTGTCCAAGGGCTTAAGGAAAGGAGTCCATGGACTTGCTTAGGCCCTAAGCTAAGAGATTAGGATTTCCACCTTGAAACCCTAGCTAGCCTTAAGTATAAATAACACCCTAAGGCACTAGAATTCGACCACTCCTTGGAGAAACCCTACTAGGGTCAAATTTTAGAGCCTCTTGCCTCCCTTCCTCTCTCTCATATTCAGCCTTTCACCCAAAGTGTGTTTGTGAGCCATTAGAGGTACTACACTTGTGATACTTGCTTTCAAAGCTAAGGAGTTTCAAGGAACTAGTTGTTATTACTATACAACAACAAAAGGTATGTATTCTATTCTTCTATGTGGATTTCGAAAGTAGTACTAGCATGCCAGGTTTCTTTTTGTGTTCATAAAGTTGTATAACTAATAGTGATAACATAGATCCAACTCTAGGGTTGCATGTACGTATAGGATTGTTTGTATAAAACCCAACAGGTTCGCCAGTTCAGAGCAAGGATTATAATATTTGTCACCAGCAAAAAGGACTTAAGGATTTAGTGTTGTATCATGGGAAACGATTGGGGTTATTGGACTTGTTGATATTTAGGGGAGTATTCATCTGGATTTAAAGAGTTGTGCGATCATTAGGATTGACTAGTAATGCAATGCTGGCATTTCTAAGCTCAAGTTGTCGACAGTTGGAATCGCAAGGTTGTAAGATGGATTGGAAATCCCTCAAATCTTGTGGATTGGAAAGGTGAAATCGAACCCAAGTAGGGGAGAATCGTTGGTCTAAAGGATTGCACAAGGAAGGATATTTGGGTTTATTTGCACATTAGAAGTGGCACATCGGGGGTATGTGGATGGTCATAGTTCGAGGGTGGTGTTAAAGCCTCTCTTTATGTTCTTGTCTGATTAAGGCTGTATGGTTCGAAGATTGACCCAGATACCTGATTGGGATTTAGTCAGATGCAGGTTTGACTAAGGATGATTGTGGTTGGTCTGGTAGAGGTGTGGTAAGACCATGAGCGGTGACCATGGTGGAAAAGAAGTACCGTAAAGCTGCGGGGTGGTCGTAGCATTCACTGGATTGGCAGACAGCATAAAAGTGTTGTAAGACTACGGTGTAGCCGTAGCATTCACCAGGATAATAGTTAGTTGTAAAATTGTTGTAAGTCTGCGATGGGATCGTATTAGTCGCCAAATTGAGGTTGACCATCGTCGGAGTAGTCGTAGGTATGGAGGAGGATCGGCCCGCGCATTAGGCAAGGTGGGCAGTATTATCGGAGAATATCTCCCTCTTATAGGAGGAGGACCATTGGGGTCCGAGGCAAGGTTAGGCCTGAGTAGCTCTCGATTGGGTGAGACCCATGGGCGTAGCTCGTTTGTTGATATAGACTGGATGAGACACGTGGGTGAGGTTAGTATGAACTATGACAGTGTGGGTGAGACTCGGTGAGATCGGTTGGGTTAAGGTATTGGATCATATGCGGTTCGGTTCTTAAGTGAACCGGTTCAGGCCTAAACCAGTTTCCGGTTCAGCGACCGGTTCGGTTCCTGAACCGGTTTTTTTGCACACGATGAGTGCCCTTACTAAAATGATAAAACGGGCATTTAATTGCGACCCACCAAGCAAAACCAATGGTCTCTTAGGTGACTTGGTTACGACCATCTAAAGCTAAAACTATCTCTTTTAAATGAAGATATTTTTTTGTATTGTTTTAGTGTTGTAAGATATAAATGCATGCAGTGGTGGATTTAAGGGGGTTCCGGGGTGCCACCGGTAACCCCTAAATTTTCCGGCCGCAGTGGAAAAAATTTTGAAATTTTTAAAATTTTTTATTTTTTCTACTACCGTGCAACCCCTACTATGAAATCATGCGTCCGCCCCTGAATGCATGTTTGTTAAACTGGTATATAAAAATAGAATTGCGGCAGTAGATAATAGAAATAAAGAGAAAGATAATTAAGTTGGAGAAATAGAATTGATTTTACTATTTGATAGAATAGAAAATTCAAAAAAAAATGTTTTTGAGAACTATGTGTTTTGTTTATATGTATCAAACAATAAAATTGAAATGAGTTTTTTAGCATGTTTATTTATTTTCAAACAACATTTTTTATATAAAAATGCATTATAATGTACATTTTAATTTTTCAAATATGTATCTTTTATCTTTTATGTTCATTTTAACATTACTTGTTACCAAATAGTTTTTGTAATTGTCAATTAATATTTTTTTATATAGTGAAAAGCATAGTTCTAAATAAAATAAAATAATAAGTATATATATGAAAACCATACTACTTAAAAAGTATGTCCAATAATGGATGTGCAAAAAGTCGATCCAAAATCAGAAATTTCGAAGGTGAGACTAATTAATTGGAGCCCAATTCTCTGTTTTCTTTTCTATTTTCCATGCAATTATTTCTCTCCTTTTCTCTATAAAATATAGAGCATTAATTAGATAGAAATAAAAATAAATTATTTTCCATTCTCCTTTTTAAATACTAACCAAACAACAGCTCCTAATTCCCCGTACCAAACATGCTCTACGAATCATGCATGGTCTATGAAGTAAGGTGGTTGGTTCTTGAACTACAATTCATATGAGACTGAAACAAAGTGAATTATAACATTGAAACAAACTTTGTGTATGTTGTTAAACATCTATTAATCTACTTAAGATTGTGTTCATTTTGAGTTTGGCTGTTTTCAATTTTAACACTGATGAAAACAAACTGAATAAAAAAAGGTTGTAGAGAGAATTCGGAGCTATCGTTTGGTTGATATTTTTAAAAAAAAAATGGAAAATAACTTATTTTAATTTTACCTAATTAATTTTCTATATATTATAGAGAAAGGTGAAATATAACATTGAAAAAAACTTTGTGTTCCAAAGGTTAGATTTTGTTAAACGTAATATTAATCTACTTAAGATTGTGTCGTTTATTTTGAGTTTGATTGGTTTCAATTTTAACTAAAAAGGTGGTTTTCTGCCATATATGAAGCATTCAGTTTTTGCTTCTTCTTAATTAATGTTTTGCTTTGCTTTACAAAAGCAAGTTTTGGATACGACACCACCACTATGTACGATATGAAGAAAATAAATGGGGCTGCTCAAGTACATCTGAGACACTGGTTAGTCCCTTCACTGCATCACTTTCTTGTTTCTGCTCCATGCATGCATGTCCCCATAATTTAACAGTTTTAGGTCTTTAGTTACAACAATACTAAACCATTTTCAAAAAATATTAATTAAAAACTAACAAAATACATTTTTTGTCTCTTAATTCTTAAATGTTTTCCTCTCTTTTTCTTCCAAAACGTAACATTCTTGCTAAACATGTTTTAGTTTTGTTGTAAAACAAAGAAAATACGTAACTCCTTTTACATTACAAAAACATGCAAGTAGAACAAAAGAAGATTGTCAGTATTACCAAAACAACGAGTGGTTGAATATCCACTCCCACAATATCAATACACTAGACACAAGCTTATAGACAATTTCCCCCAATCAACTGTAGTCGATTAAACTTATAATATTATCGGATCACTAAACAATAACCAGTTAACTCATTTTAATCAAAGGAGTCCTTTGAAAATTTAGTTCAGAGCTGAATAACGATCCTCGAGCACCATGGTTTAACTTTAACATTAAATCAAGACAACTGGCACAGTAATTACTGATTTACAGTCTTGTAATTGGATGAACAGAGACAGAGGAAATGAATACGATGTGGTGCATTTTCTTCTTCAACGATGGCTGTTGTCATGTGAAAATTATTTTTTGCTAAATACATTTACAGTCCTGATGTTATAAAATGTTACAAATACGGATCCATTGTCCCTGTTTCTTTTCAATTAGGTTATGCACATAACTGAAACCGAAAAATCGTAAGTAATCCAGAATTGACTCATTTTGATAAACACATCACATGCCACATGGTTTGTGTTTGTTTCCAAAAGTAACAAAATTTTAGGATTGGCTTGACTTTATTTTAAAACAGATTTTAATCATATCTTAAAACCATGTTCTTTTAACATGTATAAATTTCTTCTTTTGACATTAATTTTTTATAAGGTTTTTAGCTATTATGTATATAATTGTCAAACTCACAAATATCTTCTTCATATATATATATATATATATATATATATATATATATATATATATATATATATATATATATATATATATATATATATATATATATATATATATACACCAAAATGATGACAAAATTATAAGCTGAGGATTAAGGACATCTACAATGCATTGTTTAAGCAATCCTAATTGACATTCAATTCATTAAACATAACCATTATATAGAGTTTAATAGTTTTTGAACTCTTCAATGAAAAAAAAAATATTGAATTTATGTTCTATTGAATTTTATAGAATCGGAGAAAATTTTTGGTAAAAACATATGGAGAATAGAATGATGATGTGACAATTTAAAAGTCTAACAAGTTGAATACATTAATGTGAATATATGAGAAGTTGTGATATATAAATTGTTTATTGTTAAAAAAACTTGGCATGTGTTTAATGATTATTTATGCTTGTTGAAGGATACGAGAAAATATATCAAGAATAACAAATGAACAGTTGGATGTTGCACATTCTCATGAATTTATGGTCGGAGATACAACCATCGGTAAACAATTTCAGAATTGACATATGGAAAGCAATGAACACTGTTAATGAATAATATACAAGCTTCCAATGCATGAAGTACAAACAAGCCTACTTGGAAACCATAAACATGGACCTTAGTGTAGTGTAAAACACCTGCATCAAAAGTAGTCCATGACGATGATGTTACACCATCGTGACATGGGCCACCCATGTGTGAAAATGTGATCAAAAGTTGTTCCTTTTTCAATCACCCTCATCCTCATCCTCAAATCAATCATCCAATCAATTTCACTTTCCATTTCTATTTCTACATGCATGGTAAACCCTTTTTTCTGTTTCAATGCTAAAAACACCAAACCAATACTTGCACCTTATGCATCACAAGTTGTATCCTATGAAAACGCCAAACCTACATACACCTTTTGCCACAACGTACTTGTATCCTATGCATCACAAGTTGTACCTTGCTTACAATTTTCGTATTGGGGTTTGTACCTTTTACTAAAATAAACCAAACAATCCAATTCACTTTCCGTAAAGCCTTTTTAACAATACCATGTATATCAACCTGTACCTTATGCATTACTGACTTGTATCTTATGAATCAAAACTTGCATCTTTTAACCTATGCATTCAAAGTTATACCTATATACAAAAGAAAAGGCCCAACCTTCAAGAACTACCTTTTCCCCCTTTCGAGACATGGGGCAACAAAACAAGATCTTTGCACTGGCCCTCCCTCTACATTGACTTGTACATCATGCAATAAAAGATGGACATCAGTACTAAAAAAAGGTCAAAACTTCAATCTCTCTCACTATCTTTTATAATCCACCCAATTGCATGGAAAAAAGGTCAAACCCCATATGAAAGTAACAAAAAAAAAAAAAGACGATAAACATAAAGTTGCGAAAGAAAGAATCACATATTATAGGCGTCTTAACTTAAATCTTTATGTCATAATAAATAAAACCAAACCCATCACCCCCAATCATCCCCCCACAATTACAAACTTATACCCAAAAAAAAAAAAAAAAAAAAACCATTTCTCCTTATGTACATCACCCCCAAAAATTACACAAGGAAAAATATTTAAACCACAAAACCAAAATCAACCATCCTAACCCCCTTATCTTTCACCATTTATACCCTCTCAACCCCCAATCTTAAACATACCCCCATTTTTATTTATTGCTTTACATAAAAAAGCACGAAAATATCAACACCCAAAATCGCGCTTCCTTGCTTCCTACCCCCCATCGAAAAACAAAATGTCAACACTTTTGACTTTACCTTGGTTTAGGCTGCGAATGCGATGATGCAAATGACCAAACAGGACGAACCACTCTCTGACCCTGACCCGAACCAAGGCTGCTGCCCAAAAGAGAAGCTTGAGATCGAGTCAACATCTCAAGCATTGATGGGGTTTGATACGCTTGAACAAGGCTCGAGCCATCTGTCGAGTCACCACGAGCCGTGGCTCGTTGCCATGAGTGTGAGCTTAGCCCTGACAATATATAAGCCCTTCCAGATGCTTCATACATGTGTCTGCTGGCCATTCGTTCCTGCATTTCCTTGAGCTCAGCATCCAGACCCATACACAACCGGTCCCCAGACTTACCCGACACCGTTTCAGACAAAACCCGCCTGCACTTCTCAAGGGTACAAATGGCATTTGACAAATCACCTTCTTCAGCTGCAGCTCGAGCTTGTACCATGGCTTCAGCCGCTTGTAACCTATTCTTTTGTCTATCAACTTCAATCGATACCACAACCTGTTCACCAACCTTTTCGGTTCTTTCAATCCTGACATCTTCACTCTCTAAGTTGACCGTCTCTTTGGTCAACGGATCCGTGTAATGGCATCCAACTTTTAACAAACAAGTCTCGTTTAAAGTCGACTCTGTCGGGATGTTGACCGAAACAAGAAAATCCCGTTCTTCATCAGCGTATAAATCCCCAACATCAATACATCCCGATTTCCCATCTGCCATTAACTCGTTCTTGTAGCTTCCAGCTTTTAAAGATCCGAGAACAACATTAGGGTTCACACTTTCAATCGTCACTTTCGCACCTTTCACCACAACACTCAAAAGTCCACCAATACATTGAGCAAAAGCATCTTGAATCACACCTTCCGTTTCAATAAACGAAAACGTCCCACCGGAAAACTCCGAGATCGAGTGCATCGAAGAAGCATCGTGATCCGTTCCAAACCCAAACGCATGGACCGGAATCTTGATTCCGGAGTTTTCAATAGACCTCGGAACAAGTAATTCATAGGTCAATTGGTTTTTCCGGCCACCGGAATTGGAATTTCCGTTTACAGTATAAGTGTCTTGTCCATCTGATAACAGGATTATACTCGCAACCGGGTTGTTCTCCCTTCGATCTTCCATAACTTTCGCCCCTTTTCTTAAACCTTCAGCAATATTGGTCCCGCCATTAGCCACCAATGAGTTGACAGCTTGGAGAGCCTGTTGCTTCCCGGAATCCGACATTTTCCGGAGGGGGAAGAGGCGGCGGGCGGAGGAGGAGAACGCGATCACCGCCAGTCTATCGGCGGGCCCGAGATTCTGTATCACAAAACCCATGGCCCGTTTCAGAAGAGCAAGTTTTGTTCCCGCCATGCTACCACTGATGTCAAGAACAGTGACGAGATCAACCGGGGCCCGTGGGGTCTGGTTAACTTGACTAAAGGTGGGACCTTGACTTTGACCTTGGTTTGATTTAACCCCTGAAACAGAAGCTGGAGCTTTGAGGTGGATCAAAACTGTGAAATCATCAACAGAAGTAAACTGAGGAACTGATGGAACCTCGGTGTATGTTTTGACTGATACCCTTTTTAACAAAGACTTGTCTGAATCTGAGCAGGTTTTATTTGAATGTTTAAGGTTTAACGGTTCATCATCGTTGAAAACGGGTGGTTCGGGGCCCGGGAAAATCGGGGAGGTGGTGGTGACGTGGCGGGGGCTGTTTGGGCGGAGTAAGGTCATCACTGGATTGTCTTGTGACCAATTTACAGGGTTTATTCTTGTTCTTCCTAATGGAGGGCCGGAATTTGTGGGACCCAGTAATGGAATTGCTTTCCATTTTGCTCTGCAAACAGGGCAAATGTGATTCCCATGTTTCACATTTGAAGCAATACACTGGAAATGGAATGAATGTGAACATTCTGCTGTGAAAATGGCTTGTCCTTCTCCTCGTTTCATTGAAGCTAAACATATTGTGCAAGTTTTCTGTCATAAAACAACATATATATATATATACTATTAGTGAATCAAAATATAATGAGAATCAGATAATTATCCTTTTGAGTTTCAAAAATTTAATCACAAAACTAAACAATTTCATACCAATTTCGACATTAAAAAGCATGTTGTTTGACATTTAAAAGTCAAAACAAGACTCAGTTTAGCAGCTACAAGACAATATGCAAGACAACAAAGAGGAACACAAACAACAACTACAACCCAAAACCAAGAAAAAAGTGGATTATAAGATGTCAAAGAAGACAGATGTTTGGTTGTGTTTGGATTTTTTTTTTTTCATCTTTCTTGATTCATGTATTTGATTACAAGGTTTATGAGTCCCAGAAGCTGATAGTCAACAAATGAGGCCAACCACAAGTCTAAATATTTACTTTTTCATAAAGAGGAATCATATCATATAGTGAAAAGGAAATGTAAAGCAGGAATAGTTGCTAAATTAGTTAATTTATTAAGCAAAAATCTTTTAGGTGCCATGAGAGCGATTTGTAATCGAATCAGCATATCACAAGTTTATATTGGCAAAGTCGACACTAAATAATATAACAAAAAATAAAATCTTGGAAAGCTGGATAGCATCAAAAGAACCCATTAGCATACAAATATGTTCCTCTTTAACTGGAGCATATCCCTCAAAAAATGCATTTTTTTTTCAAGTGTTCACACATAAAAATATTAAAAGCTTCACAAGAGTTCTATCAAGCATGACGCAATCAAATTCGAAAAATTAGGGTGCTCTAATTTTTGTTTTCTGGGTCCTTTTACGAAGTCGTTTTTTATTATTTGCTGGTTTAAAACGATGATGGAACCCAAGGAACGAAAAACAAATGAGTGATCACAAGAAATTAAGGATTGACCTTCAAACTCACAAAGGGAAGGGAGAAATTAGTAATATCGATATTTAAAACATGCGTTTGAGAAAAAAAAAAAATCATAATATTCTCGTTTCCTGTGTATTAGTGCTCCACTGTAGATTTATTTAGGGGAATAAAGCAAAATTCAACAAGGAAAGCTTAGAGTTTAAAGCAATGGAAGCATAAGATCTAAACCCAGAAAATTAAATTAAATTATTTTTTATCATTAGATTTCATTTTCACCTTTTTCCCCCTTGATTTTGGTCCTCTTTTGGAAGATAATTTGACTTAATTTTATTCTCCTCTTTTTAATCAAAAAAACAGAGAAAAAAACAAAAACTGCCACCAAGAAAAATAAAGGAAAAAACAGGATAATCAAATTTCTGATAGATAATAAAAAAATCCAAGATTCGATGGTCAAATGTTTAACCATAAATTAAATATATAAGCAATAAAATAAACCTTAGAAGATCTGTTGAAGCTTTTAGACAATCGTAAACTGGGAGACGCCGGTCGAGTAGCAGAGCCACTCATGCTCCACCCCGCCGGAGAGGGAGACAACAAGGCTGCATCGGAAAACCCATCGGAATGCGGCGGGGAATCGTCTGCATCAGCCGTGGGCACATAAACACATAAATTAGACGCCAAAGCCATCTTCACTTTCCTCCATTTACTTCCCATTCTCTCACCAAAAAAAAAAAACTTCAGGAAAACAGATCTCGGTGTGGGTATTGAGCAAAAGGAGATGAATCGGACAACGGGATGTGGGTTTTGAAGAATAATTGAAGAGAGTAGATGGCTGGCACGAATACCGAGGAGGGTTTTTAGAGAGAGAAATAAGCGAAAGGAAGGGATGAGGGAAGAAAGATGGGGGTTTCTACAGTTAATGATGATGGGTAGGTTGTAGATTCAGCGTTTACTCTTGCTACTGGCGGCCATTAATTGAACTTCCGTGGAGTAGAGAGAGAGAGAGATGAACGCTCTTCTCTTTCTCTTTCTCTTTCACTTTCTTTTTCTGGTTTTTTTTTTTGGAGGAGCTTGTTGACCTTTGATGAGTTTTTTGGTTTTGTATCTCAGAGAGAGGAGTCTAGTCACTGGTGAGTGCTGCGGCTGTTTACTTTTATACTCTCAAGCGGTCTACATTTATATGATATTTATAAATTAAAAACAAAAAAAAAAAAAAAAAAAAAAACAAAATTAACAATAATTTTTATTTTATTTTGAGATTTTCTAATACATGTCGTACAATTAGCGCGTTATAAAGTAACTACTAAAACTATGCTTTATTCAGTTTTGGTGGTTACGTAGGCAGTAGGGTGCCTACGTGGCAAGGTCAACTACGTATGAACACCGACAGAGGTGCGCGTAGGTGCATTGTGGCGTAGTATATACCACAGTCGAAGATAAGGAATGAAAGCGAGAGAGAGTGTGTAAACAGTTCTTTTTGATAGTTTGGACTTTCAAAAAAAAAAATTAAATTTTAAATTTTAAATAACAACTTTTATATATATATATATATATATATATATATATATATATATATATATATATATATATATATATATATATATATATATGGTTAGGTTCATGTGAAACGATCTAATTTGTGACACCACGAGACGCATTTTGTATTTTATTTTATTTTTTTATTTTTGTTAGTTAATTCAAGTTCCGAAAATAATATTTAAAAAAAAGAATTTTTGTATTTTTCCATTTATTTTGCATTTTAAAATTATTTTTTAAAATATGTACAGTGTAATATTCTAATAGAATATTTTACGTATTTTTCAAAAAAACCGGGATTTTTATTTTTTTTTAGTTAATTCAAGTTCCGAAAATAATATTTAAAAAAAGAATTTTTAGATTTTTCTATTTATTTTGCATTTTAAAATTATTTTTTAGAATACGTCAGTGTAATATTCTATTAGATATTTCACGTATTTTTCAAAAAAACGAGATTTTTTTTAGTTAATTCAAGTTCCGAAAATAATATTTAAAAAAATAATTTTTGGATTTTTCCATTTATTTTGCATTTTAAAATTATTTTTAGATTTGGTCTCACAGTCTCACAAAATTGAAATGGTCTCAAATGAATCCAAACATATATATATATATATATATATATATATATATACACACACACACACTACACTTTCACTCTTCATTTTACACTTCTAAATAATAAAAAATATATACTCCTACTTTCTTTCACTTTTGTTCAAAAAAATGGATCCAAACCAAAATACTCCACTCACTCCAAACACCTCAAACACTCCAAGTGATTATCAATCATATATGAGATTGTTGAATTCTCCGATCCAACAACAACCTTTATTCACTAACCTTCCATACAACCCACAATTCCTCCAGCAACAACAACCACAACAACAATTTACTCAACTTCAATTTATTCCCCAATTCCAATGTTTTAAACAACAAGTTTCTCCACAACTCCAAACACAATTATCTCAAGTCCCATTAACTTATTCCCAAACTGTCAACCTCGACAACGATGATGAACTGGTCCAAGAAACACCACAACCATCTCAAATAAGGAAACCAAAAGGAAAAGGGAAAAAGAAAGCAATGGCTTCGAACGAAGAAAGATAAGAAGCTTTAGCAAAAGCTTGGATTTTCATATCCCATGACTCGAGAAGAGGCAACACGCAATCTAGAGAAAGTTTTAGGAATCGTGTTTTAAACCACTTTAACGCGCTACTTGGAAGGAAAACGGATCGGCCGTACGACATGGTCAACGGAAAATGGCGTGATCTTCGTGCGATTTGCACAAAGTTTAATGGCATATGTGAAAATCTAAAAATATGCAAAAGTAGTTCTAACAATTTCAACATTTTATCAACAGCGTGCTACCAATTCAAAGTGGTCAACAATTGTAAACCATTTGGTCACCAAAAAGCATGGGAAGTGTGTCGTCAATGTCCAAAATAGGTCCTTAATCCAGAGACATCGCATTCAGACTCGACCACTGGCTCCAACAAAAGAACAAAAACTTCTGAATCCGACGCGGCTTTTGGGCTAGACCTTAATGATGACGTCGATGTTGCCGAGGGAGAGGGTCCACCTGAAGTCCAACTCCATCGACCACCGGGAAGGGACAAAGCAAAACGGGCGGCGTCTTCAAGCGGGAAAGCAATCGCAACTAGCTACAACGGGCTTGTGGAATCCATAGATAAAACTTAAAGTTTTTTAGAAAAAAAATATATCAATCAACGGAGGAATCTCGTTGCCAAAAACTCACTCTTACCGATCTTCAAATCATAAACACGAAACCTCAATCGGATCTCGACCCTGAAAATCTCGCGACATTTCTGAAAATCCAACAATGTGTCCATGTGCTAAATACGACGATTAGATTATAATATTTATGTTTTAGTTGTTGTGTTTTTTTAAGTAATTTAGGATAAATAAGTAATTTATGATTTTTTTTAAGTATTTTAGGAAAATAAGTAACTTAGGATTTTTTTTTTTTTAATATTTTAGGATTTAAAGTTGTGTGTTTTAAAATTAATGCAATGTATTTTAATTTAATATTTTTAATGTGTGTTTTATTTGAATTATTTTTTAATTTAATCTAATATTATCAAAAAATATCAAAAAAAGGAAAAAATTGATGTGGAGTGGTAATAATTTCCAAGGGTTAGTGAGTTGGTAGTGGATTTGTATTGAAGGTGATATGATGTTGATGTAGCACCACTTTTTAAGTATGTTAGGTGTGACTATACCCCTTAACCTAAGGGAGTAATGGTATGAACATTAATTGAAGTGTTGATTATGAGTAATATCACCATAAATATTAATTACTTATAACATTACTTATAATTAATGTATTTTACATTTAATTATGCTAATATTTTTTTTAATTAATACTTCAATTAATGTTTCTTATATTAACCTTAGGGATCATATTAAAAAATCTATTTTATTTTTAATAGGATGCATTAAACAATTAGGGAGACGGTAGAGCAAAACCAAATTACAAATTCCAAGCATTAAAACAATAGATACATCCATCAAACCAATTAATAAGACTCAACGATGGTGTATGTTTGATTCATTTGTACGCCACCAACTGAATATTATCGGTCGTTCTAAAATGAGAGCATCTATTTCTATTGAACACCAAAGCATTGTGAGCCTTACAAATTATCCAATTCAAAAACTAAAATAAAGTCGATCTAAGTTTGTTCCTTTGTCTTCCTTTTGAGGCTTTCAAAATATAAACCAACTCCAATATGCTTGTGGAAATAAATGCATTTCACGAATCCATGTCATAAATCAATTCCAAATGACAACGGAGAACTCACATTGCAAAACAAAAAAAAAAAGTTGTTCAACATCCTCCTAATTACCTTTACAAAAAGGACACATAGTAAAATTAAGTTAATACCTCTCTTCACGAGATCAATAGCCATTTATGTAATACCTATAAAAACATGTCAAATTAAAACTTTTTCAACACATTAAAAAAAAACCATTTAACCATTACGTAATTTGTTTTCAAAGTAAAAATCGTCAGAGTATCCCAGTTTCCAATCATAAAATATAGCGGCAGTAGGAGCGGTACGATAATGCATTCTCCTTCCCTCAATGACCAGAAGTACCTGAAACAACAAACTAAAACTGTAAGCCCGAAGCTTAGTGAGCTACCCCAAAATACCAACGTCATACCAATATAACCATAACATATAACAAATACAGAACAACATGCATAATGAGCCTTCAGCCTGACTTGACCGCCTCGTTGGACCTACAGCCTATCTGAACCGCTCCCGAGCCTTCGGTATGATTGGACTGCCTCGTAGGGCATATAGCCTATCCGAACCGCTCGTCGAATATGTCAGCCTACCGCACAAAGCAGGATTGCCTCAACTCAACCCCCAATCAAGCAAATATATACACATAAATATCATACGCTAGCTCATATCATATAACAGTCAAACCGATCTAACAGGTCACTAATCATAGCAACATCCCAAAAATTGGGATACATACCTAATCGGTTACTAACATAGCATCATTCTATAATCAGGACACTGACCTAACCAGGTCACTACATAAGCACATCACCATCCTAACTACGTAAACCAATAACATATCATGCCATAATCTGGATACAATCATAAAGGGTCGGCCTTGATGCCTTAGACCCTACTGATAGTGAGGATAACTCACCTTGCAACTGTCGACTCGTAAGATAAGCTTAAACTCTCAGATCACTGCCACAAACTCCACCACCTATATTCATTGTAAAACCATACTTGTAAATTTCCAACTTCCCAAAACGTCCCCAGAAGACCACTGGTCAACCCTTAGTCAAAGTCAAAGTCAACTATCAAGGTCAGCAGTCCATGTTGACCTCAACTCGTCGAGTACCCTCAACTACTCGCCGAGTTCCTTGCATAACTCACCAACTCGTCAAGTCACTAGAGTGACTCGTCGAGTTCCTAAGGTTTGCAACCGTAAACTCCTTGGTCGACTCATCAAGTTTCCCTTGCAAATTTCCAAGTTCATATATGTCCAAAAGTTAGGAAAACCTCATCCGACTCGTCGAGTCACTCATCAGACTCGCCGAGCCCACAACAATCTTCATTGGACTCGCCGAGGCGACCATGCCACTCGTTGAGTCCCTTCATGCCTTCATCCATACAGATGCTTTTTAAACCATGCAAATGCTCCATATTGTAGATCCAGCTTCCTAAGGCATGCTTATCACGTAAAGTTTGCAAACTTTACGTGCATGCAAAGCTCTAAAGCCTTAAAATGACAAAACTAAGGAAATTAGGGTTTCACCCTGCAGCTCCTACTTGTCGAGTCCCTCCTTGGACTCGGCGAGTAGGTCACTTAAACACGTGAACCAACCCGCTGCTACTCGACGATTCCAGCAATCATCTCGTCAAGTAGACCTTGAAATCAAAAAGATCTTATAAGAAAAGAAATCAATACCTGGGAATCGGGGCATTACAAATTTAAAGCTTATTTAATAATAATAATCAAACTAAACAGTTAACTTTAATACGCACCCAACTTACCCATTTAAAACCATGAACACAGCTGTTAAGATCCAACTTATTCACCATTAGAAATCTTAATAAGCTAACTAAAAACAAACCTAAAACATCTGTCTTTTAAAACCATTTGTCCGGAGCAGTGGACAAACATGTACCTATCAGTATCAAAACTAAACATTTCAACTCTTTGGTCTCCATGTCTTTATGAGGCAGTCTATTCCAATTCCCCTGAAAAATAACCTCATCAACTCTCGTAAACCTCTATGAGACATTGGAGTTTTTATTTCTCTCAAGCATGTATACTTTAGTAAAGACTATTTACCACTTGTCTTTCAAAGAGTGAGTAAGAATTTCATCCATCATCTTCCTATAAAAATTATCATGAAGAGATAAATCTCATTCCTCAAGTTCCTTATTAATTTGATATATAGAAAGCCAAGTTCATAGGATGCCACGTTTCGCTAACGGTTCACCATCAATACAATTAATTTTATAAGTTGTCTCAATACATGAGGACTAAAGGGAATTATCTTCAACTTTTAATCTCCATCTCTATTTCAAAAGAAAAGAAAAGTTCATTGATCTAAGACTCCCCACTCCAATACCCTCAACGTTACAAGAAACCAAATGCATTTTCCTATTATTCTATAATGGGTATTTGTTATATTGAACAACTCCAGGGTCGCTTATGAAGTTTATGATCCATGTAGCTTCCTTGGATGCTTCACTTGAAGCTATATATTCAGCCTCACATGTAGAGTCTGCCACTATTTCCTATTTTAAACTTTTCCATGTCACTACACCTCCATTCAATGCGAATACCCATCCAGTATGTGACTTTGAATCATCTCTATCTATTTAGAAACCTGTGTCACTATACCACTTAACAACATACTCTTGTTCTCCACCATAAACCAGTAACATGTCTTTTGTATTTCTCAAATACTTTGGAATGTTCTTAATAGTCGTCCATGACTTAGTCCCCAATTTTCATGATATCAACTCACCATGTTTAGGGTGTATAACACATTAGTATGAGTACATAACGTACATGATCGATCCTATAGTCGAACCATATGGGACTCGACTCATTCTCTAATGTTCATCAATAGAACTAAGATATTGAGTCTTACTCAATTTCACGTTATGATGCATTGGATCAATGTCTTACCTGGAATTTTTCATATTGAATATTTCAGCACTTTATCCACACACACACACACACACACTGTAGCACCTGGTTCCTGGTATGTGAGTTTTGCCTAAGTACTTTGTGTTTTTGGCCGTGGACTCAGCGAGTTGTAGGCCCGACTCGCCGAGTAGAGACGAGACTTTGGGGCGCGGTTAAGATGGCGATTCGACGAGTCCATATTATAGACTCGGTGAGTCCGCGTTGTCTGATGAAACCCTAATTTCCAAGGGTTTGCACCCTATTTTAACAACCATTTGCGCCCCAACTCCGCCCCATTCACCCCCCAGAATCTCTCCATACGTTCTAGCTCTTGTTCTTGTGAGTTTGAGGTATTTTAGTGTGTGTTCTTGAAGATTTTGAGAAGGAAGTGGAGTAGATCAAGAGGAAGGGAAGGAAGCCAAGCATCTTAGTGTTCTCTCAATGATTTCTTTGAGGTAAAACTCGTTTTCCCCTTGTCTGTATGCTTATTACTCCATTAAAGTCTTCCTTGAGCCCTTCCCCAAGCTTGTATGTGCATTATATTTCGTAATAAGTTGATTGGCCTCTAGATCTAGGCATGGTTGAGCTCCAGGAGCTCAGATCTACTACCTTTATGGACCCATGTTGCATGAAGACCTTAGATCTACTCTTTTGGTGCATTTTGAACCCTAAAACCCTCATGGATGAATATTTACACGTAAAGTTGGAAACTTTACATGTTATTCATGCCCTAGGAACCCAGATCTATGAATGGAATGGACTAGATTCGAGCAAAATCCCGTATATGGCTCTTGCATGAAGCAGACTCGGCGAGTCGCTCATCTGACTCGGTGAGTCTAGTCGCGAGTCTCCAAGATTGTCCCCTTTTAGCTGTGTCGAGTTGTGTAGTGAGTCCAGGGTGGACTCGGTGAGTTGGAAGCCAAAACTCACCCATAATGGAACTCGGCGAGTCGCTGCCCAGACTCGGCGAGTTCAAGGTAATCTCCTTAGATCAAGATCAGACTTGGCGAGTTGTTCATACAACTCGGTGAGTCGCAACATAAGTGTTCATCGGATGAAGATGAACTCGTCAAGTTGTTCATACAACTCGGCGAGTAGGATGAAGGACTTGAACATCAGTTTGGATGGAGAACTCGTCGAGTCAACACCTAACTCGACGAGTAGAAACAGAATCCAGGTCAGTAAATTGGACAGGGACTCAGCGAGTTGGCGAGCCAACTCGGCGAGTCGGGTCAACTGAAAGTTGACTCTGACTTTGACTTAGGGCATGATCAGGGGTAAAATTGTCTTTTTACCCAAAGAGCAGTTAGCAGTATTTGATTGAGTATGTTGTGGGAATTACAGCCGGAGGATTTCCGGAGCAGCAGCAGCAGCAGTAGACAATCAGTTCCTGATCAGATCAGCAGCTACTCCAAGGTGAGTTGCCTTCCAGTAGCGGTGGGTCTAAGGCCACAATGCCGACACACCAGTAGGAGATGTATGATAGATGAATGTCTTTGTGATATCATCTAGGTTTGCTACTACTTGATATGTTATATGCTAGCATGATATGTTGTATGTGATAGTAGTAGAGTTCGGTTATTAGGATCGAAGGGTAGTCAGACACCCCAGATATGTCTGATATTATGTTTGTGTTATGATATGTTGTATGTGATAGTAGTAGAGTTCGGTTGTTAGGACCGAAGGGTAGTCAGACACCCCAGATATGTCTGATATTATGTTTGTGTTATGATATATGTGATGGTAGTAGTAGGGGTGAAATAGTCCCCGAGGTTCGGTTGTTAGGACCGCAGGGTAGTCAGCACCCCAGAATAGCTCAACATGGGTAGGTCAGCGCCCCAGAATGGCTTGACACGGGTAGGACGGCACCCCAGAATGGCCGCACGGGTAGTCGGCACCCCAGAATGGTCGTACCGGGTAGTCAGGCACCCCAGAATAGCCTGACAGTATGTATATTATGTATTGTATGGTATGTGGTACGATGGGGGAACTCACTAAGCTTTGTGCTTACAGTTTACAATTTTGGTTTCAGGTACCTCTTCATCAAAGGGGAAGGAGCTGGCACAGTAGCGGCACATCATGCACACACACTGGTTTCCGCATCTATTAGATTTCTCTGGGATTTATACTCTGATATTTCGATTGGTTGTATGATTTGGCTTTTAGACATGGTTTACGTTGTGATGTAGTTTGATCAAACAATGTTTTTAATTTTTAACGTTTTCTAAAGTAATGTTTAAAAAAAAAACGAAATTTTTGGACGTGAAAATTGGGTCGTTACACACACACACACACACACATATATATATATATATATATATATATATATATATATATATATATATATATATATATATATATATATACTCTGACTAAGTCTTATTAAACGTTTTGATCTATCCTGGTAGATACTTATACCAAGTATTTATGATGTTTCCTCTAAGTCTTTCATATCGAAACATTTCCCGAGCCAAGTTTTTACATTTTCCATATAAAAAACATTGTTTCCTACGAGTGCATGTCATCAACATACAACACTATGAATACAACGATACTCCCATTAACATTGGCATATACATAGGACTCTCACAAACTTCTAGTAAAGCCATATTCTTTGACTTTCTCATGGAAGCAAAAATTCCAACTAGGCGATGCTTGTTTAAGTCCGTAAATAGACCTTTCAAGCTTACACATTCTATTTGGATACTTGGCATGTTCAAACCCTACAGGTTGTGTCATTTACACATACTTTAAAAATTTCCCATCAAGTAAAGTTGCTTTAACATCCATTATTCATATCTCATAATCATGATAGACAACTATGACAAGAAGTATCATATTAGACTTTATCTTGGCTATTGGTGAGAAAGTTTCATTATAATCAATTCCTTAAGTATATGTGAAACCTTTTGGCATTAGTATAGCCTTAAATGTATGTACATTCTCATCAATGTTAGTCTTCTTTTTGAAGACCCATTTGTAACTTCTTGTATTAAAAAATGGTTTTAGCAGTTTAAAGAAAATAAATGTTATACTAGTTTGTTTTCTTATAACATTCATATCTTTTGCATACAAACTTCGTTTTGGGCATTCTTTATATTTTCATAAATAGATGAGCATATACTACAAGACTAGAGTATCTGTTTCGCTAAAAAACGCTTAATACGACATTTTAATTTTTTCAAACATATTAACTATGGTTATAATTTGTGCTTTGCGTTCAACATTCTCCACAATGGGAAGTAAGATACCATATGTATCTTATTTTAATTGTAACGACACTATTTAGTTTTCAAGATATGTGTTAAAGCTTAATAGGGCAAATTATAAGGAAATTAGTGGTGAATTGATTGTTTACAATTTTTAGACCTAAATTCAGGGATGTCACCCAAAATAGGTAGAAACCGCGACGATAATTCTCCATCAATCATTTCGTTAAAACCACAACCGCCAAACTCATTTACTTAGTCGTGACATGTTCGCATGCAACGAACATCCATGAAAAATAATACGGGCTCGATGAAATAATTATGTACGACGAATGTTCATGGAACATCATTTTAATGAGTTTTTCTTATATTTTTATATTTTTATATTTTTTATTATTTTTTATTTTTTTTAGATATTTAAAAAATGGTTTTTATAACAATATACTTTATTTTTCAATTTTTATAATTGTTTTTCGTTTTTCTATTTTTCTTTTCATTTTTTTGTTTTATATTAAAAAAAATTATAAACTTTTTTGGATTAATATATACTCAGTTTTTCATTATTTTTTTGACTTTTTTTTTGTTTTTATATTATTTTTGTTATTTTTTGTTTTATTTTTAATGTATTACTACGCCATTGAAGTTTCTTGAATTTCTTTTTGATTTTTTTTCACCTTTTTTAATTAAATATTGATTTTGATGCTTAACAATTTCAAAAAGGTTCGAACCATAAAGATATTATGCATTATACTATTTTGATCATATTATTCTTGGATCACGAATATTTGAATCATATTATTTTTGACCATAAAATTATTGATCATATCATTTTGAATAGTTAGATCATATCATTTTGTGAATCATATATTTTAAATTATAATATATTAAAGTAAATAAAGTTTTTTTTTTCAATACAATATTGGGAACGTTATATTTTTTATTGAATCATTTAATTATGAATCATAAAATATAATAATGAAGGATTATAAAATATTTTTAGATCATAAGCATATTAAATCATAATAATTAGAATCATGCATATTTTGAATCATCTTTGAATCATATTATTTTTAACATTTTTTTAATGTTTAATATTTAAAAATCAAGTTTGGTTATTAAAAACCTTATTTAAAAATAAAAAATACTGTAAAACTATTAGTATAGTGAGTTGAAGTATTCATTAAATTTCTTTAATTTTTGGAGAATTTTTTTCTATTTTTTAAATATTATAAATTAAAAAAAATGTTTTTTTTTCAAAATTTTTATGATTGTGCTTATTTTCTAAAGAAATAAATTTTAAGAACTTTGGTTTTTTCAGAATTTGTTTTCAAATAAAAAAAATTTATTAGTTATAACCGAAATTAAAAAAAATAAAAAATAAAAAAATAATAAATAAATAAAAAACGCTTAATATATGAGTGACACGTGCCTTTGAAGCGTTAGATGATTTGTCCCATGATTTTTGGTTGATTTTTTTTTGCATTTACGTTTATAACATTTGTACGTTTACCCTTCATTGAATATTATCAACTTTTCTTGATATTCACAAAAATGCCACAAATTTTTCAAAATGACCAGTTTTTTAGATAGTCCTTGGGAACCTCTCAACCTTTTATCTATCATTGTTTGCTGCCCCATTAGGAATAATAGAAGAATTAGAAATGATTCAAAGGCAATTTCTTTGGAGGGGTGGATCGGAGAAGGCGGCATTACATTGGGTTTCATGGGACAAGTTGAAGGCTCAAAAAAAGTAGGAGGGGCGGGTTTGGGTTCTTTAAGGAACTTAAACTTGGCTCTACTAGCAAAATGGTGGTGGAAGTTCAAAACAAGCCCTCAACCTCTTTGAGTCCGAATTATTAAGGGTATTCATAATCATACTAAACGACCATGGTATTGTTTTTCAAAGAGAAAGGCAAGCAGGGTATGGTCAAGTATTGATAGGGTAAAAAATGGTCTTTGGAAACTAAACATGGGGGTGAAGGATATTTTATACTCTAATGATGGGGGAACGACATGGAGATCCGAATTTGTGGTTGATGGGAATTTTAGCGTGGCGAAACTCCGGAGTCGATTGGATAGAGCATCACATCCAATCAATGATGGGGACTTCTGGTGGCTAAATTCAGCCTCTAAAAAAGTGGTGAGCTTTATATGGCGGGAGAAGCAGGGACGGATACCTTCGGCAGAGGCATTACAAAAGAGAAACATTCCCGTCTCCTCCATATTATGTGGGCTGTGCAGGAAC
Source organism: Lactuca saligna (assembly GCF_052625555.1). NCBI lineage: Eukaryota > Viridiplantae > Streptophyta > Magnoliopsida > Asterales > Asteraceae > Lactuca > Lactuca saligna. The sequence continues at coordinate 171,394,810 of NC_136418.1, read as the reverse complement.
AAAGAGGAGTCGGTAGACCACATCCTCACCTCATGTACCTTGGCGAGAGATACGATAAATATGGTGTTAAATTGGTGTGACATTCCCGTCAATGAGTTTACAGGAGTAAATGAAGTGCTTGCCTTCGCCCGTAATTGGGGCCATTGTCCTAAAAAGAAAGAGTTGTTGGCTTGTATATTATATGGAACATTGTGGAGCCTTTGGAAGGATAGAAATGATCGACTATTCAGAGGTGTGATTTCGAAACCGGCCAAGATTGTGGACACTATTAGGGCTGCTGTATTCACTTGGAGGAAATGTAGCAAGAAACGAGGGGAATGTGATGATTGGGTTAAGTGGTGTATGTCACCATTAAGTTGTTCATAATTGGTGTCCCTCTTTTTGTTATATGTTTTATATGTGTCTGTACTTTCGGTCCCTAGCTCCTTGCTAGGGTCTTTTTTTTAATATATTTGCCGGTTCAAAAAAAAATATTATCCATTAAATTTCTCCCTCTTAAGGGTAATATTTGTGATCGTAGTACCAAATTTTGAGTTTCTCTCTCTCTCTCTCTCTCTCTCTCAATATATATATATATATTAAACAATTTAATATTTATGATTTAACCACATTATCTTTAATTAACTTTTAATTAATTAATTTTTAAATCGATAATTACCAGATTCATATAAGTTAAACATATTTATCTTTCTAATTCAATTATCCGGTTCTAAATAGATTAATACTATAAATTAAACTATAGGTAAATCTCAAATTCGAAAAACTAGCTAAAAATCTGAATTCGAAAAAACCAGCCGGGAAGCGTTGTGCCTACCAGTAGCGCGACGCGTCTTGCGATTATGCAGGTTTCTTTGATTTTTTGTGAGTTTTAATTTCTAGTGCTCATAATTAAAGCCTAATGGTTATGATATTACTTATGGGTTTTATATTAAAAAATACACTAGATTTAGGCAACGAAAATATTCAAATATATCTCCAAGTGTAAATACTCCCTAAGGTTTTACTATAATGGGAACATACTTTCAAAGGTATGAAAATAAACTAACAAAAATGTGGAATACCAACCTTAAAAGTATAATAGTAGTATAAACTCGAGTCCACTTGAAGATCACTAACACTTGTGTTGCTTCTTGGAAGTTCTAGCACCCAAAATAGGAATGTCTCTAATGGCTCACACCAAAAAAACAAAAACTATAATACTTTTAGAGAGAGATAGAGAGAAGAGAGGTAATAATCGAGTTTCTTTGCCTTTCAGGAGGTTGTATGTAGGACAAAAATATGAAGACCTAAAAGGGTCTTTATATAACTATGATGATAACCAGATAACCCTGATTTGAATCAATTAAACATTAAGATTAATCACGATTCAAATCCTTACCTTATCTGTTACTTGGATTCATTTTGGAAACCCCTCAAAACCGTCAACAGGTTCCAAAATGTTCTCATTGCTTAATTATTACACAATCAACATTCAATACTTGCACCTCCATATTGATTATGTTTAATCTCAAATTAATTCTTATTAATTTTCATTAACTCTTAATTAAATTCTAATTAGTTTCTAATTGATTTATTAATTTGTAATACACCAATTAACTAATTATCCTACTCTCTTAATTATTTCTAACTGTTTAGCTCTCTAGGGCAACCTAAAAAGCACATCGTTATTATTCCTAAAGTTATAACAACTAGTTATGACAATAGACACCTATTTCCAACGGGAGCGATGATAGGCCATAAGAGGCCATAAGTCTACAGGTGATGAGGGATCTTGTGGTATGCGTTGTATGTGTTGCAGTGTATGTGTATTGGAATGTATGGTGTATTGGGCAATTCACCAAGATTTGTGCTTATGTGTTAAGATTAAATGTTTTTAGGTTGTTGTATTGATAAAAGAAAAGGTGTGACTTGCAATACACACATTTATAGTTGTTATGTTTTTGGATTTCCACAAACTTTGACTTATGTTTATTACTTGATTTATGATGTTGGAAACAATTTGATACTTGTTATATTTTATGAAAAATGGTTTTGGGTTGTTTACTTATATTTTAAAAATAAAATTTTGGTTGAAAAAGTTGGGATGTTACATGAGGATAATGATTTTGACACAAAAGAACAAACAAATGTAGGTGAAACTGCCAATAAACACTTTTTTTAAAAGAGAATCGGATGCTCTTTTATACAGTATGCAACACGCTCAGACAAACCTTTATGATATCGTTGATGTAGTTGAACTCATGAGTATGTGTCACACCCCAAAACCTGAACGGCGGAATCGTTCAGGGGTGGAGGACGTCATGTATAATATCACAACAATGCAAAGTAGTAAACAAGCAACAACATCATCCATTGCATTAATAATATAATTTCATACAAGTATGTTCTGTCAAGTTATATAGACACCAAAAAGTACATCAAAATAAAAGAGGGGTCTTGAACAAGCTCCATCTTCTCAAAAACCTGGCACCGGTACCTGTCTACTGGTGACCTGAGAATACAAGTTATTTTGAAAGCGAGTATCAGCTTTAAAGCTGGTGAGATCATAAGTATATTAGTGTCTGAGTTTGTATGAAAGCATTTGTAAGATGTTTGTAATATGTAATGTATAAGTTTTGTAAACTTTATATTTGTTTGAACATTCCTAGAAAACCCTATGTTTCCTACTAAAAGTAGCCTTCTACCAAGGCATCTAGTAACTGTGTGTGTCTCTTGTAAGAGTGTGTATTTTCCCAAATCCGACTATCATTAACCAAAAATATAGTTTTTACATTACCGTGCATCGTGTGAATGTTCACGAAGTGAATATAATGGGAAAAATATTATAGTACTATAGTGTTGTATTAAGTAACTATTGTTGTACTAACTACCTTAAAACAACTGTTATTTAAAGTACCATGTGATCGGCCTGTACCCTGCTACCGACTCAACAGTAAAACGACGATGTAAGACGCCGTAAGAAATGACATTTGGCACCCATAGACTTGCAAGTCCCACTGTAGCGAGCAACAAGGTGTAGGATAGTCAATCCAAGATAGATCTATACGCAAACTCATACGCTCACCAATTAAGGAGATTCTGGATACAAAAACGATCATGGCAGGTAGTGCCATGACCCGTTTAATGGCTCACATAACTGAATGTAAAGTATATTTAATGTATGTGCTAGCTGTATTGTGTGCTCTTTCTCTATCTAGCATGTATGTTTGTTTCTCATCACTATGTATTATGTTTGTTTCTCATCACTATGTATTATGTTTGTTTCTCATCATTATAAGTTATGACTCATGTATGAACTGAGTCTTTGTATGATTTATTGTTCTAGTATTAATATTAGTAAAACCCTAAACTACGCCTATTGTAGTTTACTAGTAATATAACTTGTACGTATAAACATGGAAGTATACCCCTGCTACCAAGGGTATTGAATTTACTGGAATAACCTTTATGACTATATATGTACACATGATATATAACTAATAGTTAAACGGCCTTCGGACGGATACCCGATATCCTACGAGACCACATCCCAACGGGGAAAAGGAAATAAGGCGGGTTAGCCTTCCTAAGTCCTTCAAACATTACTTATATAACTATACATATCTAGGCATGCAATTGACAATATAAAAGTATAAAAGAAGTTTCGTAAAGCATTTGATATGTAAAAAGAGTTTTTAAGACAATTTGAAGTAAAATAGTTTAGTAAAACAGTTTGAAAGTAAAAGTTTCACTTGTTGATAGTTATTAATCACATGTGATTGAGATAATAGCTATAGTAACTTTACTTGTATTCCCCCCATAAAAGCATTTAAAAACATTTAAACCATTGATTAAGGGGTATGAACTCACTTGTAGTGAGTGATACAGATGAACTGAAGATGTAGGATTGCTAGGTATCAAGTGAAGTCTTGAACACACTCTATGATCCTAGTTAACATATAATATCACATATATGTATCCAAATAGTCTTTAAACAACTAATAAATAAAGTTAAGACACCCTAGGACATGCTAAACACCTTATACAGGTGTTATAAGTCCCAATGATTACATATAAGTGTTGTAGGGTAAGGCTAGTGTGTTTGGGGTTCAAGGAAAACTCCATTAGGGAGTTTACGGTTTTGTGGCCACAAACAAAAGAGTTTACGTAAACTCTTGAGTTTACTGCCGTAAGCTCACACACTTTTGACTATTTGTTGCTTGAAGCCTTAAAAGTCCCTAGAAGCTTTTCTACTTGATGTATCTGACTAAGGAAGGAACTAGGGCACCATTTCACTCCTATTTGGAATTTACGGTTTCTAAACCATTTTCCTTTGAGTTTACTACCGTAAACTCATAAGGTTTATGGTATTTTAGGCGTTTTCAAGTCCTTAGTTCATCAAAGAATGGATCCATGTTAGTTACTAAGGCATAGGAAGGAAATTGGGTCATTTATACATGCTTTGGGGTGTTTACGGTTTTGGGAACTCCCCAAACCGTAGACACATATAAATGGGATATTTTTGTGCCTTTTTATGTGATAAACATGTCAAAGAAGGATCTAGACATGTCTCCAAGGCATTGTGAAGGACTAAGTCACCCTAAGGCACCCTTTGGCACCTTAACTTGGTGTTTACGGTTTTGGGAGCTTCCCAAACCGTGAACACCTTGTTCTTGGGACATTTCCTCGATGTAAAGATGCATAAAAAGCTTTATAAGACTCTAGGATAGAGGTACTTACTATATGGAAGCTTGAAATGAGCTAAAAGTCCAAGAACACTAGTGTGTGTTATTGGTGTTCTTATTGTTGTGGAAATCTAATCAAAACATGAAATTTGATGGATTAAAGGATGTAAAATCACTAGTTGTTATGATATAACAACAAATCAAGCCAAGAAGTACTTACGTTTTCAGGAAATTGGGTGAAAGACGGGATGGTAGTTGAGAGTGTTTGGAGTTTGCTCTTGAGTTTGCAAGTAAGAAATGAGGTATTTTGGGGAGTAAACTCATGCTTAAGGCATGAGTTTACGGTTTTGAAAGAATTTACGGCCCAAACATAAAAGTTTGGCCGTGAATTCCTTAACTACGTGGTACTTGCGGTTTTGGAATTTCAAGACTCGAGACGACACTTCCTTTCACCCGTTCGTTTAAAGAATAATTATTAAAATAATCAAACGAACTTTAAATTTTATCAAAACAAATAAAAATGAACTTGACTTATAATTTGGAATGGTTGACTTTAGGGTTTGACCGAATGAAAATTTCGGGTTGTCACATCATCCCCCCGTTAAAGGAAATTTTGTCCCGAAATTAAAGTTTAAGCAATTAAGATATTACAAATAACTAAGTAAAAATATGAGGATATTTCAGTTTCATCTGATCCTCTCGCTCCCAAGTGAATTCAGGTCCCCGCTTGGCGTTCCAGCGAACCTTCACTATCGGGATACGGCTTTGTTTCGTTTGCTTGACCTCTCAGTCCATGATCTCTACTGGTTCTTCCACGAAGTTGAGGCTCTCGTTGATCTCGATCTCGTCGAGTGGGATTACAATAGTCTCTTCGTACAGACTCTTTTGAAAGTTCGATACGTGGAAGGTAGAATGTATGTTACTGAGTTCGCGCGGTAAGTTAAGTTTGTAAGCTACAGGGCCGATTCTTGTGAGAATCTCGAAAGGCCCAATGTACCTTGGATTTAGCTTTCCACGCTTTCCGAAGCGTATCAAGCCCTTCCATGGTGAGACCTTCAATAGAACACGGTCACCCACCCAGAATTCCAACGGTTTCCTACGTTTATCAGCGTAGCTTTTTTGTCGGTCTCTGGAGGCTTTCAATCGTTCACGGATCTGAATGATCTTCTCCGTCGTTTCCCGTATGATCTCCGGACATGTGAGAGTGCTGTCAGGAACTCGTCCTTTAGCTAATTGGCTATCACCCACCTCAGCCCACCACATAGGGGATCTGCACTTTCGGCAATAGAGGGCCTCGAATGGAGCAACCTTTATGCTCGTGTGATAACTGTTATTGTAGGAAAATTCGATAAGGGGTAAATGAGTATCCCATGCTTTCCCAAAGTCGATCACATAGGCTCGCAACATATCTTCCAAGGTTTGGATACTTCTCTCACTTTGCCCATCTGTCTGTGGATGGTAGGTTGTACTCATATCCAGCCTAGTTACTAAGGAACTTTGTAGCGACTGCCAGAACCTCAAAGTGAATCTACTATCTCTGTCCGACATAATGGATAAGGGAACACCATGCAGTCGTACAATCTCCCTAATGTAAGTTCTTATAAGTTTCTCCATCTTGTTTGTTTCTTTGATCGACAGGAAGTGTGCATACTTGGTCATTCTATCGGCGATGACCCATATGGTATCAAGTCCACCCGTTGTCTTGGGCAACTTGGTTGTGAAATCCATAGTAATCCGCTCCCACTTCCATTCCGGTATCTCTGACTGTTGTAGTAGACCGGAGGGTTCTGGTATTCAACCTTGACCTTGGCGCAAGTAAGGAATTTACTCACGAAGGTAGCTATCTCTGATTTCATGTTAGGCCACCAGTATAACCTTTTAAGATCCAAATACATCTTATCTAAACCTGGGTGTACGGAATAACGAGTGTTGTGTGCCTTGTTCATGACCAGGTCTCTGAAACCACCGTGTTTCGGGGTCCAGATCCGGTCCATGAAATAATAAGCTCCGCCACCCTTAACCTCCAAGTTCTTATCCATCCCTCTCAGGGATTCACCCGCCACATTTTCAGGCTTCAAAGCGTCGAGCTGAGCTGCCTTAATTTGTGTGGATAAGTGTGAATGGATAGTCATAGTCAATGATTTGACTCCGCGACCAGAATATTCTTTCCGACTTAGGGCGTCAGCTACTACATTGTATTTACCCGGATGATAACGAATTCCGCATTCATAGTCACTGAGTATCTCGACCCACCGTCATTGTCTCATGTTGAGCTCCTTTTGGTCGAATATGCGTTGTAAGCTTTTGTGGTATGTAAAGATAGTGCTTTTCGTACCGTACAAGTAATGTCTCCAACTCTTCAGAGCAAACACAATTGCTCTCAGTTCAAGATCGTGGGTCGTGTAATTGACCTCATGTGTCTTCAGTTGTCTCGAGGCATAGGCGATGACCTTACCTCGTTGCATCAGAACACATCCGAGTCCTTGATTCGACGCATCGCAATAGATGATGAAGTCTTCTATTCCTTCGGGAAGGGATAGTATTGGCACGGTGCACAAGGATCGTTTGAGCGTTTGGAATGCTCTTTCCTGCTTCTCTTCCCAGTCAAAGGCCACGCCCTTCTGGGTCAGTGTCGTAAGAGGTTTCGCTATGCGGGAGAAGTTCTGAATGAATCTGCGTTAGTAGCCAGCGAGGCCTAGAAATTGATGAATTTTTGTAGGCGCCTTCGGTGCTGACCAGTTCTCAATGGCTTTGATTTTGGAAGGGTTCACGTGTATTCCCTCTTCGCTAACCACGTGCCCTAAAAATTCGACTCGTCAAATCTAAAATTCGTATTTCGATAACATCGAGTAGAGCTTCTCCTAACGTAATGTTTCGAGGACTTGTCGCAGATGTTGACTATGCTCCTCCTTACTACGAGAGTAGATAAGTATGTCATCGATGAAGACGATGATGAATTGATCCAAGTAAGGACGAAACACCCGATTCATTAAGTCCATGAATACTGCGGGTGCGTTTGTTAATCCGAACGGCATCACTACGAATTCGTAGTGCCCATAACGAGTTCGGAAGGCTGTCTTCGGAACATCCTCCCTTAGCAATCGTAGTTGGTGATATCTGGATCTTAAGTCGATTTTTGAAAAGAAGTTCGCCCCTTGAAGTTGATCAAATAAGTCGTCGATTCGAGGCAACAGATAACGATTTTTTACTGTAAGTTTGTTGAGTCTATGAACCTACAACTCTCTCCCGTGAACACCTTAAAACTAATTTTATCAAACTTGAAATTGAAAGTGATGAGTCTATTATGGCCTACATACAACATGCAAAAGGATATGCTAATTCCATAGCCTCAATTGGTGAACCAGTATGTGAGAAACATCTAGTTATGACAATTCTAGCCGACTTATCATCTCGTACAAAACTAAATATCTTAGTTGCCACTCTTACTGATCGTGATATTGCCATTCACATCGACAATATTCAAGATCTTCTTATAGATCATGAATTTGTTAATGGGAGATCCAAACTATACATAAATCAAGCATATAATGTCCACACCACTGCACCCATATCAAAGAACCCACCAGCTAACCAAGTAGTTATCAATCTAAACTATAATAAGTCGATAGCTCAAGAAAATGCCTTAGTCCTAAATCTAGTGTCGGCATTCACACTGCCACAGGCCTTATACGATAATCAAAATAGTCGTGGTGGCAACCCAATTTTACGTTCATAATAACGTATACTTTAAATTTTATGCTCATTTTTTGTTGTGAAGGATTTGTTCACTCGAACTACCCTCCTCATCGGTTCAAGCAATAATGGGCTCTATACGCTCAAAATTTCTCACCCTAGTCAATAAAGCCAACCATTTTCTCTTCTGAACATCCCTCCTCTGATATGTGGCACTAATGCTTAGGACATCCTCGTCCTTAATTACTTCAGTATATGATTAATTATTTTTCTCTTCTATTGTCAGATAAAACTTTGAATCAGTTATGTACTACCTATCAACATGGCAGATCTTCCAAATGACATTTGTATGTTTCTATTTTAAAAAATAAACATGTTTTGGATTTAATTTTTAATGATTTGTACAAAGCTGCACCATGTCTATTTCTTGGTGGTCTTCGGTACTTTGTTCCTTTTGTGGATGATTTTTCTCGTTACACGTGGTTGTACCCTATGGCTTGTAAATCAGACATCTTTGAACTATATACACAATTTATTACCATGGTTGAACGTCATTTTAATTCCAAAGTGAAAACCATTAAAACCGATTAGGGAGGTGAGTATCGCAATCTCTCCACCCATTTTACAAATATGGGAATCATCCACAGTGTCTCGTGTCCACATACTCATGAAAAAAAGGGTATCTGGAGTGTTGTAATCGACATGTTGTCATAATATCCCTCGCTATCCTTTCCCAAAGCAGTATCCCTCAACACATTTGGCATTACACCTTTGACATTGTTGTTTATTTAATCAACATAATGCATCTCGTATCTCTCAATTTGTATCACCTTATGAACACCTCTTCAAGACACAATCTGACTATCTCTTTCTTAAGATTTTTGGGTGTCAATGTTTTCTATATCTTCATCCATATCATAATCATAAATGCGATTTTCTCTCCACTCTATGTGTCTTCTATGGTTACAGTTTTAACCATCATGGGTATCGGTGACCTAATCTAAATGAAAATCGGATGTATATTGCTCGTCATGTCCGCTTCAATGAGTATGTATTACCTTTTCACTCACCTATGAGTCTTGAAAATCTTCCTTATAAAACTACTCTGGGTTGCACATGCCCTTATAATTCACCACCTCCTTTTTACCCAAACTTTGCAAGCCCAAAATTAAACCCTAACATTAACGATGCCTCACCCTCACCCTCACTCACACAATCAGGCAACTCGACCTCCTCCTCCTCCTCCTCATCATCATCCCTACCCTCGGAGTCTCCCACTCCTTCTCATCCTCTTGCCACACACGCCCATCTAATAACCTTAATTCATCACCTAAAACCTAAAGTTCCCTTTGACCCATCTGTTAATCTAAGCACCACCACTCCCTCACCATTGACCTCTGAGCCTACAACATTTACTATTGCTAACAAATATGTTGAGTGGCGTAGAGCTATGCAAGAGGAGTGATGTGTGTTTATATATATATATATATATATATATATATATATATATATATATATATATATTAATTGCTTAGGTTTTAAATTTATAAAATTGATTTTATCACAACCAGACTAATAAACACATTAGGCAATGTACCTAATCGTGCAATAGTATAGTTGTGGTAAGATCATGTGTTGAACACAATGGAAATGGTGGTGAATTAACTTGGAGTTTTTTATTATAAATTTCACTAAAGACACAAAAACAATAAAGAGGGGTTTTATGAAATCCAATCTCAAATAAACAACTAAACACCAAATCTTGATAAACTGACTGAAGACAAATCTCTTAGATATTTTGGTTTAGACAAATTACATCTCAAAATACTGGCTAACTACTAAGCACAATAGATATTTATTCATTATTCACTGAATTTCTAATATGACTGACATCACGATCAAACTACTAATCCTTTAATTTTAACACAACTATTAATTTGGTGATTAAGTGAACAAACAATTATGCAAATCAGTGTTCAATTTGTACTAAGCAAGATTTTATATTTATTATACCTAATGATCATAGGAATTAAATCATGCATAGAATGATCATCTACTCATGCACCTACATTAAAGTTCTCTCTTTATTTCCTAACCCTATGTTTTGATCAAACTCCGGTCATAATTACAAATGATCATGGACAACTACGATTCAAATTAACACAGTCATAATAATCATATAAACTCTATTAATTCAACAATAGGGACTAAAGTAAGAATCTTTAACACATACGGATCTTGCAATCAAACCTGACAAAATAAATTAAATAAGTATAATAATCCAAATAGCAATTAATCCATAATCTAAAAATATCGTCAAATCATAAACACAAAGAAAAGGGCTTTAACATCCAAATTGGAAAGTAAACACATAATTGGAATGATAATCATGATCAGAACAACAACCCAAATAATTTACGACAAGAATTTGCACTCTAATCCTTCAGATCTTCACTCCTATCATCTTAATGGCCTTTCAACCGCCTTCTAGACTCTCAAAACTCAGAATAAGTGTTTCTTGTAGACCGAGGATCAATAAAAGTCGTAATCTTTCTTTAGGTTCACCAAAAATCTTAAATTTATAAGATTTATGCCGACTTACGTATGTTGGGTGTACTTACACTTACGTTGTGCGTAAGTCATAAATTTGCTTTTTGACCCTTTGCCAACCAACCCAATACATTGGGCGTACTCCCCATTACGTTGGGCGTAACGGGCTTCGTTCAACCACTTCTTCCTTTTTTCAATTTAGATCCAATATCCAACCTTTCCGCTCTAGCAACAAATTATACATGTAAAATATAAATTAAGCATTTTAAGTACCTTTAAGTTCTAAATACCATAAAAACATAGTATAAAATAATAATAAAACGCCATAAATATATGTATAAAATAGACGTTATCAAATTACCCACACTAGTCTTTTGCATGCCCCCAAGCAAAACTGAAATTATTATCATATTATCACATCAAAACCATAGTCACCAACATCGCAAAAGACAATTCATTTTAAACCCATCCATTACATCAAGACCGCAATGCATATATTTGTGTCTAAATTTCCTAAGAACTTTCCCAATCCTAAATACTTACGATCCTCATAAAAACTTCCCATTCAATTTGAACAATGCTCATTTTTTTGGCATTCTTACCTCTGATGCCCTTTTATTTACGTCATTTCGTCTCAAAAGTTATTATCAAATGCCAAGTGACTCAACAAAAATGAAAAATAACATATAGTATAATTATCCTAAAAATATAATAACACTTTTTATTGTTGCAACTTTATAATTTTTGGAACCTTTTCTCTTGTTCATTTTTTTTCTTTTTATTATTTTTTTTATCCTTTCTCAATATTTCAACTTCCCATAATCACATATAAGCAAATAAATAACTTAAACTTAAACTTAGTTGCAACTTTCCTAATACTATAGTTTCTGACTTTCTAAAGTATTCATTGGAGTACTCGGAATCCCTTACAGTACTAATGGAGTCCATGAATTACGATGAAACCCGTGTAGTGACATTCTTCCTGTTCTGATCTGCGTGAATCTACTGCATGTGGACAGATAGACGAAAATATCCCGCGGGGAATACTGGCCAAGTCCCAAAGGTCACAGATTGACTCCACTCCTGAACTATTACTTTATTTATATAATAACTATACTCAACAATACAGAAAAGTAAACAGATAAACTTGATAAATTGACTCGTTTTGTTTTGACAGAAAGGACCCATGAGATAAATCAGTCATTGGTAGGTTTTTTATTAGGTTTAGGTATTCCCAAAACAAATCTTTTTACATCCCTCAAATTGAGCAATGTCGTGTTTTTGTCTCATGATTTTACTATGACAGGGAAGCCACAAATATACTAGAACATATGTTGGCTCAAATAAGCATTGTGGCTCGCATCAGGTCGTCCCACACAACACTAAATACCTACGCCTCAACACAATAATACAACAATTTTTTTTAATGTAACTAGATTCAATTTCAGACAATTTTTAGAAATCTTTATTATTATTATTATTATTATTATAATTATTATTATTATCCTTATTATTATTATTATTATATTAAATTTTCCAATTTAGCAATGTTGATTAAATCTTGAAATTTCTTTTTAGCTTTTGACCACCTACTCCACACTTAATTCATGCAATGTCCTCATTGTATACATAAACAATTAAATAACATAACAATAAAAGGGAGAAAATGGAACAAACTTCCGTGGGGTAGTAGTGGCGAAATCGAAACTAATGAGGGCCACTAAAAGGTGCTCCAAATTTTGCTAGAAGACTAAACTTGAATTGCTTTTTTTGAATGTGCGAAAAATAAAACTAAGAACACCGACTTCTAGAAGTGTGTTGGATGTGAGTCACAACGTGGGAAAGCAATGTCACGCCATGGTGTCGAGAAAGAGTTCATCAAGTGCGTGAAATATAAGAACATCACGTCACGCTTTAGCGTTGCCACATCGTGGTAAGAGGTCTGATGCAGTCGTTATAATAGCTAATGTCACGATGTGGAGGTGATGGTCATGTAATGGTGACTTCTCAAAATGTCTTTTAAGAACCAAAATAATCCATCTTTTCTTTTTAATGGCTTAGGACACTTTTCAACCTTTTCTTTCTATAAAATTCCTTCAAAACTCTCCTCTTCGTCAAGTGGGAACCCCACACTTATTAAAAATTGTGGCTCTCGATATTTAACTTTAGACTCTCTTGACTTTTTCTCTCGTGACAAATCAGCATTCGACCGTAACCGTTGAAATTTTATAAAGTATTTGAAGAACAATAAATTCTGAAAATATCTGAAACATCTAGAGGATCAACATGGAAAACAAAATTAAACAAACTAAAAAAAATAAAAATAAAAGCACACTAAATTAAATAACTAGGATATCACGATCACTCGTCCTCGTTGAAATCATGCTTCAATTGTTGATTGAATCCCTTGCATGTAAGATGTGGTTTGTGAAAACAAAAAATTCCGAGACCCGTCAGATTATTTCTTTTGTTTTCTATATACCATAAACTAATAAGTAGAATAAGAGTTAACCCAACTAGTCAAGAGTAGCAAGAGTTCGGTCTTCCACCTAACCACCTCGATATGCCTTGTTATACTACGCCTTGAGAATTTAGTTGGACAAATCACCAAAGTAGTAGACTAAACAAGTCAATAATTTCCTAATCGCTTGCAATCTCGAAACTCATGCAAAAAATAAAACCAAGCAATGCGTATGATCACGAATTCCTACACATAACAAAAATATTCCCAACAAGTGACATGATATCAACTAAAATAAAAATAAAAATAAGATAAAAATAAAAATTAACAAGAATTAACAAATAATCAAACAAACCAAATCGACTGAAAACCGTTCCCCAACAACGGTGCCAAAAACTTGATGTGTGTTTTGTTTTTATGTATATACTTTAATTGCTCAAGTTTTAATTTTATAAAACTGATTTTATCGCAACTAGACTAATAAACACACTAGGTAGTGTACCTAATCGTGCAAAAGTATAGTTGTGGTTAGACCACGTATCGAACACATGGAGAACGGTGGTGAATTAACTTGGAGTTTTTTTATTGTAGGTTACACTAAACACACAAAAAACAGTAAATAAGGGTTTTATGAAATTCAATCTCAAATAAACAACTAAACAACAAACCTCGATAAACTGAATGACGATAAATCTCTTTACATGCTTTGGTTTAGACAAATTACATCTCAAAATACTGGCTAACTACTAAGTGCAATGGATATTTATTCATTATTCACTGATTCCTGATATGACTAGCATCATGATCAGACTACTAATCTTTTAATTTCAACACAACTATTAATTCGGTGATTAAGTGAACAAACAATTATGCAAATCAATGTTTAATTTGTATTAAGCAAGATTTGATATTTATTAATCCTAATGATCATAGGAATTAAATCATGCATAGAATGATCATCTACTCATGCACACACATTAAAGTTCACTTTATTTCCTAACCCTAAGTTTTTATCAAACTCTAGTCATAATTACCAATGATCGTGGAAAACTATGATTCAAATTAACATAGTCAGAATGATCATCTAAACTCTATTAATTCAACAATAGAGAATAAAGTAAAAATATTTAACACGTATGGATCTTGCAATCCAACTTGACAAAATAAATTAAATAACAATAATCAATCCATATAGCAATTAATCCATAATCTCAAAATACATCAAATCATAAGCATGAAGCAAAAGGTTTTAATACCCAAATCATAAAATAAACACATATGGAATCACATTGGAATTCTAATCATGACCAGAACAACAAACCATATGATTTCTGACATGAATCTGCTCTCTAATCCTTCAAATCTTCGGTCATATATGCTTAACGGCCTTCCGACGTCGTCTAGACTCTCAAAATGGCAGAAGAAGTGTTTCTTGTCGACCAAGGATCAATAAAATTCATAATATCTTTTTAGGTTCACCAAAAACCACAAATTATAAGGTTTAGGTTGAGTTACGTACGTTGGGCGTACTTACACTTACATTGGGCGTAATCACATTTTGACCCCTTGCCACCCAACCCGTTACGTTGGGCGTACTCCCTATTACGCTGGGCGTAATGGGCTTCATTCATCCACATCTTCCTTTTTTCAATTCAGGTCTAATTTCCAAACTTTCTGCTTCCTTTCCTCTCTAGCAACAAATTATACTTGTAAAATATAAATTAAAGCATTTTAAGTACCTTTTAGTTATAAATAACATAAAATCATTGTATAAAACAATAATAATATGCCTTAAACATATGTATAAAACAGATGTTATCAGGGAGTACTTGGCTCTTTTCCATAATGGAACGTGTACACTTGTTACGTTCTCTGACATTTACAATATGGTAGAGTGCAAATGGTCGTATCATTAAACGTAAGGCTAACGACACTATTGAGCACTACAAAGTGCGCCTCATCGCCAAGGGCTTCCACCAACAATTGGGTATTGATTATGATGAAACCATCAGCCCAGTTGTCACACCCTGACTGACAGCGAAAATGCCAATATGCGACGTAAATCAATGATCATAATTATTGAACAGTACAAATATAATATTGTATTATTATCGAGATAGAATTTACATTGCTAATGGATATTTCTAAATTGTGACACATGCCTAACAATTTGACGTTTACAAAGATATACTACAGTATCGGGAAGCCTTTTATGCATACTCATCCGACCTGCTAAATAACTTGAGAATACACGCATGATGATACGTCAACAAAAATTGTTAGTGAGTTCTACAAGTTCTGACACAGTATTTTTATAACCAAAAGTGTTTTATATGATTTATTTGGTTGACCAGCTATTATAAATCCGTAATTTTCTCTCAAAAATAATAAAAATAATCAAGTATTAAAAGTGCATTTGAGCTCATCTTGAGATATTATTGTTCAAATCCAATTGTACAAATTTTGGCAAATTCATAAGTAATCAAACTTATATCCAATTTTACAGTTCCAATGACCATAATGCTTTTTCATATAAGGGTTTTGAATACCAATTTATACAAAACAAGGGCATCCCATCCTTTGTGAAAACGAAAAATAACCAGCCTTACTCTTAAATTTTCATACAATAAATTTTATAGTTTATATGTAAAACTCCTATATATTTAAGTTTATAAAACATGTAAGGTCGTGTCATGATAATTATTAACCATTTTCTTACTTAATTTATGGTATTGCCACTTCTCATTTTAAGTCACAAAGTATCCTACTACATACTGTCTCTTTCAGCTAATATAAAAAAACCTCGTACAATTCCAATATTAATTCTATACGGTAACAAGACAAATCGAGATCTATAATGAGCTCATAACCGAACTACGACCCTACACTACATCACTACCTCCAAAATTGAGTGTACTGATAGTTATCATCAATGTTTTAATTCGTAGTAGAATAAATAAAGATCGAACATCAACTCATAAACGAACTATGATACTACATCACTAACTCCAAAATCGAGTGTACTGATAATCATCCTCAATGTTTTAATACATAGTGGAATAAATAAAGATTGAACATCAACGCGTAACACGTCTTGTCAAACGATAGCTGTAGCTAGTAACTCCAGGAGGGCAGTCGAACCGTATAAGCCCAATAATATGAATCTTATACCTGTCGTTATTCGTTCCTCATATATTAACGGTTATAAAAATAGGAGGTTTTCACCAAGACATACAATCTTAGTGTACCCAACAATATCGCCCAAATGACTTAGGAAACGAAGCTAACTCATATGGGTTTAGAAATATCGTGGCATCTACAGGGAGATCCTGGAGTGTTGGTTCCTAACAATGTGTCTAAGCATCCTAGTCCTAAACTTCCCATTATAATATTGTTGAATAATTATAATTTTGTTGTTTAAGAATAATATTTGATTGAAGTCTTTCAATATTTAAGATTCGTAAGACTTAATGGATTTACAAATTTTATTGTCTGTTATGATGAAATTTGAGCTGCATAACAACTGCTTTAAAAATATTTTTCAGGTTTCAACCAACGTGGAACCAACAATTTCCATGAAATTTATAATTCACGTGATCAACAAAATACAATATTTCGCAAATAACGACTCTTAAGTCTAGAAGTCGATCATTTATTTATTGCTATCAAAAGGAGGTCGATCAATACTGGCATGATAACTGTTGTTACACAAAAACTTCACCAAAGGAAGGTACATATCCCAACTCCTACCAAAATCCATTACACATGCCTGAATCATGTCCTCTAAAGTATGAATGGTCCAATCACTCTGACCATCAGTCTGCATGCAGAAAGTCATGCTGAAGTACAAGTGAGTACCCAACTATTCATGGAATCTCTTCCTAAACCTGTAGGTAAACCAAACATCACTATCTAAAATAACTGAAACCAACACCCCATGTTGGGCTACAACCTCCCGGAAATAGATGTTGGTCAGCTTCTTCGTAGAGATTCTCTCCTGAATGGGAATAAAATGAGCGCTCTTAGTCAATTGGTCCACAATGAACCAAATTGAATATACTCCCCACACTGTCTGTGGTAACTTCATGGTGAAGTCTATACCTAATGGCTCCATTTTGTCGTGAGGTCGTTGGCGCTTGGCCTTAAATTTCCAGAAAGTCAAGCACCTCTCCACATACCAAGCCACATCCCCCTTCATTCATGGCCAAAAATAATCGATTTGGAGACCGCTTCATCATCTACCTTGTCGCAATTGCCATGTAACATCTCAAAAATCATAAAAAATTAAAATTTTCAAAAACAACCTATTTCAATCCTGAAGTGTTTAAAAAACCATTATTTCAAAAGTATAAACATAATTAGAGTTTTTTTCCCAAGATCCAATATCATAAAAAACACGAAGATGTCCATGATCATGCCATCGCTTTCCCGCGATCATCAGAAGTACCTGAAACAATAAACTGAAATTGTAAGCTAAAGCTTAGTGAGGCCCCCAAAGTAATACCATGCAACACATAACTTATACAATTTAGCATGTCAGATCCACAACCTCCTTCTTGGATTACCCTGGCCCACAACCTCCTGGTTGGATTACACTGCATATCACATACTGGGTCCATAACCTCCTAGTTGGATTACCTGACCCACAACCTCCCGGTTGCAATTCCTTGGTATGTTGACTTAAAACACAAAGTAGTAGTCTCAACCCCAACATAACATGTCGACATATAACTGATAACAAACATACTCAGTAGACAGATAATCATACAATCAGTAATCACATGTAGTCCTACATATCTATTAGTGACAACAGCTATCATATAATCATACAGATCTATCACATACTCCACATATCATCAATGAGTATATATCATGATATCAATCCAATGGCCAGTCTTGGTGCCTTCGACCCGCAAGTACAGTGAGGAAAACTCGCATCTCGGTCTGAAAAAGATCATTGAACATGACACAACTCCGAATATTAGCTCAAACGGTAACCTATTCATCAAATAATGACCAATCTCAATTATCACTCAAAATACCCTTTAGTCAACTTGGTAAAAACAAGTCTAAAATTCAAACTTGGTCAATACAACTTAGTATGCCCAATATACGCAACTTATACGCTTGGTGTACATGAGTTGACCAAAAAATGAAATGACTAACCACGAACTCCCAACGCTCCTGGGGAACACCCAACGTTCGCGACTAAGTCTTTTCCTTTTTATTAAGAGCTTAATACTTAATATTTTTTTGTCCATAATCCTGATGTAACTCTAAAATAACATCCTTAACCGTATAGTTTCCAATTTTATGGTCTTGCATGGCCATTAAGTGCCCAAACACAAAAACCTTAACTACTTAACCTATTAAGACCTTGTAACTCTTGAATGGAATGTAAACAATGATCAATACCACATTTTAAGCTTCTAAACACTCCAATACGTCTGAAAGGAAAACTTAAATGGATTGGAGTAGTTCGTACTAAAAATACCAAACTAATGGGACCAAAATAACACAAACTTCATGGACAGACTATATCTAAGCATAGCTTCATCAAGTTTAAATCTTTTTACCTCCAAATGATGACAAATGGTGTTGCTATTCTGGATTGAAAGAGTCCCACTCCTCTAAGTTGATATTATCTTCTTCCTATCTCCTTCTAGGTCACCAAAACACAAACACAAAATACCCATGAAGGCTCTAAAAATGGATTAGGATTTGCTTGGGGATGAAGGTGGGTTGGAGGCTAATGAAAGAAGTTAGGTTTGGGACTTAATGATGCTTAAATAGGGTTATAACCCTAAAAATTAGAGTTTGCACTCTAGAAACCTACGCCCAACGTACGTACCCAACTCCCATAATTTACGAAAATGCCATTTTGGTCAAATTTTGAAATTAATTCACATCCCATGTCTAAAATGAAATAAATTATCATACTTAGGATTTAAAAATGAAAATACCTCAATGTCAAGATGTTACATGCCACAGCAACTCCGACCTTGATAGCCTCTCGATCGCGGATCAACAACCTTGGGCTTGTTGTGGGGGCCCTCGGATACTTGTGCATGAACCGACTTCCTCTTCCTCGTAGACTCTAAAACAATCTCTCGTGCGAGCCCGAGCTATCAGGTCCTCCAATGTCTTGCAACTAGAAATGCTCACAAACTCTGATATCTTATCCTTCAACATATCATGGTATCAATTTTTCTTCATCTCCTCGTCTGACACATGATATGGAACTAGCAAGGCCCTCTCCCTGAATATAACGGTAATCTCTGCCACTGTCTTAGTAGTCAGGAAAAGGTCCTAGAAATCCCTCACCAACTGTTGGACCTCGATCACTAGTGTAAACTTAGCCCTGAACCTTGAAATAAAATCATCCCAAGTCACCTCCTCGACAACTTAGCCTCCCAAGGCATGGCCTACCACCTCCCACCAGTCATGGGCTCTATCCTTCAAAAGATAGGATACAAGTTTGAGCTTTGCCTCCTAAATATAGAGGCTAGACCATAGCTTCGCCTCCTCAAGACAGAGGCGAGACTAGAAGGCGTTCCCAATATATGCCAACCATTGTCTGCTAGCAATAGGGTCCTTCTTCCCAAAGAAATCAAGAGCCCCACATGCATAAAACTCTCAAAAAGTCAAAGAGCGTGCAACCACTAAAGACACCATCTCATTATGGAATGCGCTCGGACGCTCATCCATCAACTCCATGATGCCCTCCTTGATCGAACCAAAGATCACAAGAGTCTGCTCCATAATGTTGTAGGTAATCTCAAATGAAATGACTCCCGTATCAGCTCATCCAAGAATCTGACTCCAGAGCCCGGACCTGATCCATCACTAGAAACTGAACCGCCTCGAGTGAACACCATTCTCAAAATAAACTAAAAAAACCGTCAGAAAACATTTGAAGAATCTCACACCCAACGGGTCCTTTATTATCCTCGTGACTCCCATGGCTTGAGTATGGATCCTGTGCTTTGAGTAGTACGAGCCCAATACTACCATCCACATCTATCCGTACCTTCCTCAAGGGTCATCCCAATTTCCCTACGTGACCACCGTACCATAACCTCGCTAACTCATGCATATGCTAATGCTAACATGCTTCTTAGGTTTTCCTAGGATTCTTTTCCGACACACTCTGTCCTCAGCCACAGAAGAATCCCCCACTAATACCCGCTAACTACCTTACAAATATAATTACATGCCACATATACTAGATAATTCTTTGATAGTAGGTTCTCACACTATAATGGTTGGACTCAAGCAAGAGTTGCACAACATAGTTAAACCTAACCATATAAAATTATCTAATTTCTGTAACATGTAACCTTGTATATTTTATTGGTAGTTAACTAGTATTAACATTGGTTCCTAAAAGCACAAAGCAAAGAACATTCAATAATTGAGTTCTAACCATAGAAATGCCTAGTAGGCCATCCTAACATATCATCTGTAATGCAAACTAGCATGCAGTTCTAGAAGCTCATACAGTAAGCATACAAAGGCATCTCTCTTATCATATAATTCTGGGCAGATCCTTAGCTCTAATCTAGCACGCTATTCTCATATTCATATGTTGAATCAATAAACATTTTTGGCTATTTAAGAAAACTTATTTGAGCTTGGCCGGTTGTATGCATCACACCCCTTCTTTCTAGTAGTAACCCTTTTATACAAGTTCTATCTTTATTAGAAACTTACCAAATCCTCAGTTTCACTTCAAACACACTTGAGAGTGTGCCCAAATCTCTAAAACCAAGGCTTTGATACCAACTTGAAACATCCCTAAATCATAGATAACAATTTCATTATTAATTCAACTCAAATCATCCAATATTCATATCAAACTATCCAAATGTATGTAATAGTAAAATAGTTATCAAAGTATAAATCCCAAAATCATGAAAATACGGAAACATGGATGGATGCACTGCGATCAAGTCGAAACCTTCACTTTTAAACTGGAAATACCTGAAACATAAACTTAAGTTGTAAGCACAAAGGTTAGTGAGTTACCCAAATACCGTGTACCACACATAACATACATACATCATACATACTTATCATGCTAAAATATGTAGTGGGTGTATTTCCACCTTGAGTCCCTTCCAACTCGTTGAGTCCCTTCCGACTCCTTCGGTATCTTTCAACCATTATAGGTCTATTTCACCCCTACAACTAAGCATATAGTCATACAAGCAAGAGTCAAAGATTACAAGAACATACAAGCATATCAGTAAGTGTCACACATTGTAGCACCCATGAAAACATGCCAAATTAAATATTTTTAAACATACTTAAAAAACCATTTAATCATTACATAATTTGTTTTGGAAATAATCATCATCAGAGTATCCCAGATTCCAGTCATAAAACATAGTTGCAGGAGGAGTGGTATGATCACGCCTTCGCCTTCCCTCGATCACTAGAAGTACCTGAAACAACAAACTAAAACTGTAAGCCCGAAATCTTAGTGAGCTACCCCAAAATACCAACGTGATACCAATATAACCATAACATATAACAAATACAGAACAACATGCATAATGAGCCTTCAGCCTGACTAGACCGCCTCGCAGGGCCTACAACATATATAGACCGCTCTCGAGCCTTCGGCATGATTGGACCGCCTCGCAGGGACTACAACTTATCAGGACCGCTCATCGGGCATGTTGGCCTACAACACAAAGTAGGACCACCTCAACCAAACCCCCAATCAAACAAACATGTGCACATAAATATCATACGCTAGCTTATATCATATAATAGTCAAACCGATCTAACATATCCTTAATCATAGCAACATCCCAATAACCGGGATGCAGACCTAACCGGTCACTAACATAGCATCATCCTATAACCAAGACACTGAGCTAACCAGGTCACTTTGCTTAAGCATATCACCATCCTAACTAACAGGATGTAATCAATAAACATATCATGACATAACCGGAAACAATCCATAAAGGGTCGGCATTGGTGCCTTAGACCCTATTGATATAGTGAGGATAACTCACATCGCAACTGTCAACTTGTAAGATAAGCTCAAAATCTCAGATCACTGCCACAAACTCCACCACCTATATTCATAGTAAACCATACTTGTAAATTTTCAATCTCCCAAAATGTCCCCAGAAGTCAATTGGTCAACCCTTGGTCAAATTCAAATTCAACCGTCAAGGTCAACAATCCATGTTGACCTTAACTCATCGAATACCCTCAGCTACTCACCGAGCTCCATGCATAACTCACCAACTCGCCGAGTCTCTAGAGTGACTCATTGAGTTCCTAAGGTTTGCGGCCATAAACTCCACGGCCGACTCGTCGGCTTCCCCTTACAACTCGCCAAGTTCATATATGTCCAACAGTTGGGAAAACCCCATCCGACACGCCGATTCTCTCATCCGACTCGTCGAGTTCACTATAATCTTCATCGGACTCACTGAGTCGACTATGCCACTCGTCGAGTCCCTTAAGTCCTTCCTCCATACAAATGCTTTTTAAGCCATGCAAAGGCTCCATATTGAAAATCTAGCTTCCCAAGGCATTCTTATCACGTAAAGTTTCAAACTTTATATGCATGCAAAGCTCTAAAGCCTGAAAATGACAAAACTGAGGTTGCAAAGAAGTCTTGCACTTGAAGGAAAGCTCATACTTGCCAAAATTGTATGACTTTATGGATCTAGAAGCCAAAGGGAGTCCATATCTAAAGTTGCAACTTCATATCTTGACTCAAACACAAGAAACTTTTCCTAAAACCCACCCAAAAGGGATTAAAGATGAAATGAGCCAAGGAGACGACCTAATACCTTCAAAAGAGTGCTAACTGAAGTAGATCTTTGCTTCCCACGAGTCCCTAGCTTCAATTTACTTATTTCTCCCAAGTGTTTCCTTACATCCCTATTCCAAGCATTATCACACCAAAGAAACACACACACACACACACAATTTAGGGTTTAAGGGTTCCAAGGAGCTGCAAACGGGGGCTGGGGGAGGCCAATGATCCTTTAAATAGGGTGCAATTTCCCAGATTTTAGGGTTTCATCAGCCAGCTCCTACTCGTCGAGTCCTTTCTTGGACTCGACGAGTAGATCACTAAAACACGTGGATCAACCCGTTGCTAACTTGACGAGTAGGGAAAACAACTCGTCGAGTAGACCTTGAAATCAAGAAAATTCTTATATAAATCAATACATGAGAATCAGGGCATTACACAAATATCACTACTATCTTAGTACATAATCCAATGGGCTAACATTGGTACCTTCGACTTACAAGTATAGTAAATAAAAGTATGAAGATAGACAAACCACACTCCTGGGCTACTTCTACTATGGCTTCTCACACATTAGGAAGCTAAGGAAAATGAATAAACTCTAGATCTACAAGCCCCCACTTGATCAATGGTCCTTCAACAAGATTCTTCTTATTCGAGATATACCAAACACACACCAAAACATACACAAGGATCAATATTCTCTAGAAATGGGTTAAGATTTCGAGATAGTGATTATAAGGACAATGGAGGTTGATAATGAGAGAGTCTTGGGGCATAAGGTGTTTAAATAAGATGTAAACCCTAAAATTTAGGGTTTGGCCCCAGCTCACGTACGCCCAGCCTACTAAGAGGTTAACCCCGTGTCAAAAATCCTTCGAGGTATGCCCATCATACCTCATTTACCCTTGGCGTACTTGGTCTCCATGCAAAGTAAATAAACACTTGATGAATAAGAAATTTACTTGAAAAACTGGGCGTTACAACGGAATCCTTGTCACATATACTAGAAATTTAGATAGGATTATTTGCCCAATATAATCTTCTATCAAAAATTCGTTTTATGATTTATTATATATTAATCGTCTAGCCTAAATTTGTAGGTGTTACGATTATCTCCCCTTTTAGGATGATTATGTCCCAGAATCATCAACAAAATAGGGCTTGTATAGTGACTCCACACGTTACCTTTCCATCATAGGTAATAATCATAACTCTTAGACTCACTGACTATTGGCGGTGCTAAATCTTGCACCTGTTCTTCATTCTAAATTTGATATTTATCGGAGAATCCTAATACTTCAAGAATATACTAAAATTAAGACGAAGTATTTACTTCGACTATCATAACAAACCAAATGGTCAGGCTCTAATGATCATCCATAACATAATGGCTAGACTCCAGTTTGTTTGGGTCGGTATCTAGCATGGATGGTACCTTCCTTCATGTTCTAATGTGATATATTAATATTCTAGCATTGTAAATACCAAATCCCAGGTATAATATTTAATTAATTTACTTTCATGATTTCTTAGCAACTCGATGAGTTGGATGCTCCAACTCGCCAAGTAGAGGAGTTAATCAACCGTGTGATTTTTAGAGTCTAATCGATGATTTAGAGGACCCCAACTCAACGAGTAGGTGCTGAGTGAGAAAACCCTAATTTTCAGGGTTTGTGTCCTATTTAAAGTGCCACACCCCCAAACCGAAACGACGGAAACGTTTGGGGGCGGAGGACGTCATGTATAGTATCACAACAATTGTATAATACGAATCAAAGCAAACACAACCATTCCATTGATAAGGTAAAGTATTTACATATGTTCAATACATAGTTTGTTTGACATCAAAATATATAGCAAAAGTATAAATGACGCGACTCTAAAAGCTTCGTCTTCTCAAAATCTACGGGTGTACCTGTCTTATCGGTTCCCTGAGAATCCAAGTAATTTTTGAAAGTGTATCAAAATTTAAGTTGGTGAGTTCATAAACACGATTTAGTGAAGGAAATCTTGTCTTTGTACTTTGAAAATACTAGTACTGTTTCTCCCGAAAATCAAATATTTTCTGTAGTGAATGTAATGTAGTCATGTGTGTTACTTGTAAATGTATATTGTATTAGTGTACTCAGTATTATAAAATAGTGTATTGTATCTGTATTTGTATGAAAACCTTTGTATGTATACCCGGATACCATCAGTTGTAGTGAAAGTAGTGTATCATAATAGCATTTGTATAAAAACCTTTGCATGAATGCCTGGTAATCACCAGTTGTAGTGTAAAGTAGTGTACCATAGTAGTGTTTGCATGAAAACCTTGTATGAATGCATGGTTACTACCAGCTTAGTGTAGAGTAGTGTACCATAGTTTTATTAATGAAAATAAAACCATTGAAGTAGTGTTAATCCCGTAAACAAATGATCTAGTTATACTGTTGTGAGTTTCATATAACCATGTTTGCTATGACCTAGTGACCTCTAAGAGGCTCTCTAGGCGTCTGAAAGTCATGATATTTGTCACCCAAGGTCTGCCGGCCTAACTGTAGGTATCAGTTCGGATGTGGGATTGTCAGTCCCGTATAGATCTATACACAAATCTCATGCTCTCCCTCCAGGAGACTTTGGTTAGATTGTATAGGATTTAGTTACGTACACTGATGGATACTAGTGAATTAGTGCCTCACAACCCTGTATTAACTAGTTTATGTGTAGTGTCGTAGTGTTGTAGTGTTCTCTTGTATTATAAATTAAATGTATTGTCTTGTATTAATGCACCTTGTAATGTAAAATAAGTATACTTAAATAATCATTTCAATAGTGTATACTTGTATCAATGTATTAGAGTAGTGTTTCCAAAACTATAACTATTATAGTTTTGATTGTACGTTCTTATTTCATGTAATGTACTTAGCAAAATAGTGCAGCGAATCTCAAACTATACCGATTATAGTTTAACTGAAGTGTTCCGTAGTGAAATGAACACATTTTCAATTTAAATGTACGAAAGCAAATAACCTTATGCTCGACATATTACAAAACGGTTAAAAATATATAAAATATTTTTAGAAAGTGTAGCGAATGCTCGGTTGGAAACAACTGCAAAGGTTTTAAAACTATGTAAAACTGTTTGAATAAACACAAAAGTCCTTGTGTTTTACTTGTATTCCCCCCCCCCCCCTCCCCCCCCCCCCCCCAACAAAAAATGTTAAAAACGTTGAAAATGTAGTGGTCTGAATTCACCTCTGTTTCGTGTTCGAGTCTGGGATAATGAAGCGGTAGAGACGATCCTCGGGCTAGCGTACGTGCGAAATAACGTTATCCTAAAATATTTGTATTCGACATCGTATTTAAACTAATAATATACTAATTTAAATAATGAGTTAAATAATAAATTAATTATGCAAGGGATACTTACAAAATTAATTGGAATTATTTGGAAATGTTGAAAGTGTTTTTGGTTGGGAAAATTGGGGTTTACGGTTGGATCTTGAGAATTTAAGAAGATTTAAAGATATTATGAATGTTCTTGGGGAATTGGTTGAAGATTTGAAGATTCTGGGCCCAATCTATGAAGTTTTGAAGGTTCACGAATAATAGTTGAGAGGATTTTTTTGGGGGGTATTTACGGATGAAAATGAGTGAAATGAAAGTGTTCTCGCCCAAAACACACACACACACACACACACACATATATATATATATATATATAGGGGTGTTTATGGTTCAAGCGACATTGGGCCTTGGTGTTTACCGTCCACTAATGGACTTAGAATGGGGTTTTCAACCCATTAAGGGGTGTCCACGGTCATGCTTGGCCATGAACCCCTTGTTTTCACTTTATTTTGGCTGTGAACTCCATTTGGAATGAATTCTAGGCCGTAAACTCCATTTAGAGTTACTTTTTTGGCCGTAAACTCCATACCCCTTGATCGTGAACCCATTTGGGGTTGATTTTATTGATTTAAGCTTTAAACTAACCACCTATAATAATTTATAATATCATGATTCACTTACGACTTTAGCTATATTTAACTATTAGCTTAAAATTTATCCCTTGGGATAATAGAGGATATATATATATATATATATATATATATATATATATATATATATATATATATATATATATAGAGAGAGAGAGAGAGAGAGACACACACACACACAATAGGATAGAAATGTAGTTTTTGACTTTCATTGAATTGAGAATAACGGATTGTTATGTAACGGAGTTGAATCCTTCATTTGCGCATCCCTTATCACCTTTATACTCTATGAGAAACCCTAATCGAGTGTATTCGTTTGTGTGTGAGAGAGAAGCTGAATTTGGGTGTTCTAGTGCACATTTGGAAGGGGAGTGAAGAGCATCAAGGCTTGGAATGAGAAGAGGCGTTTGGATCAAGTGTTTTTCAGTGCTAGCTTCAGTTTGGAGGTAAAAAGCTTCAACATTGCTAATTGTTTTGGTTAGATCTCGTTCCTAATAAGTTTAGGGTGTTTTTCCATGCTTTATTAAGTTATAGAGTGTTTTGAGCTAGCCATGGAGTTGAGATTTCAAATCTGGACCATATGTAGTCGTTAGAGCCCAAAGATCCAAGCTTTATCAAGCTGGTGACAAGTTTCTATGCATTAAACCCTAAATAGAGCTCGTATTGGCATTTCGAGCCCTAGATGCCATGCATGGATGTAAAGCTTGTAGCTTTACATGGTATTTCATCCTTGGGAGGCTAGATCTAGGGTTTGGGACCTTACTTCTGCTTAGAATCGTATGAATGAGAAATGGTCTAGAGGGACTTGGTGAGTGCATCAGCCAACTCGACGAGTCAGCTATGGTTTCCCACGATAGACTAAACACGCTACAACTCGGTGAGTTGATGAGACAACTCAGCGAGTTGAGTTGGATTTTTCCAATACTTCTGAGAAAACGAGGGAACTCGACGAGTCGCATAGATGCACTCGAAAAGTTTAGTCAACATGGACTGTTGACTTGAGCATTGAATTTCGTTGACTTTTAGGGTTTGGTCAATTGTGGGCTTTAGAGACCATGCAGGGGTAAAATGGTCTTTTCACCCTTTTGAGATTTAGTGTAGGAGTTAGCTTAGCATCTCAAGTGGTTATTACAATTTGCTTATTTGAGATAAATATATTATGTAGGTGGAGTTTAGGCTGTTCGTGGGGTGATAGATCTACTTGCTTACTTTCGAGGTGAGTATTCTCACTATACTTACCTGAGCAGTAATACTACGTGATTGGAGGGTCTTATTGAGTTATCGATCAGAGGGTCATATGTGTTTATACTGAGTTATGTGATATTATGCATTTTGCCTTTGTAGTATGTGTTATATTCTGTGTTTTACTGAGATAGGACAGAAGGGTCCAAACCGAGTTGTGAGACCAGAGGGTCTTCATTGAGATATAGGATTGGAGGGTCCAACCCGTGCTTTGAGACCAGAGGGTCCTCACTGAGACACATGACTGGAGGGTCTACACCGAGCTGTGAGACCGGAGGGTCCTCACCGCGAAGTATGAGACCGGAGGGTCCATGCCAAGTTATAGCCATGGGAGGCTTATTATTTGTGTATGTGGTCTTTTGGGGAACTCACTGAGCTTCATGCTTACCGTGTTGTGTGTTTTGGGTTTCACGTACCTCTCAGGATCGCGAGAAGGCATCAGATTGATTGTACACACATGTTTGAGACTATGTCAAGGATTTTGGGATATTATCAGTTGTTTTGTTAAATCGTGTTTTTAATATTTGATACATTATGATTTTGGGAAATTTTGATACTGATTTTATGTGATTTAAAAATGAAAATTTTGTTTGAAAATTTAGAGTGTTACAAGCATGTAACACTTCTAGCTACATGCTGCTTAATTTTAATGGCAGTCGCAATACTTCTATTGATCGTTTTGATTATATTTTCCTTCAATAAATAGTCAGATGTTGCGTCAAACTTACTTCATAGATTAGTCGAACTCGATTCGATATGACCGCTAAGGTCAAAATTAATATATATCTTCGTAGTCCTTACCGAAACAAAGGTAATGATGGAATGAACAAAATATCCTAACTACTTATAGACTTAGTAACCTTGTGACGTTCGCTGATCCAAGTGCGTTTAATGTGCTTCCGGTAGTATAGGCCTCTACTACCTTTCACACTTAGTCATACTCGTCCTAAGTATTAACTCTCAGTTCTCCAAATCACCACGCAATAAAATTATATAGCATCTTAGCACATCAAATAATGTAGCATAACCAAGGATTATATTACTTCTTAAAGGCGATTACATTGTTATTCGAGTTCATCATACATCATGCCTTTTACATCAGGCTATATCATATAATACTATTTATATGAGATTACTACCTTATATCTTACACATTTTGGACTCCGGGTATACAACTCCATAATGTTAATCGTTTGTAGTATCATCTGCTCCATCAAGGATCAAATAGAATGCTCTTACCTTTGGTTTTGGTTGCATATTTAGTTTTGTAGCTTCCTTATTATTTGGGCAATTCTTCATTAAGTGCCATTCTTCTCTGCATTCAAAACGTACCCTCCCATTATACCTACACTCATCAACATAGTGACCAGGCCTTCCCCATTTGTAGTAGAGCACCTCCTTTATGCATTGCTTGAAATGCCTCCTTCTGCACTTTTCACACTGTTTTGCTTTGTTGCTGTCTCTAGATATCTTGTCACCGGGTCCAAACATTGAAAACCTACTATTCTTATCGGACATTAAAGATCCCTCAAACTTCCTTTTCTCTCCAGTTCCAGCTTTTTCTAAACCTTTTTCCTTTATCTGGGTTTCCATATTCTTAGTGACCCATATGGCTGCTTTTAGAGTAGTTGCTAGCTTCACCATTAGACTAAAATCTTTTGGTAGTCCACTATTAAACTTATTGACCTTGGAAAATTTGGTAGGAACTAAGTAAGGAACCAACTTAATCTTTTCAGTAAAGGCTGTATCATACTTGATGACACCCAACCTTTCTTTTACAGGTTATGGAACTAATTATTGATCTCCAAAAGGTCTTGCTCAAAGTAGTATTGCATTTTTAACTCCGTAAGGAAGTTTTTCCAAGACATCTTCCTTGCTTCTCCTTTTGGCATGAGTCAGGTAACAATTTTCACTGGCTCAACACTCTAGTCTTCAGTTTTCTGGCCACTAATCCTCTATCAGTTTCTGTAGTTGCATCTCTCAAATACTATCTCCATCTTTGAGATCCAGTCCATAAACTCCACTGGTGTTAGGCTCCTAGATAAACCTGGCGGTTTGGCAGCCATACAATCATTATAATCACACCCATCAGTCCTATCATTAAAGTTGTTATTTATGACTACTTGGGGCTTAGCCTGCATAACAGTCCGACTGTAATTTCCTTTATTCGACTGTTCCTCTTTCAGCTTATCTTGCATGATGGGTGCAGTAGGCTTTCTTCCATTTCCTCAAATGAGTTGTCTCATTCTTCCCTTTATTCTGTCATCATTGCCATAATCATTGCTTGGACTCCTACCATCGTAATTGGTTCTTGCGCATGCATTGTCCCTGGTGCATGCTCGAATGCATGAGACATAACAGTACAATAATGCTTTAGTTACAACATAGTAGGTCACAACTTGTTATTTCACAAAGTCCTTACTTCAACCTCTCATTTATTATTTTACCAAACCATTTACTAACCTATCACAACTTCTAATATGTTATTTCACACAACCAATTCACTAACCAATCTCATTTTAATTATAGCAATTTATATATGGTTTAATCAAGTAATAGCTATATCATATTACACATATATATTGAACACAGCTAAACAACACACATAACATTTAAGCATTTATAATACTTGTATTTATGTGTAAGCAAAAAGTAACTATCCACTCACTTGTTAAAGTGGATAACTGGAAAGTTGGGAAATGCTTCGCTTCGATACTTGGATTTTTCTTTTGACGTGACCTAGGTTCATATCACTAAGTCTTGGCCTTATATTCTTTGTGACTACTAATAGTCTAGATTCCTCAATAATCCCAGTGTTTAAATCAAGATCTATCAAGTAAAGAACAACCAAGTAGGATCATATCAGAGGTAGGGTCTGTTTGGTATACAGAGTATACTATTTAGAAACCCCACTTTAAACACATCACTAAATCCAGCCTAGACATCATCCCCGCAAGTAGATTAATCAGTATAATGACTTGGAATTACTGATAAATCTTATTTATAGGTTTCATAATAATGACTATGAACATAAATATAAGTTACACTGAAAGCGATAAGAGTGTCGTTAACTTACAAAGATTTTCTAGCGAAAACTGGGAAATTGCACAGATAAAATCTTGATCTGAAAGCTCTATATCTCCAAGGCTCCAGGGTCTCGCTAAAGTATCCGAAAACTAGAAAGTATCGGGACTAGAGGTACAAGAGAGTTTCAGAGGTTTTTGAGTGAAAGTTGTGAGAAAAGTGGCTGAATATCGGGGTTTATATAAAGTTGGAAAATATGCGTGCGTCATGCATGTTTTATGCGCGCACCACACACTTGGTTGGGGTCGGTGATGTGGCATCTTCTAGTGACACATGTCAAAATCTTATGGTGGGTTAGAAGCGCGATGCGCGACTAGGTGCGGAAAATTCTATTTTTCTCAAAAATCCATATCTTCTTTATATGAGCTCTGTTTTCGATGTATTTTATATCTATGCGTAGCTATCGACAAGATCTACAACTTTCCTTTAGACTCTGTCGGCTAATTCTCACTTCATTTTTATTATTTATTTTTAGTAGGCTTAGCATGCTAAAATTTACTTTTTACGACACACATAATCGTGTTTGTTTAATCGCAAAACTTCGAAGAAACATGACTTGTTCATACGAAGTCAGATTTTTGAGTTCTTTATATGTACAGAGTCATTGTCACATATACTATCACTTAAGTTAGGATTATTACCCTAAATAATCTTATTTCAAAAAGTCATTTTATTACTTATTATATATTAATTGTATAACCCGAATATGCGGGCGTTACACTGACATTACATATGCTGTCAACAATTTATGTCAGTGCATGCATGCCCCTACGAACACATACTAACTAGCAATCAAGCATATCCTATGTTATCTCCGCAACACAAACTCTCTTGGTCTTCATATTCATTACAACTCTAACCTACTATGATTCTTTTATGCATGCATTTTTTGATGCATATTGGGCTGAATGCCCTGATGATTGATGATCCACTTGGGGGTTTGCTATTTTCCTTGCCTCCATTTTAATTTCATGGTGTTTTAGGAAAGAACGAACCATCTCTCGCTTATCAACTGAATATTAATACAAAGCCTAACAGATGCCGATGGTGAACTTTCTTGGCTTCAAACTCTTCTTGAAGAACTTAGTATTTGACCTACCACTTCTACTTCTTTATGGTGTGATAACCTTGGTGCAACCTACCTTTCAACTAATTCCGTCTTCCATGCTCGCACCAAGCACACCGATATAGATTTTTCATTTTGTCCGAGAGAAAATCTAACCAGGAGAATATGTTAAAATGTTATACTTATTATATATTAATTGTATAACCCGAATATGCGGGCGTTACACTGACATTACATATGCTGTCAACAATTTATGTCAGTGCATGCATGCCCCTACGAACACATACTAACTAGCAATCAAGCATATCCTATGTTATCTCCGCAACACAAACTCTCTTGGTCTTCATATTCATTACAACTCTAACCTACTATGATTCTTTTATGCATGCATTTTTTGATGCATATTGGGCTGAATGCCCTGATGATTGATGATCCACTTGGGGGTTTGCTATTTTCCTTGCCTCCATTTTAATTTCATGGTGTTTTAGGAAAGAACGAACCATCTCTCGCTTATCAACTGAATATTAATACAAAGCCTAACAGATGCCGATGGTGAACTTTCTTGGCTTCAAACTCTTCTTGAAGAACTTAGTATTTGACCTACCACTTCTACTTCTTTATGGTGTGATAACCTTGGTGCAACCTACCTTTCAACTAATTCCGTCTTCCATGCTCGCACCAAGCACACCGATATAGATTTTTCATTTTGTCCGAGAGAAAATCTAACCAGGAGAATATGTTAAATTCATCTCAGATGATGATCAACTTGTTGACATCTTCCCTAAACCTCTATCAACAACACATTTTCTTTACCTGAATTCCAAGCTTCAGGTCATCTCATGCCCTTAGCTTGTGGGGGAGTATTAAACCATATCCAACCGTTGCTTTATAGTCTAAGGACCATTATGTAAATTACTTATTTAATACTATATCTCCTATATGTAATCTATTCTCCTATATGTCAATTAGAGTATACACTAATTGATTTTACCCTATGTGGTTTCTTGTAATTGAAGATATATATATATATATATATATATATATATATATATATATATATATATATATATATATATATATATATATATATATATATATTCTGTTTTAATATTTAACTATTTAATTATAATTTATATATAAAATTAAAAATAAAAGTTTTATTGTATAAATATGTATAGATTTGTTTAGGCTTGTGAATCTAATTGAGCTCAATATGATGCTTGGCTCGAGCTCGTTTAATAAATGAGCCTAAAACTAAGCTCGACCTCGTTTAACTTGAGACCGAGTCGGGTTTTTTATGATTCGATCACAAGTCGCTCACGAGTAGCTTGACTCGTTTAGACTATACTCATGGGATATGTTATCATGATTTGTAGCTTCGAATCAAACATAAAAACATGGAGAAGTTTGGCGACGGTTCAATGACAGAGGAGATGAATAAGGGCATCGTCAGTTATATGGGTTCCCATTGAAGGTGTAGCCAACGATTAAGATTTCCGTTTGGTGCCACAAAGATGCATACACGATTATGTTAATAGTTCCAGTAATTTACATAGATGACCCAACGTAATTTAGGAAAATATTAATAAAACATGAAAATATGAAAAAAAAAAAAAAAAAAAAGAGTTAAAATGTTATTTTACAAAAATTTAACATCTTTTTGACGCCGTGTGTTAGAAGGACCATCCCTGCAATTTTGACAAAACATAATGACCGAGTTTGTCCATTTTCTTAAAGTTGGATTGTATATGCATATTTCGCCAAACCACATGGATCGTTTATGTAATTTTGTTTTTTTCTTTTTAATAATTTGAGAAAGAGTAAAAATGTCATTCTACCGAAATTTAATCACATCTTTTTGATGCCGTGTGTGTGGGAAAGGACTATGCGTGTAGTTTTGATATAACATGATGACCGAGTTTGTCCATTTTCTTGAAATTGGACTGTACATACATATTTCACCAAACCAAATGGATCATTTATGTAATTTTGGTTTTTCATTTTAATAATCTGAGAGAAATATAAAATTTATTTTCAATTTCATATCTTAAAAGCTATAGATTTCAAATGCACACTTAAGTATAGGTCATTTTTGGATACCTATACTTATTTTGTCTTGATTTTTCCTATCCTTTGCATGTGAAGTTAGGAATTTAGTAAAAAAAAAAAACCTTATAATTTCAAATTGACCAAGTATTATAATCTTTTAAATAACGAAAAACCATTCGTTTTTTTTATTATTATATATACATAAAATACAATATGTATACAATATGCATGAGGTCATACAACGATTATCCGTATTAAAAATGAACCCTTCCTCAAAAACCTCGAAAACCGCCCCCCCCCCCCCCCCCCCCCCAATAAAAATAAAAAGTAAAAACAATATACATTATACACGAGGGTATAATAGTAAATTACTACATGCATGATTCTTAATACGAGTGGAGCTCCCTATTCCCACTTTGCTCCCTTCGTAAAGCCAAAAAAATGCCTCATCTTTTTAAGGGTGCAAAAGTTAAATATTCCCTACCCCCACAAGCCAACATATACTAAGGACCAACACAATGTATTAACTCTTTTCCAAATTTACCCTCCTTTTTAGACCACACATGACCACCATTTTGTTTGCATGTAAGGTATATTTGATTTGAAATACTCTTCTTATTAAGTTATGAATTTGAGAGATAAAGAGAGGATTCCATCAACAAAGATAGAATCAACTATTAAACTAAACAACCACAATTATCTGTTCATAAGGGCAGATTGCTTCAAATTTTAGATGTATGGATCATAATTTTTTCATTATATTAACAAAACATTCTAATTTTTATGAATATAACCGCTTTCACGTACAAAACATACGTAATATATATATATATATATATATATATATATATATATATATATATATATATATATATATATATATATATATATATATATTCATTAGTAATGACACGTTATGTTTCTAGCCTCTAACACTTGATTTAAAGCATCATGAATGAAGAATATGTGATAATATATTTTTGTTGATGGTGAAAGGTATTTTTCATATTTTGTTGCAAGTACGATAAACATTATATTTTCTTTTCCTTTTTTTATAAAAGTCCAAGGTATTCTCAATGCTCAAAAAACCATCTTATACTTTTTATGATAATTAAGATTAGTATTTTTTTTTTTTCTAATTTTGGTTAAATTAGTACTTCACAACGGAATAACCCAAGAAAATCGGATACACAACGTACGTAAAACAGAAAGAGATTACAATTATGATCAGTAAAGTAACTAGCTTTTGAGAACTTTTAAAAAAACTCAAATTAAAAAAATCGTTCCCATTGTAATATAACTTTTAGCTTTTATTTATAAAAAAAACTGGTAACATAAAATCTATTTCAAGTTGTTTTTTTAGAGCTTTTAATTTTAGTTTTATAAATTTATATAATTTTATACATTTCAAAATATTATATCTATTTTTGTTGAACATCTTTACACGTATAAACTTACGACTTTTAACTTCCAACTATAACAAGTTCGTCAAATAAATCCTATGTAACGTTAGTAATTTTAATTATAAAGCTTAATAGAATAATTTCTAGAAATTAGTTTATATTATTGTTTTGTCAAGATAGTAGTAGTCATTGATATACAGCTGGTTTCTTGAATTTTACGATTAGAAAAATACTAAATATACTAAAATTAGAAAATATAATAGTTTTAATATGTAGATATAATTTTTTAAACATTGAATAATAAAAAACAGTGTTTTCCTTTTCCTGAGTGTTACTCTTTTTTAAACAAACGAATATATATATTTATTTAAAGGGTAATTAGTTGAAGGGTATAGGATTCCCTTTACCACCTCTAAATTTGCAGACTTTTTGGGAGGTGAAGTCAACTCAAAAGCTGACCCTTTTTCTTTTTAGTTATTATTTAATAGTTTCTGCTCTAATGGTGCTTCCCCACTGGAGTCATTAATTAACTCAAGTTTTGTTTTGTGTTGTTTACACACATATTTATGTGATTCTAATACTTCTTTAATCAAAATATATATTTATTTTTCTCTTTCCCAATGAATTTGACATTGGGTTAATCTCCTAATAATCCAGTTTTGACCATTGTTTTTGGAACCCACAAATACTATCTCACGATCTTGGGCTCCACAACTCTCAAAAACACGTCAAAATTCATTACGTTTAACTATTATATCCTTATAAGAATTCAATTTTGGCAGTAAATATAAATTAGTTAAATATTTGGTTTTGATTACCGAGTCACAGTAACCACTTTGTCAGTACACATACACAGTCGTATAGTCACCCTTTATTCAGATTTCTCTCTCTCTCTCTCTATATATATATATATATATACTTAAAACATATGGAGTATATTAAAAGGGAACTCCATATTAACTAACACAATACATGTAATCATAAACCGAATGCTCGAAATTAATCAACGTATGGTAAGGCAAGACAAAGTGTAATGTTAAGTAATAAGTGAAGCTTTCCCCCCCTTTTTCTTATGTTAATCATGGTGTCACATGTGTGCGTGTAATGATCATTAACCCAACCCACGTCAAAGTTCAAACCCTAATCCATGCATTCATGACCAAATATCATGGACCAAGGTGGGTTCCTAATACATCATTTGGGGTGTTTGGTTCATGATTTGGCATGCACTTGAATACCCATACTATAAGATTTTATTAACATGGGTCATATTTGATATATTTATTAGTATTACTGATCTCATAGATAACATATGTGTAGATCCAAATTTATTTGTTGGGGGTAGCAGTTTATGGACCATACCAATTACCACATAGTGGCATAGTGCTGTCTCCAATAAACAGTATTGAGTACAGATTGTTCTTCTTTGGCTCTTCATGGTTTGTCCATCTAGTTAAGTTTACTAAGAACATTTTCCAGGATATTTTGCTGTTTTAGACAAAAAGTAAAATGACATAAAATAAAATGATATTTAGAAGAATGATTCGATGTTATTAGACAAATACTTAATCTATTTTTTTCAATTAAAATAATTACTTAATAAAGTTTCCCAATCCATTATGTTTAAGTGGATTTTCTTGCATCCAATATCATATTTTACAACATTGATTAATCATCGCGAATTTGTTGTACCTCCTGGTGTGACTCTTTAATTTTATATGGCTAAATTATACCATATTATATTTGAGTGCGATAAATTTATGTCTTATATATGAACACCAATTACTGTATGATAAATGATAGTCCATTTCTTTTGTTAATCTCTTAGTTTTAAGGCCAACATGAAATTAGTGGGGGTTATATAAACTATATTATGAAAAGTATATTATTTTAACTTTATAAAAACATAATTTGGTTTTGTTAAGAAATATTTTAAATCTATAATCTTTGTTTTATTATGTAAATTAGTTGATCGGCATAAAATGACTTGGTGGAAAAATTGGAACAAAACAAAGTTTGGTTTAAGTGATCTTCAAATAAAATATAGCATTTACATATAAAATTTGGCGAAGATACGAAGTAATTTTGAATTAGTTATAAACTTTTTGATTTACCAAATATAACAACTTAAAAAATTAAAAATAATTATTTTGTAAATGGGAAATTTCCCTATATTGACAGTAGCAGAAACATAAAATACACCCAATTTCTATGATTTCATTCTGGCGCAAATTTGTACACGTTAGCACTACTTTTTGCCCAATGGCGCTATGAAATAGTAGCCACATTACTATTTTTCGTGGTCCTACAAGTGATAATTAAATGGCCCAAAGTAGTAACCCATAAAGCTGAATCCCAGGCAGCAACCAGAAAGCGCGACAATGCAATTGCGATTTGTAAATATGGTCGTAAATTTGACAATTGCAGTTTGGGCCTTATTAGTTAAAGCCCGTTAAGAATTTGACGTTTGGGCCTATATTAGTTCTTGAATCTTGGAAATCTCTTCTACTGTGGAATTCCAAATTCCTCTCAACGATCGAAAGAGAAAGATACCTATTATAAATCAACAGCCCTAAGGAGATAACAAAGCTTATATAATGGTATTCTCTCTTCTTCTTGTAAATAACAGTTTGCCCTAATTGTTTTCCTTATTAATCCATCTCCATGTATCAAAATTTAGTAGTGTGTGTGCATGCTTTTTAGTTGTGTAACACCTAAATATGAGCAATTTTATCCGGAATTATAGAAGTCGCTGCAATTTGGCAAAATCTTCCAGATATTTGCCTTTGAAACCCTAAAACACAAGGATCAAGCGTGAGTTATTTACTTATTTTACACAATTTTATTTAGAAGGATCGAATATGTTATGTCTTAATTCTAATAGTTTATTCTGATTTAAGTAATAATAATGTTATGAAAGCA
Organism: Lactuca saligna; assembly: GCF_052625555.1. NCBI lineage: Eukaryota > Viridiplantae > Streptophyta > Magnoliopsida > Asterales > Asteraceae > Lactuca > Lactuca saligna. The sequence goes on along the minus strand of NC_136418.1, from coordinate 171,355,906 downwards.
CTTTTAAATTATTTTATATCTAATACCATTTTATATTTTTATTTGTACGATTGTGATTACTCTATAGTAATGGATCAAAATATTGTGTTTGGAATACTTATTTTCAAATTTTTTTAAGTTATCTGAAGTATGAAAAATTGACTTTGTTGAATCTATATGTCCAGAAATCATTATTGAATGATATTGTTAATAACATATAATCCTTTATAGTCACACATTTATTTGCATATTTTTTATTAAGATGGTTATTAATAAATAATATCGGTTCTTGTATTCACTTAGAAAATAATTATTGTTTTATGAAAATAATAATTTAAAAGAGTATAAATAATTATTATATCCGATTGTATGATTTAATAAGTTATGTATAAAATTTTAGACACTTTGGTTAACCATAGACTCACTAGTTATTTGAACTTTTATATAAAGAAACTAACTTGGTCAACCTCCATCTCTTGTCTTCCATGTTCTTAAACTCTTGTATTGTTTTATATTATTTTATAGATATTGCCCTTACCTTGCATGAAATATAAAAAGAAACTTCTTGCATGAAATGTGGTAGTTTTCTTCCCTTTATTAGCTAGAAACTCTTTCACTTTTGAATTTTGTTGCTTGGGTTTTGATACCCTTTGTGTTTTCCTTTTTAGTGCTTATTTGTTAAATATTTAAATGTTTAAAGAACAAAGTAATACAAGAGAGAACAACTAACATTCAAGTGCTTTAATCTTGATGATGAATACTTATAGAGAAGTAATACTCTTTGATTTTTCTATGTTCATCATTCATCAACTTCCCAAAATCAAGTGAGTTTAAAGGCTCTAAAGGTTGTCATTTTAAAACACTTTTGATTATTTTTAATATCATTCTAACATGTATAAATGGATCATAGATAGTTTGATTTTGTTATAAGCTTAAAAATAAACTTGTTATTTTTTAAAAGTTTACGTTGCGATTTTTATGAAAAACACATTTATATTTTGTATTAAAACCCATCATTCTTCACAAAATATATCATCTAAATAAAAATAAAAATAGCAAAAATGGTATAAAGAAAAAAAATTATATGTGAAAAGAAAAATATAAACAACAAGATAGTAACATTTACTAATGGTATAGAAAGCACAAAAAAAATACTATTTTTCTTTGTTGATGGACCTAGATGTACAAAAAATGTTCACCAACCATTTTGGAACACAAAAGATAAGGTGCTTAAATGATCTTAATAGCCGGTTGATTTTATAATAGATAATATTTTATAATAGATAGTCTTATAGTCATATATATTAATTGATTTATAATAATTATAATTTAATATTATATATTTATATACGAATGTGTTTGTTTTAATGCAGTTATTTATAGAAGCAAAACAAACGACACATAACCTATTTAAATCCTAGTCCGATATAATTCATGAATTTTGTACATCATCACCATATAGGAAAGGGAAGGATGACAAGAGCAACGATGGAGTCTGTTTGTCATGTAGCTGTCTCTTGGTTGCACACAATACACAACAAGTCAAAAGGCCTTCATCAGCATCACGTTTTGTTGAAATTTGGGCATTAACAAGGGCAAGATTGGAAATTTGGCAGTGAAGCATGCAATTGCAATGGTACCATCACTCGTTTTCATATATCTTTGCTAATAATAACAATAACAATAATAATAATCTATCTGTCTCTTATAATAAATAAATCTAAATTGCCATATGTTCCCTTTCTACAACCTTACTTTACAACTTAGGCATCCTTCTAAACCCTCATATATTTTCTATACGCCTAAATCAAAGAGTATTGGTTTAATGCATTTTCATTGAAATTAATATATATTCTAATTACCAAAAAATCTAATCTTTAAATGAAATTTAAAAAACCATTCTTATTTAATGAAACCTCCTTATTTAAATACGTCTAATTGAATATAAATTCCAAAAAATCAGGCCTACATAATTGCAGCTACATTTATACTACATAATTGCAGTTACATTTATACTTTCAAACCGTGTATTGCATGTTGATAATTATACCGCCATCATCCTTCTTCTACTCTCAAAATTTTGGTTTTGCTTACACATCCTCCATCATCACAAAAACACAAACAAAAACAATAAACAACACCCTGTCAAATTTGAAACAGAGTCCATTTGTGTAGCTTTATGTTTTAGCAATATACAAACGTTGACAACACCCAACATATAACAATATACCCCTTTCATTTGATTGCTTTAATATTTATTTGTATAAAATAACATTCATCCCTTTCTTATATCAATGTACTTCCAAATATACATTACTATAACTTGTAGAAAGGTCAAATTTTTATGGAATTAAATAACATAGACCATTTGTGTAGCTTTATGCTTTTGCAATATATATGAATAACATATATCATTTGAATTATCCTTCTTAATAAATGAAGATTTTTTTACCACATGTCAATCTTTTATAAGTTTTGATACTCATCATTTTGTGGTATTTTTGAAACAAATATTATCCACTTGTTAATTTTTGATTTGATTCAATTTTTAAAATTGAAGTCATATATTTTTATATGTAAAATATTAAATATTATATATATGATATTAAATTGTAATAAATACGTTTCTTCATTTATTATTTTAAAGTTGTATAATAAAAAATATTTTTTGTTTACACTTTAATTTAATGTTTAATCTTTTTTTAAATCAAACAGTGTAATACATGAATCTCACATCTAGTATGTTAATAACAACAACCTACTTTAATTTTAATGAACTATAGCAATGTACTTTTAAAATATATTGTTATAATTTTTAAAAAATTGATTTTTTATGTCTTATAGCGATATACATTGTTATAATTTGTAAAAAGGTCAATTTTTTTGGATATAGATAACAAAGACCATTTGTGTAGCTTTATTTTTTGCAATATATGTTAATAACAAATGCATTGTATGTTAATACAACCTACTTTAATTTTTATGAATTATAGCAATATACTTTCAAAGTACATTGCTATAATTTTTTAAAAAGTTGAACTTTTTTCGATATATGTTTTACTTTCAAATTTTCGTTTTTATAATTTGTAAAAAGATCATTTTTTTTGAATTTTTTGAATTAGATAACATAAACCATTTGTGTAGCTTTATATTTTTGCAATATATGTTAATAAGGTATACCATTTGAATTATATGTTAATAACAACAACCTAGTTTAATTTTTATGAATTATAGTAACGCACTTTCAAAGTACATATATATAATTTTTTTTAAAATTAATATTTATTTTCAATATATGTCGTTTGTTAAAAAAATGCTTATATTATGTTGATGATTTGGGATTAAAGCGCTTGGAAATATTGGTATCATGATTGACACTTTCAAATCGAAGAATTTGGGTGGTATTTCCAAATCTTCAATTGGATAATACTCAAAAGTTTGAAAACAAGAAAGAGAATGAGAAGTTTTTGTTTTGCCTGCTGAGTGCTTCAACGAAATGTACCATCTGTATTTCTACGTTTGACCAAAAAATTGCTAAAATTTGTCAATTGATTGAAAACCGTCACAAGACAATTACAATGTTCAAAAAACTGACATAAAACGGGCTTTTAACCGCTGGACAATTAGTTTAACCGATGAATATCCACCAACTTTAATACAACCTTGCACAAAACAATTGTTTTAACCATTGGATACAACACTGTCCAACATGTGTTCCGATGCAAGCTTGTTGCGATTCATGGTTGCGAAAACAAGTTCATTGTGATTGTTCCAATGAGTCATTACGATGCAACCTATATGGATCATACCGATGTGAACCATCAATGATCGTTCTGATGCGAAATGAACGTTGCCATCCAACACGATGCGAAAGTTCCAAAATGTTGTGTTGCAACTAGTTGTGATTGATCGCAATTGAACAGTAACATACTATCGTTGTGCAAGTGTATTCGCATCTAGTATTCCGAAATCTCATTAACATTTGATCGCATTCACATCTCATTCGCATCTGATCGCATTCACATCACTTCAAATTACGAGCTCAGTATTGGTTCGATGCCAACTTCATTCCGAGGTCATCTTTGGTCCGAGATCAACTACAGTCCGAAATCAGTTTTGGTCCAACACTTACTTATTTCGAAATTGTTTTTGTTTAGGCTTCAATTCAAACCAATTATGAAATCAATTTAACCCATGCTTCAAATATTGAATAAACTTAAACAAGTGTGTATTCACACCTTCCTTACTTGTTTAATATTCATCAAGATTAATTTTGGTCAACAAGTCAATCTATTACACTTAAACTCACTTAGAAAAATAATTCACCAACAAACCTCTTCCATTTAAGTGTAATCCTAATTAACTTAAAAACAAAACATAACAACAACAAACTGATGTATAAATGAAATATCGTGATGATTGAATTTCATATTAAAATATTATTCACTTTAAATATTCGAATATCAGGGTGTCACTAAGGATTGAACCCTTTCTATCAAAGTGAATACATGCAAATATATATATACAACAATTTACATTCTCATAATTTCTAATTTGGCGCTATATTTTACTAGGTTGTGTCACATCCTTCAATAAGCATATCAAATTTAAGTCTCAACTTCTTGAAGCAGTTGAACTTCATGCTTATATATGTTGTTCTTTTGTTCTGGCACCTTCAAATGCAAATTTTCTAAGAACTATTAAGAAATAAAATTTCAACCTCCTTTACCTGTAGTACTGAACAAATACATTGGGATGATGACAATAATGTGTTATAATGTTTAAATATTAAGCTTTCCACATTGAATTCGACACCTAATATTGCATTAGATAGGAATTGTGTATCTCAATATAAAAGATTTTAAATGGACTTTAAACCCATCCCTACACTTGCCTTGTGTACAAGATCTCTTGCTAACCCTTTGGTTAGATGATTGGCCAAATTTAATTGAGTTCTCACAAACTCAACATATATCAAACTACTCATGATGAACTCATGAATCACATTATCTATAACACCTAGATGTCTAGATTTCCCATTATACACTTGACTATAAGCTTTAGCCAAGGTTACAACACTATCATATCTGATAGAAATGGTAGATATCGGTTTGGGTCATAATGGAATTTCATAAATCAAATTCTTTAGCCACTCAGCTTCTTTACCAGCAGTAGACAAAGCTACAAACTCAGATTCCATGGTTGAGTTGGTAATACATGTTTGTTTCTTGGATGCCCAATAAATGGCTTCTCCTATAAGAAGAAACACCCAACCACTTGTAGAGGAGTGGTCCTCTAAGTTGCTAATCCAGTTGGCATCAGAATACCCTTCCAAAAATAAAAGGATATCCATTATAAGTTAAACCATAATTCATGGTTCCTTTCAAGTACTTAAATACTCTACTTACAGTTTGTCAATGATGTGAACTAGGATTACTAGTATATCTACTAAGCCTTCCCACAACATATGCTATATCAGACCTAATGCTAATAATGGAATACTTCAGACAACCAATAGCCCTTGAGTATTCAAGTTGAGACACTAGAGATCTTTTATTTGGTAGAAGCTTAAGACTAGGATCTATAGGAGTGCTAACGGGAGAACAATTCTCGAAGATAAACTTTTTAAATTTTTTTTCATTGTAATGAGATTGAGAAATTGAAATCCCATTGTTTCCTTGTTTGATTCTTATATCAAGATTTACCCTTGCGTCCCCCAAGTCTTTCATTTCAAAACTAGATGATAGCAATTTCTTGGTTTTGTTAACTTCTTCTAATTCAGTACCAAAAACTAACATATCATCCGCATATAAACAAATTATAACTCCTTTACCAGAAGCATCAAATTTCCTATATACACACTTGTCAGCTTGGTTTAATGCAAAACCATTAGATAATACAACATCATCAAACTTTTGACGTCATTATTTTGGTGCTTGTTTCAATCCATATAATGATTTCTTCAACTTGCACACTTTGTGTTCATTTCCTGGCATCACAAACCCTTCAAGTTGTTTAATTAAAATTTCCTCATCCAAGTCACCCTTCACGAATGTAGTTTTCAAATCTATTTGGTGAATCACAAGATTATGTATAGCTGCAAGAGCTAACATTAATCTGATAGTGGAAATTTTGGCCACCGGTGTATAAGTATCAAAGAAATCAATCCCTTCTTTTTTCCTAAAGCCTTGGATAACCAATCTGGATTTATATGTATCAATTGAGCCATCCACCTTCATCTTTCTTTTTAGGATCCCTTTACATCCTAATGCCTTGGAAATAAGAGGTAAATTAGACAATACCAAAGTATTGTTATGCCTGATAGAGATCTGACTTCGTAAGAAGAAATTATGATTTTTCTAAGTTTCAACGTAATATTATACGACTCAAAAACTGAAGTAGAGATCGGCTGATTGTTATGAAAAAACAATCTAAACTAGAGTTGAAGATCTCGTCCATATGGTTCCGTTGATATAAAGACAGTCGAGAACAAATATCATATGAGAAAGTTATGAATTTTTGATGGACTTCAATAGTCTAAGACTCTTAAAAATATAGCTTTAAAATCAAAGTCAAAATTAGCTGACAAAGTCTAAATGAAAGTTGTAGATTTTGTTGATAGCTACGCGTGGATATAAAGAATTTTGAAAACGAAGTTCGTATGGTAAAAATACGATTTTATGAAGTTTTCCAAGAAGCACCACACGTAGGTGGATTGCACGGCGCGCACCTTTTAGACGGTGGGGTATGGGCCACCATATTTGTGACATGTGGCAGAAAATGGGAAGAGAAACATCTCAGGTATGCACAGTGCGCACACTGGGCATGATGCATAATTATGCTATAAATAGATCTTGGCTCCTCATTTGCTTCCTTACTCCCCATCCTCTCTTGATTTTAGCCCATTTCCATTAGTTTCTGACCTGGGGTGAATCCATGCGACACCCGTGAGTACTCATTTGAGTAATAACCTTCGAGTAGGAGATCTCGAGTCAGTCTTCCGCCCACTTAGATTCCAGAACCTCTGTAAGTTAAGCCACACTTAGTTCATGTTAAGTGTAACTTTTAATTATAGTCATAGTCATTATTATGAATCTACAATTAAGGTTTATCAGTAATTTCAAGTTGTTATACTGATTGATCTACCTATGGAGTGATGTCTAGGCTAGATTTATTGAGGTGTTTAAAGTGGGATTTTCAAACAATATACTCTATATACCAAACAGACGCTACCTCCGATATGATCCTACTTGGTTATTCCTTATTTAGATCTTAGACTTTGGGATTGTTAGGGAATCTAAACCCTTAGGATAATAGTTCCAAGAAGTTAGACTAAGACTTAGCTTTAGGTCTTTTGGAAAAAGGTGTAAGGCGAAGCTCTACCCAATTCACCAATCGCCAGACACTTTGTCAAGTGAACGCATAGTCTCTTTCATGAACATGGTTTAATGCAAGTATTATTTAAAATAATAAATATCTCCTGGAAGTCGTATGTGAATTATATGCTTATTACATGGATTATATGTTAGGATGTATACTTTGCTATGTGCGAACTAGATAAAATCCTACTTTATGTTTGGATTAAGTAGATAACATCACATAATAATATTAAAAGTAGAACTGCTAAGAAGATAAAATAATAATAATAATACCTAATGCTCTGTAGGGATTATATATACACTAGAATTAGGTTAGTGTCATCCAAGAATAAAGTTGGTATTAAGGTTGGTTACAGGCACTGTAATCTAGTCTAGGGATATACTTAGACTCGTGGAAGATACCTAACTCAATTAAGTTTGATATCGGGTAGTCTCATTATGATAATGTGTGTAACCTAGGAACAGGGAGTAAAATTTTGTTCCTTGATACTATTAAGTGTTGATTTACGGTAGCTCTGTACGGGATGATAAAAAATGGTGGGTCCTGATCAGACAACTGTTAGCGGTATGTCGGGCAGGGTCGGCCCAAGGCAAGTTCAGGAGGTGCCCATGAACAGGGCCCATCCTTTACCAAGGGCCTATTTTTTTAGCCTTATGTAGTAGTAAATCCATTTGATGCCCAATTTTCTGTTTAGATTAGCTTTTCTCCTTCACCATAAACCAAAACACGTTTTCTTCCAAATCAAAGAGAATCAAAATTGAAAGCAGGATCACGATTAAAATCGATTAAAAAATAAAAGCAGGATCATGATTAAAATCGATTTTGATACTGTCTCGTTTTCAGTTGCATGCATGAAAATAAAGTAATTGATGGTGGGAAACGATTCAATTCTTGGTAACGATCTCATAATCTCTAGGATATCTCCGGATTCAAAATATCACATCCTTCAAGTCTTCAGTAATACAACAATAATTTATGCGTCTTGGATCTCCTGTTCTTAAAAAATCGTAGCCTTCAACACTCTTCCTGTTCTTGAATCGCATCCTTTAACCATGACCCACCCTTATGTTAAAAAATCATTGTCTTCAGACTTGAATCTCACTTCTTCTTTTCAAACCACAAGACAACAACATTGTTCTGAACTTATTTTATTCTTTCTTGACATCTTATAAGTTGTAAGTAACTGAGTATATCTTTATATCTTTTATTTTTATTTTTTATATTTTAGAGTATGTTTTCGATTTAGATTTAACAGGCTTTTAGAGAAATACATTTGGTTTATCAAGAGTCTAAGAGTTCATGATTCATTTATCTCTAAATAATATGATGTATTACACGTTTTTTTATTTCTGATCATTCATCCATTCCGATTTTTATTTTTAATAGATAAATGTTGTATTTAATTAATATTTTAACATCTCTTCTAATTTTGATTTTTACAGAATTTTAACTTTAGTAGAACACTCATCAAGACTCTAGTTTTATATATATTTTTAATAGGTAAACTACAAATAAGGTTACCAATTCTAGATTATAAAATTTTGAAAGGGTAATTAACAATTACGATTATATCATATCATCACTTTTGAATTTTAAATTCCAGTTATCCCAAAGTTTTATTTTTCTATCTTTCTGATTTAGATTTTCACATTTCACTTTTTGTGAATTTGATTTGATTTTCTAAGAGGAGGAAAATAGAAAATTGCAAATAAGGTGTTATGCGAATACATTTATTATAAAAGTTGGGTTTAAATAATAACAATTTATAAGTAGAAAGGAGTTTATTTTTTTTTTGTACCAATGTACCATTTGGAATGAAATTTTGCATTTTATATATACTATGAGTTTAAATGGCATATTAGAATATTTATTGTTTATTTTTTCTAAAGTTTTCAAGATTTAAGGCCATTTTTAACTAAATTGCACAGAGTCTCTAAATTCTCGGGAATAGCCTCATTTCCCACACCTCCATACACCACGTCATTGGACCACCCAATCCTCCACTGACGACTAACCTGTAACCGCAACCTCCAAAACTCTCAATTGCCACCTTTGCCCAATGTCACTACTAGCTCGTACCATAACCACGTTGCCATATTCGCTCTCAACATATCCCATACCCTCTTCATTCAATCTCTCTACCTCCACCTCCTCCCTTCCTCTGCCAACAACGACAAAAATAAATCCCATCAAACTTCTTTGTGTTCCATCAGATGCAGCAATTGACAATTCCACTAACAAAAGAATTTTCAATTCGACAATTATATTTGAATACATTCGGTATCATATTTCTCTTCTTTTGAATACCCTTGAGATGGAATTAGAAGATCATTAACTGTTACTAAATCTAATTGTTTCCCGATTCTTAACTCAAACCCATCTCGATAATTGTAATTAGCTTCTAAAATGATTGTGTATCGAAGCAATTCAGATAGTAATTCAGATGGGACAACCCCACTATTGAGAACAAAAAGCTATCTCCTTGCGTTTGGTTTGTATACATCGCCATTAAACCTATCTTCTTCTTCACCAGAAAGAACCAGATATTTGATTGGTTCGATCAATTTTCCTTATTTAATCCTTTTGAGATGATTGAATCAAAGCAAACATCGATTAACCCTAGTTTTGTGGCTTGTTGAAGAATGATTTGATTTTCTGTGGCTTTCAAGGATATGATCGATTCGTTCCAACCTGTTATGATTTGGTGTTCGAAGAATGATAAAGCTCGATTTAAAAGATTATTGGGTATGTGGTTATCCGTCTTACCCAAATAATAAGCTAAACAAGAAAGCATAATGATGTTTTTTGGTGTGAAATTGACTTCAAAATTTTAGGGGTTGTTGGCATATCGCAAAGACGTGAAAGATCTTCATTTGAGTTTTCTTTGAAAAGCTTACTGAGTTTTGATGATCTTGCAGCAAGAGGAGCCTTCAATTTTCATGAAGAATGTAAAGTTTGATTTTATTATGGACAAAATAAAAAATGACTATTTAAAAAAAAATAAACAGGGAGAATGAAGTTAAAAACAAAAAATAAAAGGGAAAATGAAACTAAACTCCACATAGGAGCGGTTATCGAGTAACCGTTTCAAATTGGTCCAAAATAGTGTAATTGACAGGTCAATAACGAGTTTAAAAGTCTAATGCGTAAAAAAAAATTAGTAACCAAATCGCAAAAGATGGTTAAAGTTTATTATGTCATTTTCCCTTTGAATATCATTTACTTGTTGAAATCTAAAACTTACTCTCTCGTGAAACTAAAACTCATGAAACTGCACCAAAATGGTCATCTCCATCGATGTAATACAACTTTTTTTTCATGTGTAGCATGTTAGCTTCTTTAAAATAGCCATCCTAACGAATCAACAACTATTTTATAATTTATAATAATACATAAGTAGCAAAAACTAAACCATGGACATAACCTATTTAAATCGTACTCCGATATAATTCAATTCATGAAATTTTGTACACCATCACCATGTAGGAAAGGGAAGGATGACAAGAGCAATGATAGTCTTTGTCATGTAGCTGTCTCATGCTTGGTTGCACACAATACACAGCAAGTCAAAGGGCATTCATCAGCATCAGTTTTTGTTGAATTTTGGGTATTAATAAGGGGCATGATTGGAAATTTAACGGTGAAGCATTTAATTGTACCATCTGCAATAACAATGGTACCATCAGACCTTTCTTGCATCATAATTTACATAATAATCCACTGCAGTTCTGGTGTACACGCCATTACCCCAACCCCACTCTCCATTTAATTTTCTTTTACTTTAGAGAGGTAATCAGTATAATCAATAAAATATCAATTTGAAAACTGTTATATAATAAAATGGTAATCTTTTAGAAAATTATTATTAATTAATTTATGCATTTCACAATTTGAATTTTGAAAATATGTTGGGTTCGTAAAATGATGGTCATTTCATCTTCCTCATTGCCCATATAAAGCTACGCAAATTGGTGAGCCAAACCAATAGTAAGACAAATAAAGATATTTAAAAAAAAAATGAAAACTTCTTAATAAAAGACTGATTATTTTTTATATAGGTCATCTTTGACATATTAACTGAAAAATAATTGATAAATAATAAGTTAGCTAGTAAATTAATAGCGTTTGACATAAATAAATATTTAGATATATAGATAAAAACTAACACTATATATAATTAATCGCATTTAGAATATTTTGAAAAAAACTTTATAAACTTATAAAATTTAATTTATAAGCTATAACAAACTATTTTTTTTACCAAACAACAAATTACAATAAACTAACTTGTTTTTGTTAGCCCAAAGGTTTTGAGAGGTGTTCAAAACCAAAAACCTGAAAATTTCGGATAGTAGATATTAATATCCGAATTTTGAAAATCCAAAAGTTCAGATATGGATTCGGATAATGAACCGGATATCCGGAAAAAACACTTTTATTATTGTTGATTACATACAACTTAGACCATTTGTATCGACTCTTGCAGATGGCATTTGCAATGCCACATCAACTTGAAAATGTACCACATGAGTATTCATCTTTGATGCTGTGAAAGACTTGTCTGCCATCAACTATCATAACATTTTATTTATATAATTCATTCTTTTATTTTTACTCAAATATTTTCAAACCACCGCCATACATAATTAAGATATAAATTATTCATCTTTAAGAAAAGAAATTGACAATATTTCTATTTATTTATGAACTACATTTATATTACAAACACTTGAAATCTCTCTGTTGCTTTTTCTTTCAACATATTTTTCAATATTGTCATCGTTATGTATCTATTTGTAAACTTGTTTATTTTTGTATTCAACAAAAAGTTCTCAATTTTAATCGGTAAATTGTTTCATCTCGATTTTGTTTTGTTATATTACTGATTAGATTACATACGAAATGGATTTGTGTAACATTCATAAATTTTCAGTAAATTCAAACTTTCCAAAACAATCATTTTTCTATAGAAATGTTTACAAAACCATTGTTTCTTGTCATCCTCCCCTTTCCTACATGGTGATGGTGTACAAAATTATGTATGAGACAATTACATGACAATATTGAGAGAGACATGTTCATTTATTCTAAATATCTATTGTGTGGATGTATAGATGATTGTGGACCAATCATTTTAAAAACATGGATAGGGGAAAATAGTAATCTTAACTGTTAATTAATTTTGGTAATCAAATAATTTAATGATTAATCCTTTAATTTAGACAAATTAATGTTTCATGAACCAGATATAACAAGACGTTCAACCCTAAATCTTTCAATAATATTTTCCCAATCGTTGGGTATGATCGCGTCGAAGAAGAGAAAAGGCCGGAGCTGGGCTACTCCGCCGACGATGATGGCATCTCAACCTCGGAGGGAAACCGTGTTCAATCGGACCTTTACAGTTTCTCTTAATGTCGTCTACTTCCATCGACACACACAATTGTAATCAACCTTCATCTTCCTGATTTTTGTTTCTGGTTTAGGTGTAATTCTTCTCCATTCTCATATCGTATAACTTTATCTTCACTCCAGTTCTCATCTTTTGCTTTCGATTTTATCTATGCTCTCAAGAAAATGACCTTAATGTCGCTTTCATGTTTGGGAATTCAAAATTTAGGGGTTTGCCTCTTTAAGTTTAAAGGAAGCAAAGAATCTATACTAATGTCGAAATGAAACGAATTAAAGGAATATGAAGGGGAGATGTTTGTTCACACACAAGACAATGACACCACCATCTGCACTAATGAGCTCCACTTACAACAAAACCTAATCTCGCTACATCAGTCACTCCATTACAAAAAAGCGCCAACCGCTCGATTTCTACAACTGTATGATTTAAACTTCTCTCTTCTTCTCTCAGATTGTATTCTATTTTCATCTTTTGTGTTTGTTGACATTTAAATCAATATACTGTGAAACGGTGGAATTGATGAATGTTTTTTAAACCATCTTATGTGTAGTTCTCAAATATCTTTCAATTATGTCTTCTAGCCATCGCTTATTTGGAATTGAATTATGCTAAAATAGTGGAATTGAGGAATCATATGAGCAAAATTAATTGATTCAATCTTGTCTCTTTTTGCTTTTTCTTTTAACATATTTTTCAATATTGTCATCGTTATGTATTTATTTGTAAACTTGTTTATTTTTGTATTTAACAGAAAGTTCTCAATTTTAATCGCTAAATTGTTTCATCTCGATTTTGTTTTGTTATATTACTGATTAAATTACATACAAAATGGATTTGTGTAACATCCATAAATTTTCAGTAAAATTCAAATTTTCCAAAACAACCATTTTTCTATAGAAGTGTTTACAAATCCATTGTTTCCATAAGATTTATTTAAATCCAGAATCATTTACACGTAGTTTTCAAAACATTCACATTATCAGAGTTTCTCATAAACCATAAGTCCAAAATGCGAGGATGTGTACGGTCACGCATTCGCCTTGCCAAAACATCTGAAAACAATAAACTGAAACTGTAAGAACAAAGCTTAGTGAGTTCCCCCAAAGTACCAACACATAAAAAGTAGCACATACACTAGGCCTTCAGCCTATCCAGACCACTCTCAAAGCCTTTAGCATGTCTGGATCGCCTCACCAGGCCTTCATCATGTATGGACCATTCTTCGGGCCTTCGGCTTGACTGGACCGCCTCGCAGGGTCTTCAGTTTATTCGGGCCGCCCTGGGTTTGTTGGCCTTCAGCACAAAGCAGGCGAACCTCAACCCAACCACACACACAAGCCATGTCGACATATAACATATAAGCATACATATAAGGTACTAATATAAACATTGTTTGGTTTGTTGACTTGCAGCACAAAACAGCGCAATCTCAACCCAACCACACTACATCAACACATGTTACTAGAAACATATAGCCGAAGCAGATAACGGGCAGATCTAGCAGATCACTAAGCATAACATCATCCTATCTACCAGGGTACCAATCTAACAGATCATCACAACATACAAGCATACGATAAACTAGGATAACAATCTAAAGGGCCGGCTTTGGTGCCTTCGACCCTGTTAGTACAGTGAGGAAAACTCACCTTGCGTTGCTGAAACACGTAAACGATCCCTGACCGCTGACTGCCAGATCCCAACACATCATCATCAAGACAACACCCCCAACAATAGTTGATTCCATGAATAGTCTCTAATTACATATCCACTAGCAAATACCAAAATAACAATCATCAACATGTAAAGTTTGTTCCAGGTACCATTTAATTCTCTAAGTTTTTAGGATTTTGTGTTAGGACTCGACGAGTTGGGGAGCTCCAACTCGTCAAGTAGAGATCATTTATGAGGATGCGAGATTTAGATCCTACTCGATGAGTCGGAAGGCCCCGACTCGACGAGTAGGCGCTGTAAAGGAAAACCCTAATTTTCAGGGGTTTGTACGTATTTAAAGAACTTATGGCTCATTTGTAGCCTCTTTCATTGTTCTTATAGTCCAAAGAGAAACCCTAGTCGTGTTTTGGTGCTTTCTCAAGTGTGTGTGAGCTTTGGAGAGTGAATCTTGTGCTTTTTGGAAGGAAACTTGAAGGTTGAAGAGACTGAAGTGAGGAAAAGGCTTTGGATCCAACATCTACCTGTTATTAACATCCATTTAGAGGTAAAAAGGTTCTATATTGATCTCTATTTGCTTAGATCTCATCTTAGGGTAGAATATGGTCACTTTTGGTGCAAAAAGGGTGTCATACTCGGATTTGAACGTGTCATAAGGGTATGGTTCCAGACCTGGACACTACTAGGTCTTCAATGACATAAAGTTTCCCACTTTATCCATCTTAGGCCCTTTCCATGCACCGGAAACCTTGTAGGAACCTTAGTTGTAGTGTTTTAACCTTGTGAGGCCTTGCATGCACGTAAAGTTTGCAACTTTATGTGGTAACTACACGATAAGAGGTTAGATTTGTAGTTTGGAGCCTTGGATCCCACTTGAAAGGACCGAACACAAAAAAGGCTGATTTCGGTGAGCTGTCTAAGAGATTTCGGTCAAGAGATTTTGGTTTAGAGTTTTTGGCCCTTGGATATTAAGGAACTCGACGAGTTACTTAGGTGACTCGGCGAGTTGACTCGGGATTTCGGTTGAATGAACTCTGAAGGAAGTTGACGAGTTGCCAAATGCACTCACCAAGTAAGGGTCAACATGGACTGTTGACATTGACTATTGACTTGGACTTTGACCAGGGTTGACCAAGTTCTACTATAAGAGTATTTATGGTATTATATGGTACACTAGCTGATGTTGTATTATGTGGCATGATAGTTGGTTATGCACTAAGAAGTATGCTAGTTGTATATGTATGGTATGCTTGTATGGAAGACCATGGGAGAGCCCATGGAACCCAGATGTAAGACCATGCGGAGAGCCCATGGCTTTCCTATTAAAGACCATGGGAGAGCCCATGACACCCGGATGTAAGACCATGTGGAGATCTCGTGGCTTTCCTATTAAAGACCATGGGAGAGCCCATGACACTTAGGTGTAAGACCATGTGGGGAGCCCATGGCATCCTGGAGTAAGACCCTAGGGACGAGCCCACGACATCCCTATATGTTGTATGCATGACTTATGTGGTTTATGTAGCTTTTATAGATAATATGATTATGTGATTGTGTGGGGTATGCTCTGGGGAACTCACTAAGCATTAGCTTACATTTTATGGATTTGTTTCTGGTACATCTAAGCCTAAAGGAAAGGGCAAGGCTTGATGACGCAGTGTGCACTCTCTCCTAATCGGTTTTTATGGGACACTCTAATTTAAAAACAATTGTTCTTGAGATTTTGTGGTTTATTGGAAATGTTTTGATTATTAAAAAATGAAAATTTTCTTTAAAAATTTGGTTCGTTACAAGTTGGTATCAGAGCCTTGGTTCGAGGGATTCAAGCACACTCTTAAGTGTGTCAGGACTCAAACTAAGGAAAAGGTAAAATTGTTTTCAATAAAAAAAATCAAAGTTAAACTTCTTGAAATGGAAAAAGGGGGAGTGTAATGCATGTGATCGGCCGAACCAAGTAATTAGTTCCCTAAATATGTTAGCCATGTTATACTGATATGTGAGTTATGATAATCGTATGAATCTTGCTACGTGTATGCTTCTAAAATTATATACAGTTAGGAGCTTATAGCCTTATAATGATTGATTTGACCTTATTTCTTATTCCTCGTTTGGTTGTGGTCCTAGGGTAGAATCTATTATTCGAAAGTCTACTTGATCCTTTTTTCTGTGTATAATTTGCATGCATAAGGCAACCTGTTATGATTGAGTTCTAGTATGATATGGATGGAGGAAATCTTAGGATAACCTAGGATTTGAGCTATGAGGTAGCCTATGAGATATAATTTGTTCTGGGATGAACTGGAGTTATCAGGTAGAGCCCTGGTGAAGGTACAGGTAGGCATGGAAGTTAGTATTGGGCCCGTACTACTAAAAGCACAAGACATGTACCCGAACCAATGTTAGATCTGTAAGCACTAAGGAGGACTGGTGTAGGAGGATCCCCTTTTCGAACATCCTGATCATTATGTTTTATGGTATTGCAGTACAATATGGTGATGACACAGTTTGGAGTAGGGGGATCAGGATCATGATCTGGGTCGGGTGACACTACCGAGCCCATTGATGAGAGGTTGTGTGAGTTTATTGTAGTTGAGGTTACGAGGGGCATCCTTGATGCTACCCCAATGATTTTTGGGACAGTCAAGGACGGTATGATGGAGATCATAGAGGAGAGGCTCAGGGCATTCAGAGTTGAGACTGTTGCGGGCCACGTCAGGGCCCAAATTCCCTTATTCCGGAAGTTCAAGGCGTACGGGGCACTAGAGTTTCTTGGGTCCAGGGACCCCATTGTTAGCCGATGTCGCGTGGCGGACATAGAGAACGCCCAACACACAAGTTCTTGCCTTAATGCGGCAAAGGTGGGGTTTGCTTCATGTATGCTGAGGAATTGAGCCCGAGATTAGTGGAGAAAGGTGACTAGCCAGGTGGGAGCAGCCAGTGTGGTTGAGATGACACAAGTAGATTTTTTCAGTCATTTCAATTTGGAGTTTGCACCGCCCATTGAGGTGTAATGGCTAGTGAGGGAGTTTCATGAGCTCCAGTAGACCACCGAGACTATGGCGAAGATCACAGCCAAGTTTCAGGAATGAGCACTGTTGATCCCACAATATGCTACAGACAATGATATGAAGATGATGAGATGTCATTCCATGTTGAGGGATGATATCTGATTGTTTGTAAGTTTTACAGGATGCAAAACCATGAATAAGATGGTGGAGAAGGCCCGTGAACGGGAGATGGAGTTGGATTTCCACATCAAGCGGAAGCCGGAGCAGGCACAAACAACAGTAGGTAAGGCTAAAAAGCCTAAGGCCTCAGATTCTTCCAGTAGGGGCTGGTAGAGACGTGGCCGGTGTGCCAAGTGCGGTAAACCGCATTGTGGGGCTTGTCGAGCGGAAGGCTCGGGATGCATGGATGTGGCCAGTCGGGCCACATGATCAGGGATTGTCCCAAGAAGGGATTTCTTTGTTTCAACTACAATCAGAGCGGTCACAAACAGGTTGATTGTTCAAGGTTGCAGGGAGGAAGAGGAGCAATGGCGGTGCCTACACCGCCACACTGAGGATTACTAATGGCCTCCCTGCTAAGGCAGATGCTCCAGCGGTGAAGAGCTGCACGTTTCAGTTGACTATCGAGGAGGCTCGGGCAGCACCGGACGTTGTGGCAAGTACATATTTACCTTATACTCTATATTTATTTGCAATGCTTATGTGTATATTCGTGCTCATATATAGGGACCTTTTTGGTCAATGGTATGTCTGCCCACGTTTTGTTGGATTCGGGAGCTACCCGATCGTTTGTATCTCTTCCACTTAGCAAGAAGTTTTAGGATGCGCTGGGGATTTTGGGTTCCTCACTTGAGGTTGAGATTGTGGATGACCGCACTATAAGTACTGCGAGGATGTATCGGGACTGTGTCCTGAATGTGCTTGGAGAGAGGTTTCATGTTGATCTAGCCCCGATACCGTTACAAGTCTGAAGGTGATCGTCGAGATGGACTGGTTGGGGGCCAATGGGGCCATGATTGATTGCGAGAGCCAGTTGGTGAGGATTTGAACCCCAAGTGGGAGAGAACCGGTTATTCATGGTGAGAGGGCCTCACAGGGGCCAACCCTCTGTTCAGCTGCGAGAGCTAGGAGGCTTCTCCATCAGGGTTGTTCGAGATTTTCGGCTAATATCTCAGATATGAGGGTCAAGACCACAATGGATATTGGCAGTGTACCGGTTGTACAGGAGTTCCGGGATGTCTTTCCCGAGGAGTTACCTGGAGTGCCTCCAGAGAGGCAGGTAAAGTTTCGCATTGATTTGCTACCGGGTGCCGCTCTGATAGCCAAGGTATCATACCGGCTAGCTCCGCCTGAGATGCAGGAGCTATCTATGCAGCTTTAGGAGCTGCTAGACTGAGGGTTAATCAGTCCGAGTAGTTCCCCGTAGGGAGCACCGATCCTGTTCGTGAAAAAGAAGGACGGATCTCACAGGATGTGTATTGATTATTGGGAGCTGAACAAGTTAATGGTGAAAAATTGTTACCAACTTCCGAGGATCGAGGATTTGTTCGATCAGTTGCTGGGTGTATCTTGGTTTTCCAAGATTGATCTTCGGTAAGGGTACCATCATATGAGGATTCAAGATGCGGATATACCAAAGACAACTTTCAGGACTCGGTATGGGTACTACGAGTTTGTGGTGATGCCATTTGGGCTCACCAATGCTCCATCAACGTTCATGGATCTCATGAACAGAGTGTGTAGACCGATGCAGGATCGATCGGTGATTTTTTTTTATTGATGATACCTGGTCTATTCCAAGACCAAGGAGCAACATGGGCAGCATCTGAGGGAGTTATTGGAAACACTGAGAACGGAAAGGCTTTATGCGAAGTTCCCAAAGTGTGATTTCTAGATGTGAGAGGTGCAGTTTATGGGGAACATCATCAACCAGGAGGGAATTTCGGTTGAGCCAGTGATGCGGTAGGAAGTACCAAAGAACGCATATGAGATTCGTCGCTTCTTGGGTCTAGCGGGGTACTATCGGAGATTCATCGAGGATTTCTCCAAAATTGCAGTGCCTCTAACCCGCTTAACCAAGAAGAATGTGACATTTCGATGGGGTCCGGATCAATAGTTAGCTTTTGAGACCTTAAGACAAAGGTTGTGTGAGGCCCCGATTCTAGTACTACCAGAGGGACTGGATGACTTGGTAGTGTATTGCGATGCGTCGATCTCAGGGTTAGGGGCGATACTGATGCAGAGGGGGAATGTGATTGCTTACGCCTCGAGGCAACTGAAGCCTCATGAGAGGAATTACCCCACTCATCACTTGGAATTGGGGGGCAGTGGTGTTTGCCCTCAAAATCTGGAGGCACTACACTATTTATACTGATCATAAGAGTTTGAAGTACTTGATTGATCGGCAGAACCTCAACGTGCGACAGAGGAGGTGGTTGGATGTGTTGAAAGATTATGAATGCGAGATCTTATACCATCCATGACCGATGCTTTGAGCCGCAAAACGGCGGGTTCCCCGATTGGGAACGTTTGTTTGAGGATGACAGTGATGTCTCCATTTTTGGATATGATCAAGGATGCCCAATTAGAGGGTTTGAAGAGAGAAAATTAGAAGTTAGAGCGGATACGGGGTCAGATCCCTTTGTTTGTCCGGGATGGTCGGGGTCTCTTGACCCAGTGTAGCCGAGTGTGGGTCCCAGCATCTGGACGGGTGAGGCAGAAGATATTGGAGGAGGCACACAAGTCCAAGTTCTCTATACATCCATGAGCTACAAATAATGTATAGAGATCTGAGACAGAGCTACTGTTGGCCCTGCATAAAGCGAGAGATCGCTTGGTTCGTGGAACGGTGCTTGACCTGCAGGAAGGTTAAGTCCAAACATCAGTGTCCGTATGGCAAGGTTCAATCGTTACCCATTCCTATGGGGAAGTGGAAGGAGATCACTATGGACTTCATCATGAAGTTACTAAGGACACCGAGGGGTGTGGATGCCATATGGGTGATTGTGAACAATGACGAAGAGTTCCCACTTTATTCCAATCTCTGAGAGCATCTCGGCTGAGAAATTGGCAGATACTTATGTGCGAGGGATGGTGGGAAGACACGGGGTGCAAGTGTTGGTAGTCTCTGACAGAGATGTTCGATTTACATCTAGATTCTGGAAAAAGTTCCATGAAGAACTGGGCACCCAGTTACATTTCAGCACGGCGTCCCCGTCCCTAATTTTTTTTAAATAAATATCCCCAAACGGGACGAAGTCCTACGGAGCTTTTTGACATCCATATTCTTTTGCAAAAGTTATACTAAAATAGATTTGTTCGGTTGGTCAAGAAAATTTATTTCCTCAAGTTAGAAGTTTACAAAATATGACGTTATTTTCACAAAATATGATCTTTTAATATGATTCCTCTAACTTTGGTCATTGTAATGATTACCAATTAATAAACGTTTAATTATAATTTTGAGTTACAATATGTTTTTGTTAACGACCAACTTACAATCCATACTTCTAGGGAAAATGACTCTTGAGGGTAATTAACTTTTTCGTTTGTACTCATTTGGTCCCTTTTTTTTGTATTCAATATACCATCGAACTTGTTGTTTGTGTTCACCATAACCCTTTTGACCGACTTTTGACCTGTGATAGCCAGTCAAAGGGTTATGGTGAACACAAACAACAAGTTCGATGGTATATTGAGTACAAAAAAAGGAAAGAGACCAAATGAGAACAAATACAACAGTTGGTTACCCTCCTGATTCATTTTCCCTTTACTCATTTACAGCAAATCTCACGTCATCTCCTACTAATATTAATGACTATGAGATTCATTCTTGCTTTCCTTCAAAACATAACCCACGAACGGACATTATTCATATATGTACAACTTTGTAATGCACTTGAATATTTATTAGGGGAATCTTGACTAAGCAGGTGCATTTCATGACTACATTTACATTTCCAATCAAATGATTTATCGTATCATGGATTCTAGACAAGTCTACAAACGAGTGGAATCACAAGTGCTGTGATTTTTGAGTTTACTTAGCTTTAAGATCGAATTCATGGGATTAGATACAACATCAATATGTACAATATTGCCGCTTTTGTAGACACATCACCATAATATTGTACATATTGATGTTGTATCTTATCCCATGAGTTCAATCTTAAAGCTAAGTAAACTAAAAAATCACAGCACTTGTAATTCCACTCATTTGTAGACTTGTCTAGAATCCATGATATGATAAATCATTTGATTGGAAATGTAAATGTAGTCATGAAATGCCCCTGCTTAGTCAACATTCCCTTAATAAATATTCAAGTGCATTACAAAATTGTACATGCATGAATAATGTCTTTTTGTATGTTATGTTTTGAAGAGAAGCAATAATGAATCTCATAAAGTCATTAATATCAGTAGCAGATGATGTGGGATTTGCTGTAAATGAGTAAAGGGAAAATGAATCATGAGGGTAACCAACTGTTGCATTTGTTCTTATTTGGTCCCTTTCCTTTTTTTGTACTCAATATACCATCGAACTTGTTGTTTGTGTTCACCATAACCCTTTGATCGGCTGTCACAGGTCAAATACCGGTCAAAAGGGTTATGGTGAACACAAACAACAAGTTCGATGGTATATTGAATACAAAAAAAAGGAAGGAGACCAAATGAGTTCAAACACAAAAGTTAATTACCCTTAAGAGTCATTTTCCCATACTTCTATTCTAAATCTACGCATTCCTCCCAAAGGAAACTTGAGCACAAATCCTTTGGTTTCAATTTTAAAATATGTAATTTTTAAAATACATGCTAAAATACATCATAGATGAGGGTTATGTATTGTATTTTATAATTTATAGCTAATTAATATACTTAAAAATGATTGAAAATTTTATATATGTTTCAAAAAATATTTATGATTTTTATTTTTAACAATGACTTAGGCCATCTAGTATACCAAAAACGAGACTCTTTGTGGTCTATGTAACCACTAACCATTATAGTGCACACCATCCCACTACTTAGTGGTAGCTAGTGGTAGTGGTGGGAAGCAAATGTCCAATAATTTTATTTCTCTTTCTATATCTCTCTATAATAAAAAAATATTTTTTTTATTTAAAAATAAAAAAAATAAGAGGATTATAGTGGTGAGTATGCTAACTTTTTATAATGGTTGTGTGTGGTGATAATTGATACCCACCATTAAAATGGTTAGTGGTAGGTATAATATGATGTAACTCAATTTATATATTGATAAAAAAATTAATTTACATTTATGACTTTTTTTTGTTTTTTTCCTGTGATTTAATAATTAATTAAGGTGGTAAATTTAATTTTAATGAAATGGTTTAATTTTTTATTTACTTTGTTTAGAATCTTCTTTGAGCCAACATTTGTATATATGTTATTCAATCAATAATCAGATGTATAATTATGAACTTGTTGCATGACCAATCTTTCATGTTCTTTTCTCACTCCTACTAGATACTTGTGGATCATGCATCATAAAGAGTACTCTCTGCTTTGTCATGCATACACAAAAAAAAAAAATACATCTTTTTCTTGATGACATATCTAAGATTTTTAAACAGGGTATCCTATATAATACTCATATTATTTTTCTACATTTATATTATCTTATACACATGGGGTTTAGAGGGGGTAAAGTGGACAGCTGTACAGATCCAATTTTTTTCATTATATATTTTTGAGAAATTAAATTGATTCCTACTTTTTATGCCTACAAATATGCCTACCCAATAAAATTATGACAAGTATCATCTTTCCATATTTTTTAAACTAAATCATTAAGACTATATTAGGAATATATCAAATACAATTAAATTGAATGGTGATTTGTCATAATTTTAATGGGTAGGAATAATTGTAGGAGGAAAAGGTAGGAGACAATTTAATTTCTCTATATTTTTATTTAGAAATAAAAAATTATAATAAAGATAAGGGTCAATTTTTTTCTTGTTCGTCCTGGGCCTTTAAGAATATTTCATTTTTCAGGACCGACCTTGCTTATACAATATTACAATAATCGAAATAATCATGTGTTTCCACGGTAAATAACAATATACTAAAAAAAATACAACAATTAGGCCTTCGGGTATAACAGACACGAGAGGGGCAGGGGGCTTTGGGGCCAGGTGGTCATCCCACCACAAATTAACAAATTAACAAATCAAGCACATGAAACTCACAATCGAAGCTTATCGTCCTGTTCTATCTCGATAATCGCCTTATATAAGTTATCATAACATTACAAGTACTTTAAAACCTTGTTGTCTATAAGAACTTAAAGTTGATCACTTTGATCCTAAAGGCCAGGGTCCTTAATTAAGACAACGTATAAATCTTTATATGGTGATATTTACGTAGCTAAAATATGTCATTTGATAACCCCTAGGCAACTAAAATCTTTCAAGCATTATAATATAATGCGAGTAAGTTACTGAAATCGTCCTCATGGTTTGGTCAAAATTATATATTTGGTTTCTAACTTTTTTTTTTTACACTCGAATCGTCCATTTGGTTTGATTTTATTATGTTTTTCATCTCTATGGTTTGGTCAAAATTGCATGCGTGGTCCGTAACTTTATGTATGTAAGGGACGAAAAACACAACAAAATCAAACCATATGGACGATCCGAGTACAAAAAAAAATTAAAAAAAAAAAAAAATTAGAGACCAAACGTGTAATTTTGATCAAACCATAGGAATCATTTCAGTAATTTACTCTTATAAAAAGTAACAAGATAAAAGTTAGATAATTCAAAATAGGAATAATAATAAGTTTTTTGGGAACTTTTATTTTCTTCTAACTTAATATCCAATTAAAATTACGATCCTCTTACATATATAGTAGACATACAAAATTACTATTTTGTAAATTGTAACCTTTCGAAAATATAACCATCCATGTTAAAACAATCCAAATTAAAATTTATATTAACAAAAATCAAGTTTTCTCTTTTTCTTTTTGGGCTTAGCTTAAAAATAATAATAATAATAATAATAATAATAATAATAATAATAATAATAATAACAGCAGCAGCCTTTCCTCTTTTCCGGTGACTGACGTCTGCCGGGATGGATGCCGGCGAGGCGAACTCATGAAAATGATAATCTTTATGCTCCTACTTAAATGTTTCTCCAATCTACTGATATGATTTTATATTTAAAAAACGACGCATTACGAATGTATTATGCTCTTTTTGACCAAAATTTATGGATTTTTTCGTGGGTTTAATTAATCAGGTCATACGCAGTTTCGGCTACGAAATTAAACCTGACCAACGCTAAGCTGCCAATGTGCTACTCCCCCATGCTTATATTTGAATCATTTTTAACCCTGATCTGTTGGTTTGTGTGTGTGTATATATATATATATATATATATATATATATATATATATATATATATATATATATATATATATATATATATATATATATATATATATATATATATATATATATATATATAATTTATTGAATCGTTACAACTTACACCACCCCCACAACCCACCCCCACCCACCATGTAATCAAATAGATTGGCCACAACACGCAAAGCAATAAACATACATACACAGCCTTACGTTATCCCCACGCCACCCAGCCCCACCACACCCCACTGCACTGCACCTAGCTTCCAAAACACACACACACACTCTTTGGCTCTGTGTGTGTCGTGAGTTCATGATGATGGTGGCGTGGGGGCAGAAGTACAGGCTCTAAATACTCGAGTGTTTCTTTGTGCAGGTGCACCTATAAATACCCACCACTGTCCAGTGCCAACAGACCATAAACTGATCAAACGCGCACACACATACACAAACACACACACCCCGGTTCTGAATCCTATATCACGATACATATTTATAGGTGATTGATCTATGGTGGAGAAGCAGGGTACGTGCAACGATAAGAACGTGAACTCGTTTTGGTTTATTGCGCGTACCTTCCCTCTCCAACAAAGATTCGATCACCTTCTTATAATACCTCTCTCTCTCTCTCTCTCTCTCTCTCTCTCTCTCTCTCATATATTCTTTGACTCATGACCATAGATTATGTCTGTATGTGTAGAGGGGCAGTGGTAGTTTATGTAGATCGAAAAAGCTACAAATACGCATTTGTAATGTTAAAAGCTATTCAGTAGTACTGTATATCTCTTCGCTAGATCTTTTGAATATACGTAAACATTTATTTGATTATGTTGTTCATCAATAACGTCGTTGGTATAAGCCTTTAAATATAAAAGTAAAACCAAAACTCACACGAGAGAATATCACTATTTATGGGTCATGTCAAAACTTGGATGTGAATTTATCACGTCATGTACTCATGAGATGATTGTAACAAAATTTAATTAAATCTATTTTTTCTAGCTAGTAACTATACATAGAAAGTATGTAAATACGGTTTATAGCTAGTTAGTTAGTATTTAGAGAAAAAATATATATAATCGGACAAAATGCATGGAATGGTTAGTAACGGTGGTTTAACTATGTAACGAACTTACAACATTAGTTTTAAGAGTAGTTAACAGGTTACCTAGAAAAAGAACGAGGAGATTAATTAACATCCCAAAGTATATTTTCTAGTGTGATATACCTACCTAGCTTAATTGTTTTGTCTTTAAAGTCGGTTTAAAAAAATTGAAATATGTTCAAAGTTTGGTTATATTTTTAGGCAACAAGTCTTTTGTAATCGAAACTCAACATTTTACTTTAAACCAAGATAAATGTGCAACTTGAGCGATTTAAAAGAAGAAAGAATCATTCCACAGTGTCAGCTACCTCAACTTTTATTAGTAATTTATTACTTATGTTAGATTAGATTAGATGTTAGATTAGAAAAGATTGATCAAAACCAAAACACAAATCCAAAATTTAATGTAATCTCATTAGCTTTAATTTTATATTCCTCCTCCACTCTTTTACATTTCCCCAGACAATCTTGTCGGCTATTGCGGGCCTATAAATATTGTCGTAAGCCCATGGCCCATAAAATTTGACGGGACCATAAATATTGTTGTAACTTGTAAGCTTTATATATATATATATATATATATATATATATATATATATATATATATATATATATATATATATATATATATATATATATATAAAGAGAGAGGTTCAGATTCATATGAGACCATTCTAATTTTGTGAAACCGTGAAACTAAATTTAAAAATAATTTTAAAATGGAAAATAAATGGAAAAATTCAAAAAAAAAAATTTAAATATTATTTTTGAAACTTTACTTAACTAAAAAAACAAAAAAAAAATAATATAAAATAAAAAAAATCCCTTTTTTTTTTTGAAAAATACGTGAAATATTGTAATAGAATATTACACTGTACATATTCTAAAAAATAATTTTAAAATGCAAAATAAATGGAAAAATCTAATTTTTTTTTTTAAATATTATTTTCAGAACATGAATTAACTAAAATTTTTTTTAAAAAAAATCCCGTTTTTTTTTTTTAAATACGTGAAATATTCTAATAGAATATTACACTATACATATTCTAAAAAATAACTTTAAAATGCAAAATAAATAAAAAAATCCAAAAATACTTTTTTTTTAAAATATTATTTTCGGAACTTGAATTAACTAAAAATAAATAAAATAAATAAAAAAAGTAAAAAAAAAATGAATCTCACGGTCTTACAAAATATAGGTGGTCTCAAATGAACCTAACTATATATATATATATATATATATATATATATATATATATATATATATATATATATATATATATATATATATATATATTCGGTTAGGTTATTTTTTTTTTGTTAAGTATTGTGTGCATGTGTAAATGATTATAGATTAATCAATTGTGTTAAATTAAGAAAGTGAATTTCTTTTAAAATTAAATTTAAAAAAAAACAAATTAGTAGGATTTCATTAAATGACCAGACATGGAAGGGATAATATAGTACATTAGCATCCCTTTTAGAATAGGAAACTAATTTTATCTTTGGCAACCAAATAACTCGTTCCCCATTTTCTCGCAAACATGAAACTCGATTAGAAAATCAACCAAAGACCAAAAATCATTCTGATTTCCTTTTGTCTTCCATAAAATCAGAAGATTCAGTGAAGGTGCTTTGTTATACGAGTGATTAGTGAATCCTAGAAAAAGTAGAAGAAGGCATTGGGGCATCTCGACGAGTTTTTCTCTATAAGAATGCGGAGTATAAGATCAAGTGCATATTAGTCCAAGTTCAAGAACACCGCAAATACGGTGTTGAATCTTGAAGAAGATGATGATTTCATTTATGATTTTTTATGTTAATCTAGTGTTTATGATTTTTCTAGGGTTTGTGTTTTACGAGATTTTGTTACATGTACATGCTTTTTTTTTATCGATTTTAACATGAGCGTATATGTAATTCTTGTAGAATATGAAGTCTGAAATTCTAATATAATGACTTTAGACAATTTGTTGTTTGGTTTGTGATAACTACATTCTAACATAATGCTTGTAGCCTGTGGTAATATATGTAATCTTATGGATTATTTAATTTCATGTAGAGTATATCTTAATAAGATTCTAACATAATCATAATATGATTTGGTATTTTATGATTTTTATGGTAAATGAAGGGTAAGTAAATTCCAAATGAATGAAAGATTTGATATTCTAATAGAATGGTAATACTTAGTTATTTGATTGTTTGTTAAATATTTTATTCAGTCAGAATATATTATAACATGTATTATGTTCTTTATCAGGAATAAAATTTCTAAAAAATAACATCATTCTTAAACAGTGACTGTGATCAATCTTTGATTCGTTCTTCAAATTATTCCTAACACATTCTTCCATCCATTCCTATCACAAATATAACAAAAACTATGAATGGTTAAAAAATGTTACTTTTAATTCCTATCACTTTATATATTCTGGTAGAATACATAAAATATGGTAGACTACATAGTACACATTCTGGTAGAATACATACAACTTTAATTGCCACTGTAAAATATTAAAAGCATGCTACTTGAAACTTGCAATCATATTTTTAGATGAAGAAACTTAACAAACCAACAATTTGCAATTGAACAATCTCGAAATTTTTGTACAATAGAAAAAATGGTAAAATTTAACAACCATTCTTACGACAATGACATTCTATGAGAATGATCTTGAAGGAACGATCATCTCTTTCTTGGTTTGTTTACTCTTAATTTCTACCCATCGTTGTTTCAAGCAACCTTGCTACAGAATGCATACCACATGGTCGACTTCTAACCATATCTTGGTAAAATATACTTGTTCTTGAACTCGATTCCAAACCTATCTCTTGTATGTGTTGGCATTGGAAGAATATCACCCTTCCCTTATTCTAAAAGAATATTGGTATACCTAATTCTAAAAGAATATGCTAAACATTTGATTATGGAAGACGAAAAAGGAGATTACAAGTTTAATTTGATTAAAGGGATATGAATTATGTTATTCCTTAAATGTTCCTTGTGTCATTTTATAAACATACCCCCGTTTCTTTTTTCTTCTATTATTTAAAAAAATGCCACACGACATCTTAATC